>NW_009952974.1:1604844-1609496 GCF_000747805.2 Chaetura pelagica | reverse complement strand
CCCGCCGGCACGGCCCGCAGGCTGGCTCCGTCTCCCGTGCGGTGCCTAGGCTGTGCACTCCCGTGCGGTGCCTGTCCCCAGGTGCGCGCCCCCGCGCGGTACCTGCCCTAGCTGATGCGGGTTAAGGGAACTGCCTCCCGCTGTAGATGTCAGAAACGTCAGCACCAAGACCCGGTGGCCAAAATGCTCGTGATCAGATTAAAGCGCTGCAGAAACCTCTCCCAGCCTCAGTACCTATTAATGGACTTACTACTAACACAGCAATTAAGGTTAAATACTAAATAAAGGCTTATGGGGCTGCGAGTTAGGTTTGTTTTTTTGTCGACCACCAAAACTACAGCCCATGTTCTCACGCCTCAGTGCTGTGACACAGCCTTACACGAGAGGATACATTCCCTAACCTGGTCAGCCAGATCGGTCAGGGGGGCACAAGGAGGATCCCCCAGCAATTCCCGGCAAGTTTCAAACACAACGTTCCACAATGTTCCTCCAGCTGACCCACTCCTTCTGCAGATACAAGTTAGCCAATTATTGACTTACAGCGCTTTCAAGGTAAGCATCACATGAATATTACCACTTCATCTTCTGTATCATTTTTTATTAAAAAACCCCTGCCAAATCAGATAACTGCTTAAGCAGCTAAGACTGGTAATTGTCTACATGTTTGTCCAAACGTCTATAACCCCTGCTCACAAGTAGCCCTTTGTAGTCGTGCTGAAGCTGTGGGCATCAGGGGACAGAGACAAGGCAAGCTTTCTAGAGAGGCAGCATTGGTGGATACAGTTGGAAAACACAGATAACCTTCCAAACACAAGCCCTTCACCTGTCCTTTACACATGGCAATTATAAATTGTAGCAATTTAGGCTGTTTGCTTTTCACTAAGGTTTGTAAAATCACACACTGAATTTTCAGCAGCTGCTTCCTCAGAGCATCTTTTTAACTTAACAGGAACACACCTTTGAAGATGTTAATAAAAATAAATCAAATGCACGCAACTATCGCACCTGCGCTACTTACGTGGCATTTTCCTGCCCGATGCTGTGCTGCAGCTGATGATGATTGCCCACACAGTTCCCTTTCCATGAAGAGACATTTTTATAGATAAAATACTATTGTCCTTCATATGGAATTTATCTTTTCTTGGGATATCATACCAGACTGTTCTATCTACACACACAACTTGAGAATTCCCTTGTTGGTTACTCTAGATGCACAGTGCCCAACTGCAGGGATAACGAAAGTGAAACAATCCATGAGGCATAAATTGGGACAGTTCTATTTGTTTTGTACATGAAGTCCCATTTTGGAACTACTCTCACAAAGCCAGGAGAAAAAGATCTCACTTTTTCTCAAAAATGTCCCACTGTAAAACCAAGTAAAGGGAGAAAGCTGGCCCACAACTTGATGTCTAAAATTAATTCTGCTTGGCAGAAAATTACTAAGCAGGTATAAGAACCAGGCACATTCCAGATCCAACATCAACATCTTAGTGCATTTAGTTCCGGATATCAACAAAGCATTCCTCAGGCGATGGGGAAAATAATTTTCTTGTTTCACTACTAGGACTAAATCAGGTCTTTATTTAGCTATTGCATCATGATAGCCTCTGGAAGCCTGAATCCAAGGCAGGATTCCACTGCACAGTAAGCCATAGCTCCTTCTCCAGAAAGTTTACATATGCAAGCACCAAAACCCAGTAGTTACAATTCTAGAGTGTAATTTATCTTTCACTAAGTAAGTTTCTTTGAAATGTGACTAGTTTTGCTTTTTTCTAATGTTACAATAATCAAGACTGTAACATCACTTGTTTATTGTAACAATGTTACAATGTTACAATTGCTACAATGCTGTAACAACCTGAAGACAAAGTTGTTTTTTAGTAAAATTTCCTCAGCCAGAGGAGGAAAAAAAAACTTTGTCCTTCTTAGTGGGACAATCACTTCCCCACTCCTGCTAGACACATTCCTCATGCAAGCCAGGATGCTGTTGGCCTTCTTGGCCACCTGTGCACACTGCTGGCTCACATTCAGCTGCTGTCAACCATCACCCCCCCAGGTCCTTTTCCTCTGGGCAGCTTTCCAGCCACTCTTCCCCAAGCCTGTATCACTGCCTGGGGTTGTTGTGACCGCAGTGCAGGACCCAGCACTTGGCCTTGTTGAACCTCATACAACTGGCCTCAGCCCGTTGATCCAGCCTGTCCAGGTCCCCCTGCAGGGCTTTCCTACCCTCAAACAGATCAACACTCCTGCTCTCTTAGTGCTGTCTGCAAACATACTAAGGGTCCAGTATCATTGATAAAGATGAACAGACGCCAAAACTGAGCCCTGGGGAACATAACTTTGTAATACAAATTATCTACAGCTTTTGTTCCAAAATGCAGTTTCTTCAAGCCCCGGCTTCTTGTTTCCAATTCAGGAATCTGATTATAAACAGCAGATGAGGAACTATGTTTGTCTCACCCAAAAGAGTTATGCAACAAAGCAGAAGGACAATGGATCCCAGGTGGCTGTAATTTTTTAAAATGTCCAATATTTATTAAAAAAATATTCAGGCAAATACTCTCTATTAATGCATTATACATAGATAAAAGTTACCTTTTCCTTTGGCGACTTAGTCCAGTCAATTTCTGAAGAATGGCTGTAAAAGTTAGGAGCTTCTACATCTCAGTCCTGACTCAGCTTTTTACAAACCATGACCTAAAGTCATTACAAGTATTCTTTGTATTCTAATCTGTAAAATGAGAATATTTATTTGCTCTAGCCTAGAGATAAACATATCACATTACTATATAGTGCCAAACTGATACATTTATTATTCCCTATCTGGAAAGGCTAATGTTCCACCTTCCACTCTAGTCTAGCCTTCCCAAATTCTATTCATCAAATTATAAAAGCTGTTGCTTATGCTTATTCTTAAGAATTCACATAATAGGACTCCAGTGGTAGTTTATTATGCAAACAAGTATCAGTTTAAAACATGTACCTGAGAATAACTAATGTTTTTTTTTAACACTAGTGGTATGTAGTTGCTTTGTATCTTCCCACTAGCAATTTATTTCTTCAAAGCCTGGCAAGCTATGGCCTGATAGGCAGTCATGGATCACCAGGAACCTGGAGTGCACTGGTCCATGAATGCACATCTGAACAGTTTACTTCTGGTAAGGTTTTGACAGTAACTGTTAATTTCCAGTCTCACTAAGTAAACAAGGACTTTACTTTCAATTTCACATCCATTTTCTTGCTGATGCAAGAAAGCTTCTCCCACTGTTCCAGTCTGCTAACTTCAGAACAGCTAAAGTGCTTTGTTTACTTAATTTAAATTGCACCAAAAAGCTGAGTAAGGAAACACATTTAATACTCAAACTTTCCCACAAGTAGTTTATACACCGGAACAGAAGACTAAAACAGAGCACTTAAGCCAGCACATCCATTTCCTTTCAATCATGCAATAAACACCTGGTGGAGAATGAAAGGGACTTCATGTCATCAGCACAGCAGAGAAAACACTGCAGCATTTCCATTAAGCGCTGTTTCTCTATCTTAAAAAAAATAATAAAAAAATAAAGCACTAGACCCCCTCCAAACCAAGTAAGACTTAAAAAAACCCCAACAACAAAAAACCCATGAAAACCCAAAAGCCACAACAAAAGAACCAATAAAAAACCTACTGGATACCAATGGAAAAAAGGAAGAAAGTTTCATGTTTTGTCAACTCCCAAATACTCTTTGGGAAGCACAAGAGTAGCTTTGTATCCTCCAGTACTTCTCCTCTTCTTCCATCTCATCTTTTTAATGACCGTCATTTAGTAGAAGACCAGCACAAAGTTTCTCTCTCTTATCCAGCAAGTGAAGAGGTTGTATTTTACCTGAAGAAACCTTTACCTAGAAGGCAAACTGATTTCATAAAAGCAACCCAGAGTTAGGCTAACTAGAAGGCCCGCCACTTCCTATATCCTCTCCACAACCCAATCTTTTATAGGCATGCGAGATACAGAAGAAACAAAGGTCTGACCTTTAAATGGACATCAGCTGAAAACTAATTTCAAAGAAGATATCCGAAATGTCTGTATATATATTTTTCAGACTATCACTCACTGTTTTTAGAGTAAGACAAACCCACTGTAGTGCCCAAGTGGCTCACATGTAGATCACACAGCAAGTATGATTCTGTGAGTTCAAGCATTCAATCTAGAAAATCAGTACTAAAGTTTTAATTTACACCTGTTGAAAGTGATATTTATAAATGGTGACTATAATATTTAACAGTGCATTTGAATGACAGATAGTTTGCAGGAGATTATGAAGACTGTCTGAAGCAGGAGTCAAAAAGACAGTACAAAACACCTTTCAGTGTTCACAGTTCAGTTCAACAAGTCTCTTCAAAAACTTCCGCTAATGAATTTCCCAATAATAATATCCTCATGTAGTGCCAGGTAATGTAAATTTTCTATGTACAAACTATAAGGAATTAATTTAATCTACAGAGAGGCAGTTTGCTGTGAGACAGTTTGTGCAAGTATAATTAGACATGAAAGTGTTTCTAGATATTGCAAATTGTGTTTTTATACAGGAAGATTAAAATAATATGCATCTAATGAAAACACTAGAAAAATTAAGATATAATATTGACATTAAAATCTCTTTTCTCTTTC
>NW_009952974.1:1579686-1604485 GCF_000747805.2 Chaetura pelagica | reverse complement strand
TTTCCCTAATATTAGCACATTATCAAAGTTAGCACGTGAAAGACAAAAAATACAAGTCTGACAATATTAATGCCCAGCTCATTTGTGAAGACCTAAAAAGTGCTTTAGGATCTTCCACATCTGTAAAGAAAACTATTATTCTGGAAATCAGTGACCAATTGTATTAAAGAGTTTTAAATTTTTCCTCCCCATTTTTAATTTAAACTGCTTCAAGGTAGGCTTCAGAAGCCACCACAGAAGCTTTAATAATTCCTGCACTAGAATATTGTGGAGGAATATTAGTTTAGGAGATGGGAAGCAGAATTTAAAAGCCACTCAGTACTGAATGGAAGTTTCAGGCAGTCCGGTGGCTTGAATCAATCAATCCCACCTCTAGAAATGCTCAGCTCATACCAAATGAAATCGAACCACAGATACTCACATCTTATTTTATATACTAGTACAGATCCTTCCTCAACTCTTACCTCAAGAACTATCACTGCTTTATTTTAGACGAACCTTAAATTCAATTGTGAAATTGATTTGCTTACAAACAGAGAACTTCATGCTTTTCAGACTTTTTAATGTTACCCTAGGTAACTTCAAATTGTTTCCACACATCCTGTTTCCAAAATGCCAAGAGGAAACACATATAACCAGTAACAGTTATTTTAAGGCACAAATGGAGGTCAGCAGCACTCCTCACAGTATAACGTTTCAGAGAGAAGTGTTTAATTACACAGTATTGCTAAGTCACAGCTATCATGCGTAGGACACGTGCTGATGCTGGGCATGACAACATTATTTCATCCTGTCTGCAATCAAACAAGAAAAATCACTGTAGTTGTGCAATCTTATGACAAGCATATGCCTAGAATAACAGCACGCACTCTGCAACTACTACTCCATTCCTATTAGAGGATTGTAGCTTGTTATTTGTGAGCATTAATGGCATCTAGACACAGTATTTAAATATCTCTTGGGAAGTGTTAAAAATGCTAGGAACGTTGCTGTGGCAGCAGACATTCTATTTAGTAAATGAAATCTGAAGTATTCTGTTGCATTAGTTAAGCATTCCACTATATTTATAATACTCACAATTTTCTTTTTGCAGAAAACCATCACCATCTACAGTACAGATAACAACAGAAGAACAGAGAGCTTGCATTCTATTAAGAATCCTTCAGGAAGCTGTAAGTTTGAATGTTAACATAGTCAGTTAACACTGTTCTGAATAACTCTCTTAGAAGTGGAAAGCAGAGCACCCTTTATACTTTGAAGTTGCTCAATTCTATTGCTTGAGCTCACAAAAAAAGAACATCAAGAAATCTTGTAAATTGCAAGGTACATATTATATATAAATGGATAAAAATACAGCTCTAATTCACATTTACAAAGTATCTGCTTTTGTTCCTTGAACAGTAACAATACAACATATTTTGTTGAGAATTATTTTATTTGGATTATAGCAATTAGTATCACTGACCAGTAGGCCAAATCCAGGCAGAGAGCACAGAATCAGTTTCACAAGGCAAAAACACCTACTAGTATTTTAGCATACAAACCATTTCACTGCATTATCAAGTAGAAATATCTTCCAAACATGCATAAAAAGCCTATGCTTAATCTTTCAGAGCTCCAGGAAATACCAGATTCCTAAATATACAAAAAATACATTTAACTTATAATAATCTTAGTGAATCAGACTTATAAAATTACAATTTTATTCTTCACAACATAGAAAAAAATACAAAAATGACTGTATATAGTTTTCACCTAAGTTTCACTGACATAAATATACATCAAAATGTATGATTTGATGTATACTCATGAAACTTTGAAGCTGAAAGATAGGTTTTAAGATGACATTGCAGATTGGTCCACACAAATGCCAACCTTTCTACTGATAAATTAAAAAATCCCACCTTTGATAGAAACATCACATTGTGAAAAATTACAATTTACCTGCACTGCAACCTGCGTCTTACTGTAATTTACAATATGAACATTTCTACAATTCCAGTTGTAAACTATACACTGGTAAGCACATTGGTCTTTTAGAAGGTAATAACTAATTTGGACAAAGCCAGCATGGTAGAACATAAAGTATTGTTGACTGAACCAATGCACACAACACAAAGACTACCAAAGCAGAAAACAGGTCTGCTGCAGAAGTCTGGTGATGCTGATGGAAAACATGCAAGCCAAATAAATACCTTTTGGGAAAACAACACTCTAGGTTTGCAACAAAGAGTATTAAGTAAAATTTCTATTATAAAGTTCACATAAACCACATTACAATTTCAGTGACAGATGAGGGGAAATCTGTTATTTCTTTTCTGAGGAGATAAAAACCTGTACGTGTGACTGAATTCAGTATCAGGGAAAAACTCAAACAGCATTAGGGCACTGCACACTGTTCTTACTCAAGATCACTTTCCAGTGGTTTACACAAAAGCTAAACTTGAAAAAGCACTGCAAGCTAAAGTGCTGGGATTCTTGTACATACTACCTGCATGTTCACACTTCATAACATTTTGAAATCGACTCTGCTGACATGATTTCTTAGAATCAAAGCAATTTCTTTTTCTTCTAAAAGAAAAAGTAACCCTATTTTCTTTTAAAAGGCTGTAGTTTACTTGCATTTGTGTGGTAAATTAGTATGTCCAATTAAAGTAAATATTCCATAATAAAGCTTATTCAGTAAAGACATTAGTTGTACAAGCCTTCTCCCTGCTGGCAGCTGTCTCAGCTTTTCTGTAAAGCCAGTGCTAGCTAATACAGATCTGTACTGTATCCTCATCAACAGGGCTATGAGCTTATTACAGATAAGATTATTACACAGATGTATTTTTTTCTGCAAATTGGGCCAACAAATTTGAAACCAAATCTTTTATTTGGGCACAGAAATCAAATCAAGAAAAGTTCAGGAGCTGAGCATCAACAATAACCATTAATGTCAGTACATCAGGGAATCAGATTTTTCAGATTACATCCTTCAGAAATACTGACACTAACTACATTTCCTTTTGCCTTTGCTTGGGTATCTGTTCACTTCCCTGCTCTCTTTGCCCCTTCCATTCCTCTGCCAATCCCAATCAACAGCTGGCTCATAACTTGGGCACTGCTCACACAGCATTAGCGCATTCCACCTCCTCACAAGTTTTTCTCAGTTCTTTCATCTTCCCTATTACCTTCCCAAGGGAAGGCTTAGCCTGAGAATCCAGTGAAACCACCTAGGAAAACTGAACTTTCTACAGTCTCCTGTTCTTTCAGAAGAGCAGAAGAGAGAAGGCTTGTCCCATCTGTAAAAGCAGCATGTAACTCATGAGATAATTGGCTTTCAAAATAGGAGCTTATGACTTTGCAACGTTGCAGAAGCTGAGTGCCTGAAACTGCTTGCTTGGATGTGCCAAAGTGATATGTACTAGTCACTTCAGAAAAATCAGGTTGAGGAACAAGCCCCTCACATTATTCCACAATAGTCAAAACAGTCCTCAACACTGAAAGATGAGCACCACTGAGACAGTGGACGGTGATTAGAGATGATAATTTAAAGTAAAAAAGGGAAAACTGCACCTGTTTCTGGGAGACCTGCCTCATTACATCATTTAGAATCATTACTGATTACCAGTAGAAGTACTACAGTTAGTATCACTATTTCTTAAAAATATTTAATAAAGTATCCAGGGATGCTGTACTTAGAGGAGTTTTAATATTTGAGATAAGCATTATAGCCTCTGAATTAACATTAGCACTTGAGTAATCAGCTTAAACAAGATCTTCAGAGAACCCAGTGGTCAGACACCCTACTGTTTAAATTCCTAAAGAACCACATTCCCCTCATTTCCCATAACTGGTTTCCTATTACTGTTCCCATCACCTTTTAAACACACCACCTACCTTCCTAAATTCAAATACTTTGCCTGGATTACATTGCCCACTGGAGTCTCTGACAAAACCCTAAAGTATTCCAGAGCATATTGTTTGCTTTCATAGCAATACATAGTTTCTGGCATGCAGTCAAGCACTTAAAAAAAATGTATCAGTAATATAATCCCAATTCAAGCATTTAGTGGGTACAACTTTATCACTCCTACTGCAACCTTCAGGCATTTAGTAATAAATGAAAACCACTTAGCACATCATTTAAGGAAAAGGCTAACTGCCAAGCCATATAAAGTCTAAGTTTTCCAAAGCACTGCAAGCTGAAAATTATTTCAGTGTTTTATATTAATGGAATTTCAGTGACATCGGATTTATTGGTTATTCTTGCTAAATTATTGGTCTTTTACCTCTGACTTATTTTATCCTGGTATGTTCTTTATAAATGTGCTGGGTATTGAAAATCTGCAGCATTTTGATGTTTGAAAAGTTCTGAAAAAAGCTGAAATTACTCCGACTTCTTGTGTTCTTCAGTGTGGGAGAGCACCTTTCGCCTCTGACGTAGCATATGAAAATACAGCTGAGGGAAGACTGAAGAGAAAACAGATTAAAGTGAATAAAGCACAAAGTGAGGCTTCCGTGTCAACATAAGATGCACAGCCACGTGCTCAAGGCCACCAGTTCACTATTAAAAGAAAATACGCTTATCCCAGTCAAGTCATCTATTGCTTTGTATTCTTTAAAAAGCATAACTAATACTGTTCTTAGGCTTTGGGTACTATTTATTTTTTTGCTACAGCCATCACATTTTTAATTAAATGCAAAATGCTATATTTAACTCTGCATGTACAAGCAGAATGACAAAAATTTCCTGAATTGCACACACCCAATAGAAAGAAAACACATTGTAGGGAGGAAAAATCCGTTCAGAAATAATGACGTTTCCAGACACAGGAAGTTCTACCTCAACATGAGGAAAAACTTCTTTATTGTGAGTGTGACAGAGCACTGGAACAGGCTGCCCAAAGAAGTTATGGAGTCTCCTTCTTTGGAGACTTTCAAGACCCATCTGGATGCATTTCTGAGTGACCTGCCCTAGACTGTGTGGTGGTCCTGCTCTGGCAGGTTGGATTTGATGATCTCCAGAGGTCCCTTCCAACCCCTAACATTCTGTGATAACTTATAACTCTAGTGTCATTTTTTTGGGATCCTTATACTATCTGGTTCCACTTTCATCTCCTCTCTCTTTATCCTCCATGAAAAACTTTTTCTGGTCCTATTTCTAAGACTACATTACACAGTATTTTTTGCAGAAAAAATAGGGGATGGAGGAGGTTCATAAATAAACAGCAAAAGCCAAAATTGCCACGAGATATTGAACCTCTGTGAACCATATGAAAATTAAACAAGGTCAACATCAGTCAAAATCATATAACTTACAAATGCAAAGTGTCCATCATAAACATAGGCCAAAGTCTATTTAATGTGTGTACTATTTTTTTTTTCAAGTGAACATTTTTTCCTTCTGCTTCTTTTACCCTGTGTTTCACTTCCTGATTGTTTCCCCACCATCCTAATGCACTCCACCAGTCCTGAGGAGTGAGTACAGCTGTCCAGAGACATAACAGAATAGGGATGTGGTTTGTCCATTAGAAGCCTAAGTATTTGGGATCTATTTTATGCAAAGAATTTAATGACATCTTTTCTAGAAAGATGTCAGTTTTAACTGACAAGTACTATATTAGACATTTAAAGTGAGGTAAATGGTAAGGCACAACTATCAAGAATGTAAAAACTCCACTTCTAACAACAGTTTTCAAAGCTTCCTTTCCTTGAGATGCTAACATTTCCAAAATTTCCAAGATTTTCAGAGGGTTCAGAAGGTTTAACTCCTGTATAGGCATCTTTTGTGTATGAACAACTGAGCCACGGTGCAATAAATGACTGCAATGAATGTTGCTTTTCTTCTACCTGCAGTTTGAACTCTTTTCTCTTTAGATAATTTTCAAAATTAACTTTGTGAAATTAGTCAAGTTTATGTTATGCTAATCCCACAATTATTATTTTTTCCTATTACAGCTTTTATTCTTAAAAAAACCCCAAGCTACTAACAAACTCATACTTACTTGGAATGTAAGAGATCATAACCAGGATCAGGAACGTATAGTAGTCAAAAGAAAAATTGTACTTGTTAGGTAAACTAATGGAATACAAGCCAGACTGCCTGACAAAGGGTAATGCAGCATATATTGTCAGTAATTCACCTGAGACTCCCATTGGATACAATACTATAAACAAAGTGTACCTAGGAAAAAAAACATGAACAGAAAAGATTAAAAGTTGTGACAAACTCTGACCAAATATCTATTAACATTCAAATTCTAAATTCTCAACTCAGCATTTATTTCCTTTAGCTCTTACGTGATTTGAGCATGGCAAGGTGTGAACATTATTGTAAGATAAGTATTCAAATCAGCAGTTTGAATTATTGTTAATATGATAAACTATTAAAGATTACCTTTGAGAATCTGGAAACTGTCCTCAAAACTATTCTTCCCCACCCCATACTTTGTTACTTTGATTTCTGAACTCTTTGGTAGAGGTTATTACAATACTTAAAATGGGGTCAAACACAGTTGATAATAATCGATGAGCTTACACATTGTTTCAAGTACACCACTTGGATTCAAGGGTTACTGTTAAATGTCAGTTTACTTCCTGTTACCCCTTGCTATTAGATGTCAGTTTCTGATAAACACAAATACTTTGTAAATAACACTGAGTTCTGACAAGCTACTCTTTCAGCTTACAGTGCAACAATGTAACTTTTTAACCTAGAAATCTGCTAGAAAGACGCTAGGAAATCACATTCACAAACAGGGGGACTACCTTAAGGTAGAACTTTTCCTGTTCTGCAACTATTTTACAACATCAATATTCCTGTTGAGTTAGTGCTTTAGGGCTACGATTTCCATTAAGCCACCTTACCTGGCCCATTTTATGAGATAAGGGAGATGGTTTAACAAGCTAAATGTATAAAAAGAATAACGAATTATCTCAGTGATTGTCCAGGCCACCACAAACAACAGGACACTGTCTTCAGTTTGTACCTGTAAGAGAGAAAAAACCCCCTCTGTATTAATCCAAGCATTACTAACTATTTTCCAGACCCAAGAAAGCTTCAAAAATCAATCCCCACAGGTTGCTTTACCACATCGTTTTAGAGAACAGACTTCAAGAAGGAGCTTAAAAGCAACATTAGTAGCAGTAAAAACCCTTCTTATCATGCTTCATATCTTTCTAGTGGCTTAAGAAACGCTCTGCTTGCTCATCAGATAACTTAAGATCTCTCATTCTATGCAAGGTATATTAGTACAAGAAATCCCTGAAATGCTGAGAAGAACTCATAACTCTCCCCATTGCTATACAGTGCCAGCTTCTATTTTGGTCCTATGACTGCTTCCTAGTGCAGCAAGCAGAGAGAATACTAACATAGTAGCCAAACTCTCAATATCTGGTTTAGACTGTATGTTCTGTTCCTTGTCCATGCTACTTCTGAGGTGAAGCCCTGTTTTCCCCTCTCTACCGATGAGAAACTGGGTCATGATTTTGAGCAGCAGCAAAAGAGCTATCACTAGGACACAGGCTGGAAGGAGAGAAGAAACAAGTTCAGATTGTCTCACCTTAGGTAAGCTTGACAACTACCTGCTTTACTTTTTTTCCTTGCTCCTTTTTCTGCTTAGTGTATCCAGCAAGTTTCTCTAATGGTATACTCAGGGCATTACTACGTTTCACTGCTTTACACCTTTTAGAACTTTTATTTCAGACACACACCATTGGACCAGCTTTTACTCCCTTCATATTTTGAAAGTTAATCTTCAGAGGCATGTATTTTTATAAAAATTACTAGATTTGTTAGATTTGGGAGCATAATTATGAGGTTTAAGTTTCATATGGATAAAGCATATGGGGTCACATATCCACAATACAAACTCCAGAGAGACCAAACACGATTTTTATGCAGCCTTCCCCTTCAACAGAATTCTCAACTGTATGAATACCTTGAGCATAAAGTCAGTGGACTGTGGGAACAAAAAGACCTCAACCACAGGGCCTGTATTTTCCTTTTTCCTCCAATGCTTGAGAAAAGGATAAAGGAAGTCAGTAGGCATGGGTGATACACACTACTCATCTTGGACAAAGTACAAATGAAAAAAGGAACAAGAAAATAGATGGGCAATCAGAAACCTTTAAACAGGGGGAGACTGACCATATATTTGCATGTATAAATGCTCATAAGGCTTATCCGTGAAAAACTTTGATACAGACTACAAAACCCAAAAAGATTTATATAGAGAAATCTTGGGATATCATGGAATGTAGAGCTGCTGTTAATACATAGTCTGCTGTGTATAGCCTTTCAAGTTATTTTCACTGCATTTTGCAGCAAATGCACCTTGCCCTTTTTTTCCTACATGAAACTCCAATAATCTGCTTATATATTAATCTCCTTTACATCATCACAGAATAAAAAAATCCAAAACTTATTTGAAGATTTTCAGAGAAGAGACCAAATCTATTTTTACACTGCTACAGCAGTTTGGGTTCTGCTTTATAAGCAAGACATGTCTCAACCTAGAAAAGTTAACAGTATGATGCTGTTCCCAAGGAGCAAGATGCTTAACAAGCACTCCAGAGCTGCATCTTCTGGTCAAACGAGGAGTAGCAGTTTAGTGAGTTAATCTAAACCTGTGTGTCATGGACTTCAAACTGTACTTCAAAATCTCACTTCTTTCTGTAACTGGATTCAGCAAAACCAGCAAACAAAAATGTGAGGCTTGAAGTAACACTTAAAGTTTGAGGAAAAACAAGAAATGGTGAAGCTAACAGTGAATGACACAGGTAGTAGAAAAATCTGGCAGTTACAATCAAGTTCTATCCCAGGACTCCTGGGGATAGCATAAGCAATACAAAGTAGAGACTTAACAAACCACTAAGTCAAATGATACCCTCAGAATTCAACTTTGCTTCCTCTATTTTTCATGCCAGTCTTTGAAGGAGGTGCTAGACAAAGTCAAAACACATTTTACACTTTATTTACAACTTTTATGTCCAGCTGCCTTAAGGGTCAACCATATCACAGGCATAATTTTTTAACACGTGTTTCAAACCAACTTACAATTAAGGAAGGTCCTGAGTATAATTTAGGTTATAGAATAATAGAATGGTTTATCTTCAATACTATGAATAGCAGACAATGATTGCTAAAATTTAAGAGAATCCATAGCAAAAGATGAGAACAGGAAACTGACAAAAAGAAACCCAAGTTTTTGCTGGTCTCCTTATACACAAAAAGGGAAATACTATAGATTTCTCCAAATGAAAGAGTAACAATTTAAGAAAATATTTGCAGAAAAATTCAGCTAAACATATAATTAGCCAATCCAGTGCAGAAACCAACAGCATTATGCAACCCTGATCATGAAACAGCCCATCTCTCACCACAGCACTGGTTCCCTGGTACATCAATTAAAGAAAAAAAGAAAAAAACACCCTTCACAGCAGGTACAAAGGGTCTGAAAGACATTTGTGTTACAGAGTATTACTCAAATTTTACATAGATGTAAAGCAGTGATGAATCAGGCTTTCAACTGTGCTCACCCAGTCATTCAGAGTTTTGAATTTTCCACCATGAACATAGTTTACTATAACTTAGTCTTAAATATCATAAGATGCTCTTACCTTTTTAAGTATGCTTTGCTACTGATTGAAGGTGTCAATTCACAACTGCAGATACTGGAGTCTTAATTACCAGCTCAATATGCTGTACATGTCTTCACACCAACCCCTCTGACTCTCTGTTCCAGAAAGATTCCTCTAAATATGTTCTGTACTTATCTGCAATTTATGTGTAACTGCACTCAACTGGCTAAGCATTAAATCGCTGCTGACAACATTTTTTAATCACCCATCAGAACTGGGTGTGGAATTATCTGTCAGAACAAAATTCTATGAAGACCTGCCATGATGTCACCAGATGACCTCACTGTTCACACAAATTCAAAATGACAACTTTGAACTGAAGGGCACTTTCTGTCCTGCTTTATCTACCTTCTACTAGACCTTCATGTCAGTCTGCTCATTGTCATCCCTCATTTGTAGGAAAAACAGTAAAATTCACCAAATCAATTCCTTTCCCATGTAATGACAAAACAATTACAAGTCCTGTAAGTCCAAGCCAGGCCCTACTCACAGCTACTCATAGGGAATCTCATTGCTACCCAAAGAAATGTCCAATGCTTTAACATTTGCCATGCTTTAACATTTATTATAAATACTTTTATATTTAATTTAACAACACATGAGCACTCAATTCAACAAAAAAGCACAAACATGTTAGTGGCAAGAAGCATGCTTCAAATCACATCACATATCTAAAAGTGTGTTCTGACAGAAAGGAGGGATGCAATACAGATGCTTCTCCTTTTAATCATATTATATATGAAAACAGTCTGGAAAAGCAAGATACTGAACAAATCTCACTGAAGAAGTTAAAGAGGAAAACTGCATTTTATTTTACAAGAACCTGATCATGCAACTGCATAGCTTACAAGTTCCATAAAGCTGTGTGAGAATTTAATCCTGGACTTCACCATGGAGCTCACTTGTGCAGACAGTCCTTTAGAGAAAGTAGAACACTGGTGACACTTTCAGTACGTCTCCCCAGATAAGAATGCATGCTCTCTGGCTGGGGGGAAGGGGAGCAGTCAGACTACAACCTCCTAATTTGATGTATTTGCTGTAATTCACAGGTGAAAAACTCATCACAGGATTCCTCATCCTTACCAGTCTTATGCCCACTTTCCAAGACAAAAAAAAAGTAACACATAATACAGTCTCCCACAAGACTTTAGCCAAAAGATCACAAAAACATGAGGAAAAAACTGTGTGTAGTATTGTTGAGAGAATCCTTGTTAGGAACTGAATGTTAGGCTGAACTTGTTGCTCCCATCTCCCATTTTACTGGTTTTCTCTAGTGAGAACGTAGGCATAAGTTTTCAAGAACCTAACCCATAATCATATTACAGACTTCCCTTTGATGCCTAACAGACAACACAAGGAATAATTCTAATCTATGCAATCCAATCTTTAACATTTGGGTTACTTCAAAACCAGGAGGCGACTCATAAAAACGTATCATTGCTGTTCTCTATGAAGCAACAGGTGCCCCCAACATCATACAAGTAAAAAATAAAACTACAGGCATATTTCTTTGAAAATATTTTATGTGTATATCTAAAAAGTAATGTCTTGAGATAACAGCTTTTTTTGATTCAAAAGGTAGTACTTATCTCCAGTGAATTAACAGAGACTGGAGCACAATTATTTGCAGTAAAAGTGAAAGCCATACAGAAGACAAGTATTTACAAGACTGACTTCATTGAGAAAAATCACATTCCTCTACTTCAAATAGCAGGAAACTAAGGCTCTACATGAACAAGCATCACAGTATCAGAAAGGGTTATTAATTAGGTGGGACCACAGTGACTTAATTTACTCTACATGTGGATGGATGCTCTGGTCACAGGAGTAAGGAGAAGAAAGCAGTTTCCCTGAAAACTTGGTCATGAGACAAGCTCCTTAAGACATTCTCTATACCAAGTCAGAGAAGATCTTGCACATAAAATGACACTAGATGACCACCACTTACTTCAGGCAGCCATGCTGACACTGACATCAAGACTAATTTTCTTCTTTAATGAGAAGAAAACCAGTAAGATTGGTTGGCTAAAGTAACAGCACAGATGCACCATATCTGAGTTACTATGAAGTATTCAGATGACATGGAAGAGTTAGTCAGCATTATCGGTATCAATTAAAGCATGTTTAGCTTTAAAAATAACTGTCAGGAATAATTTCCAAATAAAATTGCTCCCAAAAGGTTTTGCAGAGATTTGTATGAAGTACAGCAGTATTTGGTGTGGTAAGCAATGAGAAAAAACATGCAGATCCCCAAACCCACCTATGCTTGAATGTAACAAAACTGAATGAAGGACAGAGAGAAGATTACCCTGGAATGTGATCATGGAGAACATCCAGGCTTTGCTGTGCATAAACACTTGAACTGGAGCTTCCACATGCCATGGTAAAGAAAGCAAGTTGTATATGAAAGAGGGAGTAGTGAGGATATTTTGCTATTAATTATGGTATCAGTGAGTCCCAAATTCAGAATATTACACACTGGAACTCTAACTTCCAGTGAAGGACTGCAAAATCTATGCGTGAGCTAGATGTCTTATAGTGATAGAATCAGAACTCAGTCTATTTGAGTGTCAAGAAAAGATGATGTCATATCTATTTTTATTTCTTTTGATCCACAGAAATTCACATGAATAATTGCACATTCAGATACAAACAGAAGTCATTTTAAGGAAAATAAGACAGAGATCAGCACTTGCTTTTCACCATGGGTCATTAGTTTTTCTATCTACTTTGTAGCTTAACTTACCTCTTTTACACTATGTGTTACTGCCCACGTCAGGAAAACCCTTGACATCACTTGGAATGCAGTCAGAACAACAGAAGAGGGAACAATGCCTGGAAGATATGTTGCAATTAGTAACTATCTCTGACTATTGGGGTGGGAGGTGGGAAAATAAAACACAGCTAAGGCAAAGTCCAGCTTTTTAAAAATTTTTGGAAGGAAAGCATTTCATATCTTTTTTTTAATTTGAGAGTATGAAGCCTGTTCTGTGGTGTGTTTATACAGCCTAAAAGCAATCAGTCACACTGCAATCACAGCACATTCCTTAATACACAAAACAGCTCAGTAAGATGAGATAACTTCAATCAAACACCTTTTGGGATACAGTCTTTCAAATAAACCCTGATTGGTTAAAACATCCAAGATACTCTTCGTTACTGTGATTTCAAAATTAAAACCAGTAAAGATATTTTGCACAGTATATCCCCCAAACCAGCAGGTAAGAAGTGAAACTACTTTGAAGAAACACTGATCTAGCCCATATTCTGATAGATACAAACACTGTAATTCCTTCCTGGGAATAAAACTTTTAAACCAAAAGAAAACCCAAGGAATAGCTGATGCATTGGTAGGTACAGAACATTTTAAAGATTTTCTCAAGGAAGCAGATTTCACTGGTTGTTCTAAGCAAGGTCTGGCAGAGCAGGAATAGCTTCAGACTGCAAGATCACACACAATTGCTGAACTTCACAAAGTTTTCTTCCAATGGCATGATGAAGACAAATGGAAAAGCAGTTGCAGCTCCTAATATATAGTAAAAAGGGCTTCTAAAACTAATGCAAATCACAGGGCAGAATTTGTTGCTCAGATAACACAAAAGGGGGTGCTATAAAATCCCACAATCTGTAGTCATTAAAGGCTCACTCCTATGATATAAATGACCTTTTCTTTTATACAATTTAGAACATCCTTTCCTAAGCAAGATAAACTAATGTTATTGCAAAGGAATTTAAAAATAAGCCAAAAAGACCATGTAGAAGATTATCTTCCAAGTAAGACAAATAAGGTTTTTCATTACAGCCAAGAGAAAGCCAATCTATGCCAAAAACAGGAGAACAAAATAAACGAATCACCAGCTACAAACTATGTAAACTTTACTTGCCTCTAATTATTTCCCCATTGCACCAAAAAGGTACCTGATCATTTTAAACTTGGTATTTTTAAAAAGGTCTTGCACCCCTTACCCAACACTGCACAAACTAGAGTGCTGCCTGACAGAGGGCTCAGGTCCAGAGACAACCAGCAAGTAAGCCATGCCCAGACCTCTTCCAGATCTTGGACTAATCCTCCCACCTACAGAGGGAACCCTTCCAACTCTCCACAAGTGTCTTCCCTCTCCCAGGGAGTTCCTGTCTGAGAACAGGTGCATGTACAGCTTATAGGTCAACTCCTTGTATCTCTCCTAACTGGTCAGTCTAAAGCAAAGTCAACCAGTGCCAACTGTGGCTTACCAGAAGGTGGTAGGAAAGCTGGAACTTTAGTGATTCCCTAGGCTTGGCCTGTACTCACCAACGCCTTCCTGGCATTTCTTCTCCACTCCCTTCACAAACTTCCTGTACTACTATTGCTTCTTCATGTGGGTGGCTCCTATCACCTCTTTTCAATACCAAGTTCCTCCAGGCAGAAGCTCTTCCATGATATTAATAAATACTTGGATTCTGTCTGCTACCCAATTCAAGGAATTGCATGTTCACTTTCCATTTACCTGTTCTTCATTCTCTTCTCCTCACCTCAGGGCTACATGTTACCTCCTCTATTTATGAAGTTCACCTTCTTAATTTTTTAAAATATTTGCCACATGCCAAAGTTCTGTTCACAACCATGCCTGATACAGACATGCCCCTATCAATCTTTCAATTTTTAAGAACTTGCATCACAGATGCTAATATTTCAGATTCTACTGAAAAGATACAGAGAGAAATTTATGCTGATACACAAAACCCATCTGTCACTGATAAACTCCTCTACTGACAGAGAATTACAGCTCCAGTTATAGCAATTAGTTTTGCAGGGGCAAAGGAATCTGCCAATTTACCATTTCTCCTTGCATAGAAACTTCTACCAGAGTCTGTAGGACTACAGCAGACAGCAGCAGTGCACCCAGCTGTGCAAAAAAATCTTGTTTTATTTAACTGACAAATTCTTCAATTAACAAGGGAAAAAAATCCATGGACAGTTATAATAAAAATGTGAGTTTTTGGTAAAAAACTTTAAGGAAGGCAAAATATAGAGTTACAATGGTACAAAATGTTGCAGTGTTCTGCTGATGGTTCCCTTCAGTAACATTAAATTGTGTGATCGAGGATAACACAGACTAAATGGATCCGCATCTCAAATCAACCGAGCCAGGATTATTAGCTTTGCACACAGACAGGCTGGCACAGTCATCTTGTTTGCTGTTCTGCACCAGTTTGAAAGGTGAAATACAGGACTCAATCCTGCTATTCTGTGATTTCTGTGGACAAGAGAATCCAATTAATTTTTTACAATCTTTGTCATCTTTAGTACTAATAAACACTGGCATGTGTATACAAGTTTATCTTAAGAAAACAGTAGAGCATTATAGATTTATGATAGTAAAACAGCTCTTTTATTTGAAAGGCTTATTTTTCTCTCCAGTGCTCTGAGACCTAAATTATCCTTCTTGCCACTTGTTAAAGAAGACTTCAAAAATTTCACATTTGGTATTAATTTTTGACAACTGTTTAAAATGTAAGTACAGTTTATTCTGGTAAAAACCCCACAATATTTGAGACTTACTGAAATAAAATAGCGTTGGAAGGACTATCTTGGCAGCACAGGCAACTATATGATACATATAGCTTAATCAGAGAAGCCTTTACATTAATGTGAGTATATGACCATTCATTTCTGGGGATGATCTGTGCACCGTCTACAAACTGTAGGTAACACTTCCAGAGCAAGAACTCTTCAAGAAGGTCAGAACCGCTCCATCAAGTACAGGATTAGATTGCCCTCTGCTGACACATTTAGGTACACATTTTCAAGTTTTGCAGCTAGCACATTTAGTTATTGAAAAAATTGATCTTTTGCCCAGGAATTCAATATGAAACTATTTATACCAGTGATACACCTGCAGTATGCAGATAGATTGTACATATGTGAACAACAGCAGATTTGCAAGTTTAGGAACTTTAATGCCATCTTAGTCTTTAGATAGCAGCTAGCAAACATTCAGATGGGAGCTCAACCCCTATATTTAAAATCACAAGGTCACCTACCTGAATATAAGACTGTCTCTTTGTGAAGACTGGACTGTTTACAAAAACCGGAGTTAAGCAAAGCTCTGCAGACAAGCACTGCTCCCTTTTACAGCACATTGGCTTGGATGCTGCAGAAAGTGCCACACATCATCTGTTCTATGAACAAAGCACCTGTAACACTGAGGCCAAACCATTCCCTGCTCTCATGACTAACAAACCAGACTAGATGCAGTCCTGCCACTCAGACCTGAGACTCTTCACGTTAACTGAACCATGACACTGTCACTGATCCCACGCCACTTACACACAGTTGAGTTCCTGATACCAAGCTAACAAACCTGCCTCACAGCACAAGCCAACATTGCCAACCTGAGTAATTCTGACTCTCCCAAACAGTTCCATTATAGCCAAGCTGAATCTGGAATAAGGAGTTGTTACCCCTTCCTAATTTTACAATGCATATCTATGCTTTATGGATTTGGGCAAAGTTCTACTGCTTGAAATGTTTGGGGGTTTTTCTGGAATCTAAATTACTTCCAGCTAGAATTCCTTTTTTTTTATTATTTTTTTTTGAGGAAGGACAGCTTGGTACAGAAGATTATTGGATGTAGAGCTGGAGAGTAATAATCTAACATAAAACATTTATAAACTGCTCTAAGATTTGTATCATTGGAAATATCTAGACAAAAGTAAAATGTCAAGTTATTGTTACACAATCTTCCTTTTTGTGATTTTAACTTGTCAGGTTGTTTAGTAAAAATTGGAATGTACTTCAAGCAAAAATCAGTGTTATGCAAGAATTAAATCTGGCACTTCACAGACCGTAACATTTTTAATGCCAATATATTGTTAAAACTGCAGTCTCCTTCAAAAACAATAAAACTGAAAATTTGCAGGCTTACCAAATGCACAGTGCAGAATCTAGAACAAAAAGAAAAAAAAGCAAATCACTAACACTTCAATTAAGGAAATTCAAAAATACATTTAGTTCCATTACAAGAGCTTAATGTTCAATATTCCTATTTCAAAGATGATGCTTAACATTCAGCTGTGTTGCCCAAGCTAAACAGCAGGCAGTGAGCTCTCTTCCCACTTGCTAAAAGGAAAAATCCAACATTTGTGAGGCATGTTTTTTATGTTTGCCTTCAAATCACTCTACAAATGCTAATGAAAACCAGGTACCAGGAAAGCCCAAAAAAGTTGCCTTATTTCTCCTGAAGAAAACACTCATGCCAATATTAGTAACTCTAGGGAAGAAGACTACACCTACCTCAAGCAAAGCTCCAGTTTGGAAGAATTTCAAGGGCTTTTCTATAGAATAGTAAAGGCTGTGGTAGCTACCTTTAGCAAGGTATGCTCGAACTAGACCAACTGCAATAACAAGCCATCTGAAAGAGAGAAAAAAGTCCAAGATAAGCAGACATTAAGCAGAGCATAAATACAAATAAACCATGACTCCTTCTTTCGATATCTAAGAAAGCAACAGGTACAGAACTGTCCAGAAGACACTAACTTTTTGCCTACTCTCTGCAACGAGAGTCAGTATTGCTCACACTCTCAGAAATTCTTCAGTGAAGTGTGGGACAAGCCACAAAACTAAGGTGGTTACACTCTGATCAAACACTTTTTCATTTGAAATTAGCATCTACAGTTAACTTTAGTTTCCAATTACTTGTAGCAAACACAGGGAGAAGGGGTCAGTCACTGAGAAGTGGGAATCCTCAGCAGTTGTTTCCAGATTTTTTTCCAGGCTCATCCTGGCTGTCCTGCTACTCTTAATACCACCTGTCTAAGCTGCCCTTAATGCCACCCTGCTTTACTTCTACCTCCCTCCAAACCTAGAGCTGCTGCTACAAAGCTTGTGCTAACAGTCACCAAGTGCCACTGCTAACAACAGTGAGCCTCAGTGGAAGTGTGTGAAGGCATGTAGAAAATAGTTATATTATATATAACTAGGTAATAGCTTTCTACCCTTTGGGAAAAAACTTGCAGCTGTGGTTTTGCAATAGGGAAGATGAAGAAATTATCTTAATTTACAGCATAACAGATGCCTACAAGTATTGCATTAGCTGAGGTATTATGAAGTATATACAAATATTGTCCCAAATGTAAGATTTGTTTGAAATACACTGTGAAGTTTAGATTTTTCATTAATAAGTAACTCTGGCATCCAAGTTTGTGTTTGTAGCAACATTTGTTATTCAACTGAGAAAAAGGTATTTCAGTTCTGCCTGGATTTCTCAGAAGATGAGCATCAAAGAAAAGTGGCAGGAGTAGGGAAGAAAAATGGGCAATGGGAAAGAAGCCTTCTCTTTTGTCAGTAATAACAAGTTATTTCAGATAAAGCTGTCTTGTGAAACCAAAAGACAAGCATGTGCCAAGTAACTGCTTTATACAAAGAAAGAATCAAATTAATTTGGTATTTGGACTCCAGCATAGAATAAACCAGTAAGCACTGTTGTATCACTGGCTCTCACTTGCAACACTGACTGTTTCTCTTTCAGAACAGCAAAGCAGAGCAGGCTGACACTGTCCTGTTTGTATCTGTCAAGTTTCTGTATTTTTCCAAATTTGTCATGTTTTTTGAGAAACCTGGCTGAACTGAGCAACTTCTCAGGTTGCACAAGACACCAGTTCTTGGCTGTACTGGCAAACTGTCCTCACCTGCAGACTGTTCCACCTAACCAAGCGACTGGTGAAATGCGTGGCTCTGAGCAGCTCCAGTCCCTTGCTCATCTCCACCCTCCCTGCTGCATCGCTGACTCCAGAAAAAAGGTACTTTCCATTCCCAAAGGCCACATCTCTCTTTCAAAAATAGAATTACTGTCCTTCAAAAACCATTTAATAGAGATCAAAGCATTTATCCACACAAAATTAAAAGCTGTGCCTACTTCCGTGTTACTTACACACAGTTGAGTTCCTGATACCAAGCTAACAAACCTGCCTCACAGCACAAGCCAACATTGCCAACCTGAGTAATTCTGACTCTCCCAAACAGTTCCATTATAGCCAAGCTGAATCTGGAATAAGGAGTTGTTACCCCTTCCTAATTTTACAATGCATATCTATGCTTTATGGATTTGGGCAAAGTTCTACTGCTTGAAATGTTTGGGGGTTTTTCTGGAATCTAAATTACTTCCAGCTAGAATTCCTTTTTTTTTATTATTTTTTTTTGAGGAAGGACAGCTTGGTACAGAAGATTATTGGATGTAGAGCTGGAGAGTAATAATCTAACATAAAACATTTATAAACTGCTCTAAGATTTGTATCATTGGAAATATCTAGACAAAAGTAAAATGTCAAGTTATTGTTACACAATCTTCCTTTTTGTGATTTTAACTTGTCAGGTTGTTTAGTAAAAATTGGAATGTACTTCAAGCAAAAATCAGTGTTATGCAAGAATTAAATCTGGCACTTCACAGACCGTAACATTTTTAATGCCAATATATTGTTAAAACTGCAGTCTCCTTCAAAAACAATAAAACTGAAAATTTGCAGGCTTACCAAATGCACAGTGCAGAATCTAGAACAAAAAGAAAAAAAAGCAAATCACTAACACTTCAATTAAGGAAATTCAAAAATACATTTAGTTCCATTACAAGAGCTTAATGTTCAATATTCCTATTTCAAAGATGATGCTTAACATTCAGCTGTGTTGCCCAAGCTAAACAGCAGGCAGTGAGCTCTCTTCCCACTTGCTAAAAGGAAAAATCCAACATTTGTGAGGCATGTTTTTTATGTTTGCCTTCAAATCACTCTACAAATGCTAATGAAAACCAGGTACCAGGAAAGCCCAAAAAAGTTGCCTTATTTCTCCTGAAGAAAACACTCATGCCAATATTAGTAACTCTAGGGAAGAAGACTACACCTACCTCAAGCAAAGCTCCAGTTTGGAAGAATTTCAAGGGCTTTTCTATAGAATAGTAAAGGCTGTGGTAGCTACCTTTAGCAAGGTATGCTCGAACTAGACCAACTGCAATAACAAGCCATCTGAAAGAGAGAAAAAAGTCCAAGATAAGCAGACATTAAGCAGAGCATAAATACAAATAAACCATGACTCCTTCTTTCGATATCTAAGAAAGCAACAGGTACAGAACTGTCCAGAAGACACTAACTTTTTGCCTACTCTCTGCAACGAGAGTCAGTATTGCTCACACTCTCAGAAATTCTTCAGTGAAGTGTGGGACAAGCCACAAAACTAAGGTGGTTACACTCTGATCAAACACTTTTTCATTTGAAATTAGCATCTACAGTTAACTTTAGTTTCCAATTACTTGTAGCAAACACAGGGAGAAGGGGTCAGTCACTGAGAAGTGGGAATCCTCAGCAGTTGTTTCCAGATTTTTTTCCAGGCTCATCCTGGCTGTCCTGCTACTCTTAATACCACCTGTCTAAGCTGCCCTTAATGCCACCCTGCTTTACTTCTACCTCCCTCCAAACCTAGAGCTGCTGCTACAAAGCTTGTGCTAACAGTCACCAAGTGCCACTGCTAACAACAGTGAGCCTCAGTGGAAGTGTGTGAAGGCATGTAGAAAATAGTTATATTATATATAACTAGGTAATAGCTTTCTACCCTTTGGGAAAAAACTTGCAGCTGTGGTTTTGCAATAGGGAAGATGAAGAAATTATCTTAATTTACAGCATAACAGATGCCTACAAGTATTGCATTAGCTGAGGTATTATGAAGTATATACAAATATTGTCCCAAATGTAAGATTTGTTTGAAATACACTGTGAAGTTTAGATTTTTCATTAATAAGTAACTCTGGCATCCAAGTTTGTGTTTGTAGCAACATTTGTTATTCAACTGAGAAAAAGGTATTTCAGTTCTGCCTGGATTTCTCAGAAGATGAGCATCAAAGAAAAGTGGCAGGAGTAGGGAAGAAAAATGGGCAATGGGAAAGAAGCCTTCTCTTTTGTCAGTAATAACAAGTTATTTCAGATAAAGCTGTCTTGTGAAACCAAAAGACAAGCATGTGCCAAGTAACTGCTTTATACAAAGAAAGAATCAAATTAATTTGGTATTTGGACTCCAGCATAGAATAAACCAGTAAGCACTGTTGTATCACTGGCTCTCACTTGCAACACTGACTGTTTCTCTTTCAGAACAGCAAAGCAGAGCAGGCTGACACTGTCCTGTTTGTATCTGTCAAGTTTCTGTATTTTTCCAAATTTGTCATGTTTTTTGAGAAACCTGGCTGAACTGAGCAACTTCTCAGGTTGCACAAGACACCAGTTCTTGGCTGTACTGGCAAACTGTCCTCACCTGCAGACTGTTCCACCTAACCAAGCGACTGGTGAAATGCGTGGCTCTGAGCAGCTCCAGTCCCTTGCTCATCTCCACCCTCCCTGCTGCATCGCTGACTCCAGAAAAAAGGTACTTTCCATTCCCAAAGGCCACATCTCTCTTTCAAAAATAGAATTACTGTCCTTCAAAAACCATTTAATAGAGATCAAAGCATTTATCCACACAAAATTAAAAGCTGTGCCTACTTCCGTGTTGAAGCTTTGAGTACCTCTGTCCTGCTTCTCTGACCCTTAAACAGTTCAACCTCCATGACTAAATAGGACTAGATGAAAGTGGGAAGATCAACTGAAAAATAAATTTGTTGAGAAGTTTAAAAGGGCAGCAAATGGCACCATGGTCACATGGAAGCTAAGCTATAAGTTAGTTTTCCCAGCTTGCTCTGACCTAGACACTGAAGTCTACCTAACTTACTAGCTGCAGTTACACTCCCTTAAATTACTGCATGTAAAGCTTTAAGCTAAACCCTCCCGCTCTTTGATTAATCCAAACTAAGGAAAATAAACACTGCACATTCACAATTTAATTACTGTTTTACTTTCAGTTGCCCAGACTTGATAAGCAAGTTTCATGCTCAGGTCCTCAGTTTCATTCCCTTTATTGCTCTTACAAATGATAAAAAGGTGTTTCCTCATGCAAAGTTTACTGAGGTTCTGCATGGTTTATGCAAGAGAATCATGTAAAGCTACGAAGTGAATGAACCTGAAAAGGGAGAAAGTGCACTTTGCCGCTCAACAACCAGTCACTGAAGAGATGGACAACAAAACTTGCAACCCAGAACACCCTTTGCTCAACACTGATAACATGAACACTTGCGAATTCAAAAGCTATTACATTAACAACTATCCTGTTGAGTGAAACCCTTTTGAAATTCGTTGTTCATACCACCATCAGCTACTTCTTACCACAAGTACTAGTCAGTTACGGCACCTGACTAAAATAAGAAACATAATCACATTTTAAAGCAGCTTATAAAACATTTACACTCAAGTCTAGCAGCATGCCCTCCTTCCATTCTCCCACTCCCCATTATTCACTGATTTCAGTCAACCATGATTTTTAAGAAATCATTTCTATGCTGCAACTATGTCTCCAGAACGAGGTTCCTATGCCAGGTCAGGCATCACTACATGACTTCACAATGGGAAAGTAAGTTTGAAGAACGCAACAGAAGAAAGATGCTACAGCTTTGAATCATGGTCATAAAAAAGTGAACAAGTACAGCCGAGAAACAAGTGCAGGACTGGTTATTCCCTATTGTGTCATGTTGCTCCCTTTTCTGAAAGAAAACACCCAAACATTAATCAAATAGTAAGTGTATGCAGCTTTATTTAGGAATCCACAGATATTTTTTTTTTCTACTGTTTTGCTCCTGCAAAAGCCATTGTATTACTATAAATCCATATACTGTGTGCACTACATAATAAAATTAGAAACAAGTTCTATTACTTTTAGAATCAATGTTTTCTTTAGCTATGTCAAGATAACTGCAAAGTAAATACAATTATGCTGAGATTTTTCAATTGTTATTGGATCAATTTTAAACACAGCTATTAGCTAAGGCAACTATGATTTTAAAACATTTACTCTGCTAACTGGTTTTTGCATGACAAAGCTGTTTTGTGCTTCAGTTTAAAAGCCACCTTTTTGTAAAAGAAAATTCCAAAACCCACTTTAAAAAAAAAATAAAAAAATAAATCCCACGTGCTTTTACAGCATCACTTCATCATCTGGGCACCTTCACATCTTTGGCATTTTCCTCTCACAATTCTTTTTCCAAAGCAATGCTGAGAAATTAGGTCTGAGCACTCGGATTGACACAGCAGTAACCAATTACTGCCAACAGGTTGGATCAATCGTTCCATATGAACAACTGAGCTTCTGCCAACCAACTCCTGAAAAACTAATTACAAAGTCTTTTAAAAAGAAGAAAATAACTAATAGAGGTTGGCTTTGGTCTTGTTTGTTTGTTGTTTTTTTCTTCCTAAGCTCAACATTGTATATAGTGCAATTTCAGCAGTGTCCAGGGAAGCACAAAATCCTCACCCATTGGAAGACAAGTTAACAGAGCCCTCAGTGACCTACCCCAAAAAATGGCAGTGGCAGTGAAGAGATCTGAACCCTGATCACAGGACTCCTACAGCAGCTCCTCAAATTGCAGATATCATCTAACTACAAACATGCCCAGAAAAAAAGCAGCCCATGTTAAAGCACTATAAGCCACATCCCACCCAAAACTGGAACTCTCTTGGAGATTTAGTATAAATCAGGAAAGCAGGTAACATCATGGTCAGTGATTTACCTGACAATGGAAAGCTAAATACAGATGTATGCCATTTATTTCTGAGTTTCTAACACTTGGATGTGTTTTTTCTTCTGAGGAAATGGAAACTTCATATGCTCAGGAACCTGCCTGCCATGATAAAAGGTTCAGGACATTTAAAGCAACTTTCCATTTATACTGCAATTTCTCTCTCAGGTTTTTGAGATATTGTATAAACGTGAATTAAATGTGAGCAGCGCAATGACCAGGGAAATGCTTTTACTTTGAAGAAGAGCTCAGAGAGGTTAGCTTCTTCACATTGCCCAAGGACACCACAACTAAACTGAGCAAACATCCTGACAACTTGCACTGTGTTGTACTGCTCATGAAATTAGTATTTCTGAAACAAGAGCTTCTTTTTTATCAAACTGGTGGGTAATTATCATTCCCCTCTGAGTGAAATACCCTGCAAATCTCTCATGGAGCTGTAAATCTGCTTAGCAGTTCCACTTCTCAGTAACACACCTGTTAGGTAATGGATGAAACAAGCACCTTACAAGAACCGAGCTCTCCCCTCAGCTACCTTTGTTCCATGTAACTATCTTATAAGCTGCAACAGCACCAGCTGCCACCAGCAAAGACAAGAATCACCATGTCCAATTGACTTGCTGCAATAAATCATACCTGTTAGTTCTATACTCATCTTCCCCCAAAACAGTGGAACTGGTCTGTTTGCCTAACTCCTCACCTGCCAGGATCTAACGGATAAATACGATAACAGGCTCATTCAGGATCCATTTTAAAGGCTCTTTTTTCCTCCCTCCCCAATATCCTCAGTCTTGCAAAATATTTTTATCTTGATTCCAATAAGACACTATAGCCTCGTAAAAAAAAAAAAAGTTAAAAAGTCTCCTTTATGTGAATTTGAGAAGCCCTGGTTATTTCTATTTTCACACCCAAAAACACCCCAACCAGCCCATCTCCATTTTGCTACGCAGGACGAGAGCAGAGCACCAAGCAGGGTTAGGAGCTCAAGTGGCACAAGCAGCAGCTTTCGGCTTCACCCCAAGCACACAGCAGCTGCAGGGTTCATGGGGAAACCTCACGGGGCTCTACAGGTAACAGCTTTGCCTCCTGAACCATTGCTACAGATGAATTCCCCGTGTTTAGGTTCACCTCTGCTGAGAGGCGCTGGAGCCAACACCCCAGCGGAGGTGAGCACAGTGACCTACCCAGTCAGCACAGAGCAAATTCAGGTGTCAATCATGAAACACAGCAGTTTCCAGAGAGCATGTACTTGTGCTGCTCTGCTCGGTCGGTTTCGGAAGGGGTGTGTGGAAGAGGACCGGCCACAGGGTGGGCTCACACCCGGGAGCTGCAGCCGTCCCGGGACAGCGCCGGGGGAACGAACCTTCATCCTGGTCGTGCTCAGAGCGTGCAGAGGCGGATGGAGGGAACCGAGGAAGCATCAAAGCAGCTTTATAGACACGCAGGAGAACCACCCCACACACACACACCGCTGCAGCGTGAGAAGCCACAGGAGAGTTCTGGCTGTAGCTTTTCAGCGTCACCCGGAGCGCGACCCCCGCCACCTCGGG
>NW_009952974.1:1578976-1579228 GCF_000747805.2 Chaetura pelagica | reverse complement strand
AGGGCCTCGCGGGCGGAGGCCTTCGCGCCTCCGGGCGCTGCTGCCCCGGGCCCGGGACGGGGTCCCTGCTGGCCCGGCCCTGCTCCCCCGGCCCCCGGCCCCCGGCCGGGCCTGGCGCTTCCCGGTCAGGAGGTAAAAACGGGCTGTTCCATCAGTTCTTGCAACAGGTCAAGCGTGCCCCTCTGCAGGCTCGCTGCGGGCAGAACTAGGTCTGGCATTTCCTTAGAGGGATCAGTGGTGTTAGTTGTCACG
>NW_009952974.1:1556210-1578901 GCF_000747805.2 Chaetura pelagica | reverse complement strand
GGCTGTAACTCCTTTTCTGCCATCGCTTCATACAAGAGCGAGAACCTGGACGCAAAGCATCTTCTTCAGAGGAGGTGCAACTAGAGCTGTCTTTCCAAAGAGTTAACCATGAAAGGATGAAAACAAATTACTTTTTTTTTTTCCCCTTCAGAAGTTGTAAATATTGAGTAGAATGGCTTGTCAGCTTCCGGAAGCAAAGGCCAGTTTTCATGCTGGTTACGGTGCAGTTCATTTACAAACAGTGCAGGAGAACAACATCACCCGCCCTCCCCATCCCAGCAAGTTCTGCTGTCACAAAAGTGTTTATGTCACTTAATAAATTCATGGCATGATGTACTTGTCTCTTGAAGGCAATAAGGCTCGCAATTCAAAGACAAGTTGATGAGACTTTCAAGCAGCAACGTTTTAGGGCAACGTTCCAATAAAAAATCAAAGATATTTTAGAAAAACATATCTTGCATTATTCATATTATTCAACCTAAAAAAAGTCTACATTTTTTAATTCTGACACTTGCAACAGAGGAGAGAGCTATGAAGTCCTGACGTATCTTCCCAGCGCTATGGTGAGAAACAGCAATAGAAAAGTCTTTGCATGCCTCACGTGCAGTTAGCAAAGGTCTCTTCATCCACCAGAAATACGCACAGGTCTGAATTGTATACAAAAGAAATACAAGAAGAATGAAGTGGTCCATCTGGAGCAGTACTGATGTCTTGTATAACCTCTGCTATAGGGGATTGTTTCAACCTCAGCACACCCCAAGAGTGGCTCTCTCTAAACGTTGTACAAGCAAGACCAGGTGTACAGGAAGAGGTAGTACCGTTTGTTAGATAAATTAGCATGGCTGGCAAAATGAGAGAGGGTTTCAAGTACATGAAGTATCCTTCTTCAGAGGAAATAAGATTCTATTTTTCAAACAAAACCAAACAAATGAAATTAAAGGTCAGATAGAGGTTGGAGGAGATTGCTCAGAGTTGATACACGCGACATAATCTTAGAAGTAGAGGTTGTCTCCTGCAGACTAGACGGGATGTTAACAGAAGGCAACTGGGAGCAGGTAAGCTGGTTATGTCCTTGGGGAAAAGAAAAACAGGCAGTTTACAGCCTGTGGGATGTTGAAGGACTAGTAAAGGAGGAGAGGGAAGGGTAAACCTGTGCAGGAACACTGATACCCAGTCTGTGGGTGTCGATAGGCAGCACATGTCCCTGCAGACCTTGCCATGCCCACAGCCAGGCCACCAGAGTAGGATGTGTCACTGCTTCATGCATGTGCCTATCTGAACAGAAACCAGACGCACTGCATGAAGTTATGTACCTTCACAGGACACTTGAGCACACTTGGCTTCAAAGGCTGAAGATTTGCTCAAGAAATGTGTGGCTACAGCAGGATGTTTCACTGTCTTTGCTTTAGGGAGTTTCTGCGTGGTCCTGCGCTGTCCGTGGTGTCCTGAGCTCCATGTTAGAAATCTGCATCAAGGCAGCACAAGTGTACTTGCTAAATATCTTCATCCTTACAGTTTCTAGGAGTATTGGGCTAGGTACACATCTACATTCAGATGTCCCTGAATTTCTTCTCCTTTCTTTCTTAACTACACATTTCCCCACAAACCCACAGCTGTCATGGTGCCCCAGCCACGTTTACACTGTGGAGGATGCGACGAGGGTGGAGACAGGCAGCAGAGCACACGGCTGTGCCTGGTGTCAGCCCCTGGCTGTGTCTGGTAGGAGACATGTAGCAGCACCACTGAGATCAGGGAGGTTCCCCTGTTCCTCTCCCATCCATTCATGTGCCCAACAACTCCCAGGACAGAGCAGGGGGAGACGCCAACGTGACCGCAGCGACGCCTGCAATCGAGTACACATGGAGCGTGCTTTGTGGTATTATTTATTTAGGAACTGTGAGCAACTACAGCTGTAGCGTTCTCATCTTTGCAATTCTGATGGTTTAACAAACTGGGAGAACATCAGCATAGTTTTATTAAGGTACAAAATACACCCCGTTGTTGCCTAAAACATTTAAAAAACGTGAGGAAAGCTCTGTATGCTCTAAATCAGATTCAAAACCTTTCTGTATAAGGAATTGTGGCAATACTGTGTTTAGTATAACAAGAGGTTTTTTTATCAATTGAAAAGGAAAATACATGCTGGCAATCTGAACTTAGCAACAAAGAGTAAAGCGGTTAAAACCCACATTGTCATCCACACTAGTTGGGCTTTGAATGTAGAAGAGCAAATCATATGAAACACGTACACAGCTAGGTAATATCAAACAACCTAAGGTTGTACACACCTGTATTGAAGTACACTGACTACTTAGTGGTGAGGATTTAAGGTAATGTTTGTTTTTTTTGAAAGAGGTAACCTTTGAAATGCAAATGGTTGCACTTTACACACAAAAAAAGTGGAAAAGGAAAAGAATCACTTTTGGAATGATACATAGATATAAGACACACTGGTTTTGGATTATGCAGATCACCTCACAGCCTCTGATATTACCTCTGAACAACAACAAAAAATTAAAAAGTGCCAATACTGTGATAGGAAAGCAAAGTTACTAAGTCTGAGTGCATTAACCATTTCTGAGAAAAAAAAAACAACTGGGGTTTGGATTTTTTTGTTTGTTTGTTTTGCTTTGTTTCTCTACATTTTTAAAAAACGCAACAGCCTTACTGGTGCAGGTTTAAGACAAAAACAAGACAGTCAAGCTCATAAGGTAGAAATAGGTCCTATATAGGTTAAGATTCTTTGGAAACTGCTAAGTATAAAGGAGTTTGTAATCCAGGCTACTATTTTTTTTTGCTACTCCAAAAATCTGCGGGAGTTTCCAGCTTATCATCAGTTGAGATCTGTTTTGTTTTGCAATCGCCAAATAAACGCAAGTAAAAGTTTAACTAACCTGGGATTCCATTCACACACATGCACATAGAAGTCACTGGTTGTGCAATAACCTGTTTTTTTTTCACAGCAGCATTTATATGAATCATAAGTCATTATGAGACTGACCAGAACAACAGAAAATATTCTCAGTCTTTGTGTTCTTAGTCTGTTTCTTTAAGTTGTCACAGCTGTGACTGTGCTGAAGTGACAGGTTCTGTAAGGGAAAGGTGACAAGGTGTGATCAGCTGGTTAGAGGCAAGATCAGAAGTATCTCAGGAAACCAGCTGGTTGTTTAACTTGAGCCAGTATTACAATGGCACTAACAGTGCACTGAGAAAGGGCACAAGATGTGTTTGAAGTTAGGACTGTGAAATTCTGTTTAATGAAAAATTAACCATACCAACATACACATTGCAATGCTGGCTGTGTCAGACCTTCCCTTATAATAGATACTGCTCAGGAAACAACCTGGGTCTTAGGACTGGAGAGATTCACTGTGTGTCTGGCAAACGATTCCTTGTAAAGTACATCTTGGGGAGCTGACTTAGCTGCAGTTTGGTGATGGGTGAGGTGACGGGATAGAGCAATGAGCTCAGTAAATGGACTTTTTCTTTAAGATGTTCAGAATATAACTGTAAACTTGTTTTCCATACATTTGATTTTCAAAATAGACTGGGCAACTTAGTTGATTTTGATGACCTGCTTAAAGTAAATCCAATCATGCTAGCAACTTAAAATCACCTGCTGATTTGAATTAATGCCCATACATAAAGGAAACCAGTATCAACTGATGATGCTGAAAAAACAACCCCCCAAAGACCTACATATCACACAAGGTGCTTTTGATAACTTGGTTTTCTGAGCCTTATAAGGAGAGTCTTTAAATATATTTTTAATTATTTTTGTTTCTTTGAGCCTTGTTTCATTCTTCCTCCTCCTCATCTTCATCCTCTCCTTCTTTTTCTTCCATTGTTTCCACAAGGAGTTCTGCAGTGCACGTGGCTTCCCCAAGGCTGTTGACAGCTTTGCAGGTGTATTTGGCATCATCGTCCCCACATACTTCAGAAATAGTCAAAGAACAGTTCCCTTCCTCATCATAATCTATCTGGAAGTGACGGGACTCCTTGACAGGCTGATCATCTTTGTACCACATTACCTCAGGGTCAGGATAGCCTGCAATAGTGGAGAGAGAACAGCAATTACAATGAACGACTATTAACTAAGCTATAATTTTAAGGTCTGATTCCCCATCTGTGTATGGGCATGCCAATATGTTGATATACAAATATTTCATTGAATTCTGTTTCATAGAAATTTAGATGATGTGAGGCTTTTTTACTTCACCTTTACCTGAAACAACTTTATTATAAATATATAAAAAAATTGAAAGTTGGCACTGAGGTAACTAGTTAGATTCCACTTTCCACTACTTTTGCAGTAACTGCAGGCAGCTTTTTGTGTGTCTCAGACATCAGCCAGTGAGGGACTCTTAGCACTCTATTTGGGGCTTACCTCATGCTGCAGCTTTTGTGGAACCCACAGTTCCCAACACCAAGATTTAGAATTTCAAGGGAAAGGTGTTTTGGACTACAACAGCAACTTAATATCTTTCTCAGGTTGCTTTGTTGTGGCTATTCTGAATCTTCCACCTCCTATTCTCCCTACACACCAGCCTGTCCTGTACCAGGACCTTAGCATTCCGATTTCCTTTTTCTGTTTGTTAGGGTAAGTGAGGGACTGTAAGAAAAGCATTTTGATTATGCATCTCAGCAGGAGTTTTGGAGCCTTTTGTGAGGGAAATGGCTCTGCTACACTCAAAGCATCCAGAGCAGGGCTGTACAACACATGCTGGAGAACAATCCCTTATACAGTACTCTTGGCTGCTGTAACAAATTGAAGGCTTGTTGTCTCAGCCAAGTTCTGGACTATGACAGAAGGATGAATTCCCACTGAGCAGAAATAAAGTGCAGGAATCCCTAATGCACAGTGAACATTTCAGAGATACATTGGAAAGTTTGGAACATTGGCTGTGGTACATCCGTCTGGTTTATTCCAAGCAGTACTTAGGCACATACCGCTCACGCTGAGCATCCATCAGCAACAATAATCCATCCTCACATCTCCGCTGTGAGGTAGGAAACATAGGCAGTGAAAGAGATTAGGAGCACAGAAACAAACAAGCAGAAGGTCAGTGAAGCAGTTTCCGAACCTCATTTTAAGATTAGAAATTGACTAACTTGAACACATGCAGTATGGTACTGACTTGATCCATTTTGTTTTAACAGCTCTTCCTAATTGCTGGTTTTCAGCAGCAGCTGGGATGTAGAAGCTTCAGTCTCATTCCAGTAGCAGCACTGGAGGTCTTGGCCTTCATGCTTTTAGGCTGACCAAGACAAGCTCCTTAAGTGCTTTCTCATGAACTTATTCTTTCTATCTGCATATTCCAGTCTGAGTTTTCTTTCTTGAACTCATAAGTTCAAAAAAACAAACAACACAATATTTTCTGGATGTCGCTCTTATAACCAGTGCAGTGATATTGTCATTATTTCTCATGGGAACACACTGTTAGGGACTTCTTTGCCTTTAATAAAATGTACTTATGGCTTAAAGTGATCTTGAGGTCATGTGAAACTTGTCTGTCATTTCAGAGAAATGACTGTACTTATTCTTGGTTTCTGGTTAGCAGTCTCTAAGAGTGTACTTTTGCAATGTATGGTACTACATTGCATCTTGTTTTTACTGTTTCTGTCCTCAAAAATCACCTTACTGTTCCCACTTGCTCTTCTGAATTAGTGATTCACGCATTGACTGCTGGAGACTTCTGTTCTATGGCAAGCACAGAACAAACCCATGCAGCTCCAGATAATTCCTGATATTGCAACACATTCATGCTGTGACATGCAGATATTGGTAAAGGAAAATGGCATCAACTCAACAATAATACAGAAAAAAAAAATATCAAAAAAGATAAACAACAGCACAATGCAAAAAGCTGGCAAGGAAAGACAGAAAGATTGTGCTAATTCAGAATACCTTCAATTTTGCAGTCAAATCTAGCAGCACTTCCTTCCACAACCTCCATGTCAAGGATTTTTTTAGTAAAATATGGCTTTACATGGGGCTTTTCTTCAGCCACTTCTTCAAGGAAAGCATCTGGAGGAGAGTGAAGAGATAGTTCATTATTTTACAGGGCATGTTTCCAAAAGGTGTATTTTAATTTTTAATTACCAAATGGTAACAAAAGCATCTTTTATTTCACTTAATTCCATAAGGCTTATGGCACAGAGAGGAGGTTAGCTGCTTAGTTTTGTGCCAATCTTTTGCAGCTGGACGAAGATTCAGACCATAAATAGAATTAAATTAACATGCAGGCCACCACACTATCTTTATTTTTTCCTTGAATTTGTTTCTATCTGAACCTTGACTGTTCCCAGTTCAACTTGTACACAGCCTGCAGTCTGTGTGGGTGTCAGAATTACTTGCTTGATTTTCAGAAGTGTCCAACATCTGCACCTCTGTTGCACACCCCAGATCAACACTTCAAATGGGGATGCAGGGGAATAATGTAGACACATTATTTTTGTTCTTAAATGCCATTTTTCTGAGGAGAGTGGCTAATGCAGAGTACCTGTCTTGGTTGAAGCAAGTGTTAATACTTGCTTGCTTGCTTGCTTGCAGGAGAGAGCAATACATCACTGTAATCTTTGTATAAACATGCATTCCAAAAGTGAAGCTGACAAATCTACCTTAATTCTTTGGCTTTAAAAAGAAAAGAGTTTACTGCCCATAACTATACTGAGAAATTCTGAGTAGCAGAAAAATATGAGAACAATTAATTTTTGACAGATTTTTTATTTTTAGAAAAAGAAGAGAAAAACACAGAGAGAGAGACTGAGCAGGAATAATCAACTTGATGATTGGTCTCTAGCATTTTGCTGAAAGTTTTAGTAAGATTGATTCACAGAGAGGTAAAAATACAGTGCAGGAAAATTCCTTACCTTCGTTCTCTACTTTGTCTGCATTTATAGGGCTGGTAGGCGAGCTCCCAGAGGCCTTCCTCCCACTCATACCAGAAATCATTGCCATGGACGACAGTCTTCCTATTGCTCGGACAGCATGGCCTGTTTTCTAAGGCATAACATAAAAGGCTTCTGATCAATCCAATCCAACAGGAATGTGATTTTCTGTAACAATTGTGCTTCGGACAAATTATCTGGGATCTCTGCAAACCTCACTGGAATTGTTGGACAAACTGCTTATATATAGCTCTGTTGTTTTAGGAGAGACAGAGCAGGCTGGTCTGAATGACCAAATTTAGTTGCAGATATAAACTTCCCCTGATGAACTCATACCTAAATGAATGTCTCTGTTAGCTGCGGATAAAAAGCGCTGCGCGAGAGGAGGGCCAGTGAAAAAGCGACGTTCTGTTTAACTGCAACTGAACTCTGGTGGCAGGAGGCTCTTCAGCAGCCACATGGGCTGGGCTGAGTGTCCCCAAGGACGAATAACCAGCGAATATGAAATGATGAAAAAGTAGCATCTGCATGATGGGAGCAGAGCTCTGACAGGCACAGGAATCAACCACCCGGATACTAAAATATGCTCAAACTACGTTGCCTCTGGTCTGGACACTTGTGTTTTTGAAGAGCTTGCATAAGCTCACAAGAAACACGTACAGTAGAATGTCAGAGGAGATATAAGTAGTTCTACATACATGAATATCTTGTAGGCTACTCAAAAGGCTGGATAAAGGATTTTATGTATCAGCTTCCCTTGCTATCAGAACAGCAGAGATGGACCTGCTACAACAGTTCCAGCATTAAGAAAAAAGAAGATACGGATACCAAATACATCAAAGATAATTATTAAATCAATCTGACTGGATCCATGAGGAGCTTGGTGCTCCAAGAAGGCAGAACTATCAGCTTAGGAGAATGAAACTACGACAAAATGAGTTTTCTCTTTCTCCCAAAAGAGCAGGAAAAACTATACATCCACTCATACACCTTTTAGTAGCCCCAAAAGAATAATCATTTTTTATATGTACACAGCTGTGCACCCTCCTACTACTTGGTCACAGAAACCAAAGTTGCTTTGCTGCATTCACACTCTGACCACACTGGAGTTTTCACCAGAAGCAGAAACCACCTGGCATGACATGTTTTTCAGAATCATAAACATTAGAAATAAAGAGACTTATTAGGAAAACTAGCCCGATTCTTTGACCTCTTCATTACCTGCCATTTTCTTCTGGCCATATATTTCTTCATCCTATCTTTGGAAAGTTTTTTGGCTTCCATGGTTTTGGTGTCTTTTTGCAGCCAAGGATGCTGAAGACATTGAGTACAATTAAAGCGACTCCTGTTTTTTATATAAAAAAGACTTGTCAGTGTTGCCACTAATGATGGTTGAACCTACCTGCTTTAACATTATTTTGTGCTCTCTTTTCTGAGAGCTGTTTTTTCTGTTTCCTAAATGTAGCAACATCGATCACATTGCACCACTTTCCCAGCTGTGCTCACTTTCTAAACTTGCTTTCACAAATGCTGTTGTGTTTTTTTTTCAGAGAAAACTGTGCATTTTAAAGTGTTAATAAAACATCAAAAAACAAGGCACTAAAAGCCATATGTTTCAGGCATGGAACACAGAGCAGAGGCACAGTGGCAATGATTCAGCTACCTCATGCTGGCAGAACATGATCCCAGATCTCTTTTCCTGCACTTGCAGAGATTACTCCTTTCCCACCACTTCATGCCCTCCTTCCCTGCAGCACTGAACATGTTACAAAGCAGAAATGTCCACATCTCTAATAAAGACACACCCATTCTTCACTTTGTTCATGGTACACAGATAAATAACCCTCTATTCTCCATTCATCCAGTTGCAAACTCATTGGAAGAAGTATGTATTCTCATTTTCTTTCCTTGGTTTGTTCAGAGTCAGCTGTAAACAGGGCTTCCAACTGTGATTTCTTTTTTTCTTGCCCAATTAGTAGATTTATTACAAAGCTGCCTATTCAGAGCTACTGCACTTAAAAGCAACACGTGGAAATAAATTTGAAGAAAAATTGCAACCCATTTGATCAAGACAGAACATGTCACGCAGGAATCTGTGTCACACAACAGTGAAGAGTAGCCACACAAAAGCTCAGGCTGCATCTTGCCCGAGGGAAGGGAAAAGCAGAACGAGCAGGCAATTAAAAGGAAACACTCCATTCAGACCCTGCACCGTAAAGTAAACGAGAGCTGCACACAGAGACACAGGCACGCAGAGCTCCTTATAAAGTATCATCAGAGGTGCCTGCCTCAACGTGGAGATTCACAGTGGGGAAACAAGAATTACAAGTTCAGCTACATGCAAACACAGAAAGTGTATCAAGTCCAACAGCTTTACTTCATGTCTTTCTTTAGCAGGTTGCTGATAAAGTCCTTGGCATCATCAGAGATTTCATCAAAAGCTTCATCATCAAAGTCCCAGGTTGCTGAGGTAACATTGGCTAAGGTTTCATTGTCATTGTCTCCCATGAAAGGAGAAAGTCCACTGACCCTGGGGATGCAATAGACAGACACAAAACAAACAGGGTCAATTTGAAAATGATCAGAGGAGCAGATTAAAATCTTGTGTGACATCTCCTAAACTCTGCATATCTTTATCAGTAAAAGCTCCCTTAAAAGAAATAAATAAAAAGAGTCATAACTACAGATGGTCTTACGGGAAGGAAACTAGAATTTTGATTGCAAAACAGAAAGAAAAATATCTGTTGTTTCTTTCTCTTTTCCCAAGACATTTTTGAGGAGAGAACTAGAATCAGCTGAAAATGAAGCATACAAGATTGTTAAATTACTTTTCTAGTTCTGCAAAAATAACACTGCCATTTCTACAGCAAATTCAGCTGAATAGCTGTTGGGTAGATTTTTTTTTTGTGCTTTCAGAGTGACTTTGCTGCCTTTACTGTCAAACCAAGTATTTTTATACCTTTTATTCCATTTACTCCTGCAGAGAGCGCCCCAAGAAGAAAGATGCATCATGAAATCCACAGGGCTATTTTGTAAACAAAACGACCCCAAATTACTTAGCCAGATAAAACAGTGCTACATCACTGCAGGCTGTAGAGTTATGCAGATGCATCCAGAAGTAATTTGGTCTTTATGTTCTCAATCAGTCATGATGCATGAAATAGAAGTAATACTCTTATAATCTGAGTTTTCAAGGCTTTTTACTCCCTGTAACTGCTACATTTCCAGTGAAAGGCAATTACGGAACATCACGGTGTAATTTTTTGCAGAGCATCTTTCTGCAGTTGAGTGTTGTCCCTTATTATACTGTACCTTTGTGCCTCCAGATACTTCTGATACTTGTATATGCCACACTTCCAATAAAAACTTAAGGTGAAAGTTGGTGATTCCTTAGAATAACGAGTTACCTAGTTTTGCAGATCTTCTTCCTGGCATGCAATTTGCATAATAACCTATTCTTCATTAAACTTTAAAGACTTCATTTGCTCTTTCTGTACAATTGTGTTGAACAGTTACAGCAATCAGTTGTATTTCAACAGTAGTACTTTTTTTTTTTTTTTTTAATATGGAAAAGTGGAACGTACAGTACTGAAAGTACTATATGAAAAAATACTGCAATGCTACTGAATATTACAGACTGGTAGAAAAAGAGATTTGGGTCAAATAAAGAAAGCTACTAGAGTAATAATATTAGTATATTCTTCTTCTCAAAGTAGTTACTTTGCTATACTTTTGTTACTAATAACATTAAAAATCTGACTTGGAATTTGTTCCTAAGTGTTTTATTTCTATAAGCAAAGTAGGAACACAAACTCTTTGAAGCCTCACACAAAGCAGATACTAAATCTTTTACCATTTCTGGAAGTTGTGTGTAGTACAGCAGAGTCTAGAATCTTAGGTGTATACCTCAGAAATTTCCTAGTAATAATTCATGAGGAGAAAATAAAAGCTTGTTTCTTTTCAGGCAGGAGATAAATCAGAACAGAATGTATTTGATTTCTTACTTTGCATTATATGGGGCGGATTCAAATGCAACACTGAAGCATAATTCTATAAATGTATAAGATGAGATAAACCCATTTATGAACATATAAAAGACGTGTTACAGAAGGCTGAAAGATTAATGTACCAAAAAATGCTCAGACTTTACTGTGACTGTTTTCTGTCTTTGACACTTACTTTACTGAAAGAGACAAAGTTTATGCCAGTCAGCACTGGGGAGCTGGTACAGCTGCAGCACAAAGGACTCTGTTCTGCTCTCATGCATATCAGCCATCACGGCCACTTAAATCACTGAAGCAAATTCTCTGTCCTGGAATCTGCAAAGCACTCCTGCAGGGCCTATCCCTATCCCCACTCCAGTATTTTAGTATCTTCCTATTTATGACAATGTCATCTTTCTCTATAATGTTTTAGAAAGTGAAAAAAAAATCTCATCCAAACTGCAGTTCTAAGTTTTGGGTTCCAGATACTGATTGCTAAGTGGTCTCTTTTTTGACTATGGGAAGTACAATCATCTCTGAGCCAATTCAGCAGCTGCTAAAAAGGCTCATATTTTATACAAATGAAGGATCTGTGAAATACTTCTTTAGTTCACTGTCAATATAGAAGATGCATATCTTTTCTTCATCCAGTTAAGCTTCCAGAGGACACACTTGAGCAGCCAGAGCAATTACAATCCCATTTCCCTTCAATACTTGATGGAAGTATGGCAAAGGTGACCTCTGCATAGTATTACCACAAATAGTACTGTGCACCTCTTGTGTTACATCAGATAATATTTTGGCCTATTTCCCGAGATGAAAGCTGCAGTACTGAGGAATCTGTTCCATGATATAAAGACTGTTACAGATACAGAGACATTCATGTGGGAACACCACTGCTCCACACTGCACTGGAAGAGACAGTGCTTGTGAAGACATCTAACTTTCTGGGCAAAGGGATACTGAATGTCACACACAACATCAAGGGATGAGGATAAATTGAAAGAGATTAGAGAGAAAAGAGAGGAAACCCCCCCCTTGTTTGTTGTTGTTGTTGGGTTTTTTGTGGGTTTTTTGTTTGTTTGTTTTTGTTTGGTTGGTTTTGTTGTTTTTGTTGTTGTTTGTGATGTGTTTTTTTTTAAGAAAGGCATGACAGAATTATCAGCTAAAATCTGTAATGTTGAGGTGGGATTGACTTATCCCATGCATTTGTTGCCACTTCCAAATGCCAGTGTAACAGTACCCATTCAAACATTTCAATGAACCTATTTTAGTTTTTCTGAATGTGCTGTTGTAAATTTATAAGGCTAAAACAATTTTCTCTCTCGACCACAGTTTAATACTGTGAATGAGTTGCCTTGTCATGGAAATACTTGAAAAGCAAACTAGATCCTTGTCTATAGTTACAAAACAAAATCCAGCAACTAGTGCAGATTATAACCAGGAATTCTTATCTTTAGCACAGATTTCACTGACCCAAGTCTTGGCTGTTCATTTCCTAATAGCCATTTAAAGTAATAATGGCCCAGCAAATCCTTTGACAGATAATGGAAACAATTTCTTTTTGGAATGCTGAAGTTAAGTGATAAAGATGAGCTACTGCTCCAGAAGATTAATTCTGAGCTTACACTGCAAAGTTACCATTAGACGAGCAGCAAGTTGTTTACTGAAAACATTTTTCCAGCTACTTAACCAGGCATCTTCCTGGCATGTTAAGAACCATTTGTTTAGAAAATCTTTCACAGTTTCCACTTCTAAGTAAAGAAGAAAGATATTTTATCATCTAGAAGTTCCTTAGCATTTACTGGTCTGTTCCAACAAAGCTCTGAGTGCAGATTTAGAAATATTAAGATCGAAAGGCTCCATCCAACATAGTTGCTGGTCTTGCTGCCTGTGTAACAAAGCATTTCACTTGGAAATCTGTGCATCTGTGCAGACAACCACTAATCCAGGAAAGGTGAGTTTGCTGCATGTCTCAGAAAGTCAGACTGAGCATTTCTCGGCAAACAGTGCTTGTAGCAGCCACTGATTTGGGCTGATGGCACTGAGCCCCTCCTACCAGCCTGTGCATTGTATTACCAGTGAAAAAAAGTAACAGATCTTAGAATGAAGGGCTTCTGCTTCTGATAAACTCCTGCAGGTCATATCAAGTAAGCACAGGATAATGCCTGCACCCTGGTGGACATGTAGTAATTAAATTATTTTACAAGTGAAATAAAACAAATAGTCTCAGGTTACTTTGTGCAGGACATGAATCCACTGGACAAAACCACCTTTTCCTTAGCTGGGGGCTGAGTGACTCCTGCACTGTAAGAAACACCCCAGTGAACCCATGTGAAGGGAGGCAGCTCATTGCTGAAGCAAGTGTGTTACTTTGTGTTCCCATCCTTGTTTCACATGCCCAGTAGATTAATAAGGAATCAGAATTTGAAAGTGCCACTGAACGAATAATTAGTTTTCTTTTGAGCAGTACAGTCATGACATTAAGGCCCCCAAACTTGTTTTACTGAAGGAACAAGGAGTGCTCTCTCATCTTTGTATTAACGAGGCTCAAATTTTTAATAGGACAAGAAGCCAAGTGTAAGCAGCATGTCTTGCCTTATCAAATACCAAGTTTGCACAACCAAAAGATAAACTATACCAAAAGATCTTTCAACCACCCCTAACTGCCAAAGAAGGGAGTAATAACAGCACTGATGAATAATACAGTAGATAAAAAAAAAAGGAAAGTTTGAAGAATGGGGGTGCATAGTATTAGGAAGGTGCTCAAGGAAAAGAGTATATAGCAAGATCAAGAGTGATATTAAAAAAGAGCCTAAGATACAGCATATTAAAAACTAAGAATTGTCAGAGGTCAAGTATTCTGAAAAGATATACACTGGCTAGCACTGATGAAGCAAAAAGAATAAAGAGGAAAGCAAGCTGAGGTTTCAATCTACCCCAGCCAGTTCGTCCCTGAAACTAGTCAGATTCTTTGGAGACAGAAGGAAAAAGGCTCTCTGCTTTCAATGTACATACATGCAGTGCTGAAATTTTAGACTGAAAATTGGTTTGAAATAAAAATAAAATTAGAAATTGTTTCAGATTGCTAAATAGTGGAAGCACCAACTCTCCAAATGGTTCATGAGGAGAGAACTAGAAATAGAAAAAAAATAACAAATTCAGCAATGTCCAGAAACATAAATGGGACAGAAAGAGCTGGAAAGAATTCAGGTTTAACCTTCATTAGATAAAGATTACTGTAAATGCAAGAAGAAACACTGAAATAGACATAAATGGAGATGATGTACACAAGCTATAATATTTGTGGCCTGTTACTTCAAAGGCAATAGATCAACTTAAGTATGTAGGACAGCACTGTGATGCAGAACAGAGAGAGAGCAAGATAAAAGAGGAAGATAAAAAACATGAGACTGAGGATACAGACAGGGAAATTTAACAAAGAACAAAGTCTGATGAAAAAACAGGACTGAGTAAGTTAACCAGAAAGATTAAAAGGATTTAATGTATAGCTTAGAAACGTGGAAAGGGAACACATGAGCTGTAGGATGGAATTAAGTCAGACATGCCATAAGGAAGACAGATGCAGCGTCCCAGCAGAGTGTGGTATCTGTACATAATGCCTGCATAGCAGAAGGCTGGGAAAGAGGTTTGCTGTGGGGCTTTGAGGGAGCATTGTCACCATTTCCTACTTGAGATTACATCTCATCCACTTATTCTTCTGGTGGGAAGACCCTTCACCCACCAAGATCTCTTTTAGAAGCTCTTTGCTAAACCTGGTTTGTATTTATTGTTGCACAGAACATAACAGAAAAAAATATTCCCTTTCTAGACAGGTTACAGGTCTCTCAACACTACCTCAATGCTACCTTAAAAGAGATGTATGTCAAGTCATGCTGTAGCATGCTCCCTGCCGCTTCACTTAGGACATATGATGGACACAGCAGCTCTGGGCCATCAGCTGCCTGCAGCAGACCTGCCCGTAAGTCCACTTGCTGCTCAGTGCTCGCCTTTTCCTTCATGGCCCGCACACATCAGGGGCAGAGGGGATGCAAATACCAAGTTACAAGCGCAGTGATGGTAGGTGAGACAGGCACCAAATGGGTGAGTCTTACACTTGGTACATACGATGGGGTGGTTCTGTGCTTATAATCAAAACAGGAAAGCAGAGCTACAACTAAGGAGAGCTGCAGTTCTCAAGCATTCTGTAATGATGATGTGATAGTCCACTTTGGATAATGGCTCTTAGTCGTGAGTCTGCAAAAATAGCTGAGCTTTGAGGAAGTGAAGACAGACTGGGGCTCTGGGGTGGAGAGGGCAAGTCCAAGAGGTGACTCACAGGTCTTCCCTAATGTCTAATACTTTATTCTTATTGAAAGAAAGACAAAAGCTGATTAATACTGTCAGTCATTATTGCAACAATAGCTGTGCATCAAAAATAGGAGTTTTGTTGCATTGGCTAATGTAATTTTCCCCTCACAAGGAATTCACTGAATGACACCTTAGCAAACAAGTAATTTCATAATATATATTTCACAAGGCATGTTGGGTCATCTGAATCAAATGTAACACCACCCCAATCCCATCAGCTGAACATTACAGCATCCAAGTATTTTTCTTCTGGTAGACAGAGAAACTGGGAAGCAGCAGTTCTGCCACTACCAGCTAACTGGTCTTTGACATTTCACCTTTTCTCCATCTGTTTCACCTGCTCCCTTTGCCTTTCTGCTCAGATGATGACGATTCTCCAGCCCTTCCCACACTGGAGCAGCAGCCCTGGTGCCGAGCCCCAGGGGCACGCGCAGCTGCTGCCACCTCGGCTGTCTGACAAGTCGCTGCTTATGCTACAGACACACGAACACTCACGTGTGCTTTGATAACAAATGACAGCAACAGACGTTGCCCCCCCTAAATGTGCGTGTCACACCGTGGTTAACGCTTTGCTCCTTATTGCTCGAGAGGCCTCAAGGGGGCAATGCAGCATTGAGGTAACTGCTGGGTTTGCCATCGCCGAGCAGCAGACCCGGCTCTTCCCTTGTCGCTCTTCCAGGGCTCTTTAACTCAGGAGGCCCCAAAGGCTAAGGAAATAAATGAATTTGTCATCTGAGTACCGCGTGTGTGGTCTACATGATTTGAACCACAGAATGATCCAAAGGAGCTTTCAAGGTCTAGAAAGAAATGCTGGAAGGGAATGGAAAATAAAGGTCCCGTAAATAAACCAGCAGAGCAAAGTGACCTTGAAGAGCGTAGCAGGCTTCACGTAAGAAGCAGAAGATAACAGAAATATTCAGAGTCTTTGCTGGGAGTAAGGGAGTTGCTGTAGTAGCTTCTGCACAGGACAAGAAAGAGATCTGTGTTTCTTAGTTTGGAAATGGGGAGTATGAGAACAAGCATAGAAAAGGCAAGCAGAATCAGTCACGGACAGGGCAAACAGCTGTGCACAGCCAGGTTTCAAGGAGCAGGGTGGCTGGAGCAGTGGTGACTCTTAAAAAAGAAAGTAAGGCATTGACAGAAGATTTTTAAAACAATGAGTGCAAAATAGGTCTGCTGTTTACCTACTATTGAGAGTGGAGCGAGGGAGAAAGATCCATTCTCCAAACAGAGCGTATCTTTTGTATGTGTACATGGCATCAGGTGTGTAAAGTCACAGTTGGAAGAAGATCACTTGCTGTCCTAGGCATGGAGATCCTAATTCTATATACATTTCTCTAGACCCATTGAAGGTCATAATCATGTCTTTATCAAATCACATAAAAAAGATTTAATCAAATACCAAAATACATTACCAAGAGCTGCAGCCAACTGTCCTCTAAAATATTTCCATGAGCTTGATCCATACTGCTTATAAAATGTATTTATCCAGTGGTTTGTGCTTAGGAAGAAACTAAAATGCACTGTGAACAGATATGGTAAAGCTGGGATACTTTAGTCTGTCCCATGAGGGATACAATCTGAATAAGAAGATCCCAGAATTTCACAAAGATTTTATCTCTTCGGAATAATATAATGGATATTATCAGTTATTAGTGCATGCCCAAACATTCCTCTTTAACTTCTGGGAAGGAAAAATAGTTTAAAGTTGATAACAAAATACTGTCACATTGGCTTTTTAAATTAGATGAAACATTGCTGGTTTATGATGTAAGATGTACAGCACTAAATGGCTGAATTTCCAGAACTGCTGGTTCTGCACTTTACCAGGGACACACTTCAGAGAACAGAGAATTTTTATTAAACATGATGGAGCCTGCTAATTGAAACACAAAAGGCCAGAAAAATTGGAGAAGGATTCACAAGTGGATGGAAATTTTATGTGTTCAGCAACTGTCTGGATTTGTCTTAAGAATAGCAAAGGTACTCACAAAATGTAGCAAATAACTCCTATACTCCACATATCTGTTTCATATCCAATTGGTTCATAGTTTATAACTTCTGGAGCCACAAACTCAGGTGTTCCAAAGAGAACTTTCAGAGAACCTGCATTTTCTGTGAAGAATGAAAGAGAAAACCATTAACTGCTGCATGCAAATTTTTAAAAACAATCCTTCCCCAGTGACAAGAAAACCAGCTTTGCCTTCATGTTTGTGATTTTGTTAAAGATCCTGATGAGAAAAAAATAAATGATACCTGAACTGCAGTTTTCTTAGATTAAACAAATATAGCAATAAATAATTATTTATTAAACATGCCCAAGCACACAACACTGTACAGGGCACGTAGTAAGAAGGTTCCTAAGGTTCCTATTGCAAGGAGTTTCCACAAACCCAGGCTTGCCCACCACCACAGCTGTGGAGCTACAAAGTGGTGAGGAGGAACCTCAAATGCTTAGTCATGAGTTACCTCTTGTAACTTTTTTTCAGCTGGCCTGTAGAACAGCAGTCCTACATTTGACTCTGCTGAAAAACAACATGGATGTTTTTAAAGTGATTGACAACAAAGCTACTGCCATCAATATGAGCTGAAAGAATGAGGTCATGGGACACATGAACCTGCTCTTCATCTTCCTTGTGCTGACCCACCAGTATTGCTCTAGTGGAAGATCCAGTGATGAAGGTAGAATAATCACCTGTCCAGAACCCAGTATTGTCAGTTTATGCTGACATTGTGCAACTATGAGTGATGTGTTTAAATCATAGTGTGAAACATAAGACATTTAGATAGAAATTATTAAGCAAATCTCAGTGGGCTCATTTTTATCAATGCTCATTCTAAGTAGAATGGGAAGAAGAAGAAAAGAACAAGCAAGGTCAGAAAGGAAGGAGACTAAAGAAGAGATTAGAGACTGGTTATAAAACACAATCCCCCTTTCCCTGGTTTATTATACAAATATAAAAATGTCAGTAAATTGTTTCTGGTTTGAAATGAGCTTGGATTTAGGTTGAGAAACTCCTGTCCAGTTTGCACATGTGCCTGGGCAATCGGTATTTGCCTTAAGTGAGATTAATTGCATTATGTTTATCTTTTGTGCAAGTGTAGCAACAAAATTAGGCCCAGTAAAATGACACAGTGATGAACTCCTGGGAGCAGCCCCAGGAAATCACCTAAATCCTCCCATGCAAGTTCACCACATCAAAACCTTCCTGCCAGATATCTGACTAGCCTTTAAAAAGCACATTCAAAAGCTGTTCCATAACATCCCTATGCTCACATAGCCAGGGTTTTTTCACTCCAGTGTTAGGATGCTTTTCCTAATATCCAATCTAAATTGACTTAGCCTAAAACAAGGGACATGTCTTTGCAGTGGCAATGAGGAGCAAGAGATCACCCATCCTTTTCCAAGCACAAAGGGGAAGCCTAGGATCCCAGCTTCCCATTTGTGTTCTTTGTAAGGTCAACACCTACTTTTTCCTAATATCCAATCTAAATTGACTTAGCCTAAAACAAGGGACATGTCTTTGCAGTGGCAATGAGGAGCAAGAGATCACCCATCCTTTTCCAAGCACAAAGGGGAAGCCTAGGATCCCAGCTTCCCATTTGTGTTTTTTGTAAGGTCAACACCTTCTTTTTTTTTTTTTTTTTTTTCCAACTGTCCTGATGAAAAAATAACAGAAAATTACCACAAAGAACTTAGTTTCCTAAAAACTTCATCATGGTCATCCAAATCTCAGACTCAGGTTTTCACATCCAAGTTTGGAGGCTTTTCTGTGCACTGTGTAAACTACCATGAGCCACTGTGTATGCAAAAGGCTGGTGTATGAAATGTGCTGCCCACAGGTCAGAGAAATGTTTTTTTGAAAACATGGCACTTGAGTGCAAGCACACTGTGTGAAAAACTGATACAGCATTTTCTGTGTATAAAAGAAAAAAGGAAATAAAAGAATTAATACCTTTTCTATGCAATAATATGTCAAATCTTTACCCAGATGTTTACAAGGTTAGTACACAAGTAGGATCTGTGTTTGGATATCCCTTAGTTCAGATAGAAAGCTGACAAGCTAGTTAGAAACTGTTGCCAATGCTGTGTATAATCAACTGATTAAAAAAAATATATCTTTACAGTACTCAAAACCCATCCTCTTTTCTCAAGAAGTTTATCTTAAACAATTTTCTACATGTGTTCTTCAGCACACCAAAAAAGGTCAGGAAAATATCTCACTGCAGCTTTGGTATTTCCTGACAGTGTAAAAGCATTAATTAGCTGCAGATGACTGCAGAAGGAGTGGTTCCTAATTTCTTTAAAACTGATCAAAACAGTGAATATTTAGAGGCATTATTTGCACTAGTTACAAAAAGTTAAGAGTAAATATGAAGTGCAAAGTCAGCCACTCTTCCCTTCAGCAGTCCATTGGTTGAGCAGTTCCTGCTCAGCCAGGGTCTGGTCCGTAGTACGAGGGCTCCCACCCCACATCTACCCAAGCTGAAGTGAATTTGACAGCCAATTTCAAAATCACATGGCTTGAAGGAAAACAAGCAGAGTGATGTGCTCTCAGTGCACCACATAAGACAAATAGTAAGAAGAGAGTACGTAGTGAAAAGTGGCTTTAGCAGGTTTTTTTTAAGTAAATGAAGCATGAAAAATTGTTTTTTACTTTTGGAAAACATCTCAGCCAAAATGTTACAAACATCTTCATGATTAACACTGTTTTTGCTTTATGGGCATGGAATGGGAGGAGACTTTCTCTTCCTAGGGAAATGCCACACACACTGAGTTACCCCTGATGGCAGGCTGATGAAAGAAACAGCAAATACATCTAATGGAACTTTGCAAGAATCAGCAACTTATTAAGCCAAATGAGTGTACAGTTGTGTTAAATCAAAATCAGAGTCAGTACTCATAGCTCTCATCATTCTACATGAAGGGAAGTTATCTATAGGTTAGAGATGAACTACATATGGGAGGACTGTAGCAGCTCCCAAGCTAGTGTGAGCTGTGCAATAGACACTGATGGCACAAGACTGACAGAAAAATGGAAAAGCTGATGGATGTGAACAGGCTACTGAAAATGGGATCTTCTTTTTGTTAAGTGTGAGTTTAACTGAGATTTAAAGTTAAAAGGGTATTTGAAGAAATTTCTACACAAAGGCCATTCTGTGGTTATCTCTCTTGTTGATGAAATCCACTCACGTCAGCAGTAAATACATAGTTTTCAGGCTGACAGCTGGAAGTCATGGGATGAAATCTTTCACACACCTCTGATGAAAAAAACTTCAGCACTGGAACTTACTTAACAGTTCACCTGTTTCCTCAACAAGAACAAAACCCAGTCCATGCTCCCAGAAAGTTATTGGCTCCATACTAGTGAAGGAACAGAAATGGCAGGAATCTCTTCTTTTAATAAAACAATTGCCTTATCTCTGAGTTCACGGTGTCCACGTGACCAACATTCATGTAATACCCTTTTGGAGTTGAACATGATCTAAACATCTGAAAAGCAGATTTATTTTCCCCTATTCATTGAGCATACCATTTTTTGGTTTGTTTTAGTAAAACTATATTCTTGGCTATGTCTGTTACCTAAGTGTCAAAACAAGTAGGATGAGCAGCATGTAGGCAGATAAGAAAACCAGGGAACTTGTAATTCCAAACTGTATTCTTAGAAGAAAATCATTGTTCTACTTTTAATAAGTATTAAATATAAGTTTGTTTAATTAGGGAAGGTATAAGATTACAACTAAGAATCTAGTTGTGAGCCTCTCTACATAGAGTAGCAATTCATATGAGTTGTCCCAATCAATTTAATGGCAGAAAGAGCCACAAATCTCAGCTGTCCCAGTATAACAGGTTCATAAAGTAATGTAGCTCCTTTTAACTCCTGGGATGATTTTTTTTAAAATTTTTTTTTCTTCACTTGTGAAGATACAAGGTTAAAAAAAGATCATTGTGTGGTGTTGGTATTGTTTAACACTAACAAACACAACTGGAGGGCTGCTTTTTAGAGCTCAAGTAACACTGAGCAATATGAAGACAAGAACCCTTCAAGGTCTTTGGCTTTCAAATTGCAGGGCATGTTGGACAGTTTAGTCCAAAATGAGGGACAGGAAGCAGCTGAAAACAGCATAGAAAGAGGAGGACCTTAGTGAATTGAACTTCCCTCTCCCTCCATCCAATTGCTTTATTTTTAAGTAGCACTATTATATAAATGACTATGAACATGACCAAAACACAACCCTTTCTAAAATTCCTCCCATGTTTAACATGTTCAACAGAATGCTGTTGTTTAGGAAAAGAAATGATAAAACTAACAAGGAAGTATAGATTGAATATAATTATCCATATTTTAAAGTCTTCTAGAACATCACCTTCACTCCTGCTGTCACAAAAGCTTCAAGGACTTATGGCTTTCATGAAGATAACAGTTTTGTTCTATTTTTTACAGTAAGAGACTTGGTGAGTAATGGTTTCCTGTAGTTCGTTGCCATTATCAACTACTGTGCATTTTACCTTGTATTCAGCAGGGACTCTCATTTCATAGAAAAAGACAGGTAGATAGTGCACATTTTACTGCAAATTCCTCTTGAAGATGAGGTGCCCTACTCTCCCTCTTGAATGTCTTATTTTTCCCTTAGCTATTTTTGCTAAAACCAGAGCTGTTTATATGAAACACATCTATTTACTCTTTAGACATGAAAGAATGTAACAGTAAGTATGAATTTCCTCCTGTCCTGCCCTTTTCCCCATGTCATACTGAAATAGGCAGAAAAGTCATTACCTAATCTTCTTGCAAGTCCAAAGTCAATGAGTTTGATGCTTGTACCAGTCTTGTTGACACACATAATATTTTCTGGCTTCAAATCCAAGTGGACGATGCCCTGCTTATGGATGTACTGAACTCCTTCTGAAATCTGCTTCATGTATTTAATGCACTCCCTCTCTGTCAGTTCAAAGTCTTCATCAATGATTCTTTCAAAGAGTTCTCCTCCAGAAACCCTATGGAAGACACAATAAAAAGAGCTGTAGCTTGTTTGGTTTTTTTTTCTTTGTAGTGATAGAACTATTTCCTTTACACAAATACAGAAAGTTCAAGTTTGCAGTAGTCACTTCAGGATGCAATCTATGTTTTGTAATGGAATTTCCCATACAAGGATCACATAGGAAGAATCAACTCTTGTATGTGCTATAAATAAATAGATTTCTCCATTGTGAATCTCTTTCCCAGGTTAGGACTGTGAAACACTCATACTGTTATCCCAGCTGGTAGGGATGTAGCTGGATTTACATCCTGCCTTCAGCCACCTGCACCTGGCAGTAAAATGTGTGTGCCACGTGTTCCTTACCCCACTGATGTGGGCTTATAACACCACTTCAGACTCCAAGCTCCTGTTTCTCACTTCTTCCTTCCCTCCTATGCTTCATCACTACAGAAGTGCAGATAAGAT
>NW_009952974.1:1552668-1556150 GCF_000747805.2 Chaetura pelagica | reverse complement strand
GGGAAGAAGAGAGATTGAGAGTGACAAAGAAAGCCTGAAGAAGGAAGAATTCAAATGATATGGTCAATTGGAATGCAAAGCATAAAGGGTAAATTGCTGACCCAAGTGAGCTCAGAGGGAGCTTCCTCCTTAGCTATGACAGGACAAGGATATAACCCACATTGTGTTCAGTGCTGGTATTTTTAGCTGAGCTATCATCACACTGCCTTTATATCAATTCCATTTGTATGCTTATTTAAGATGTGAAATAATTGGTCTTTGCAGGGTAGAACGTTCTGGACTGAACTGTTTGTGGAACCAACGTGGTGTGCTTTTAACCTAGATTTAATAAAAATGAAATTTAAGTTGTGGTTTGGCCTTTTTTTTGTTGTTTGTTTGGGGTTTTTTTGAGTAATCACTCAACTGGTTTATCTGCTTACGCCCAAAGATGGGAAATACTTCTTTTGTAGGCAGCAAGTGAATGACCCATGCAAAAAGGAGCAAATGGTGAAAAGCAGATTTGCTTTTAGAAATCTGTTCTAAATTATACGCTCTACGGTCTTTATATGGCTTAATATTTTGCAGCACTCATGCTTATTGCCAAGTGTAATTGCACATTGCAGTTACAGAAAGAAAACACACAACTGAAAACTGGTCGTGCAGTGTTTGCACGTTGTCAGATACATGATTATAGTCCTTGTGTCCTAAACTGAAATTGAAACATCTGGAGTTCTGGACACATTTGTTGCTTTGGCTATAAGGTTTCAGAAAATATATAATTAGAAATGCTACCACAGGTTGCTATTAACATAAAATGGTAAGAACAAGCATATGTTTGACTGAGAGGTTACTTTGGAGTATAGCACATTTGTAACATAAAGCCAATACTATGGCTAGAGCTCTGAATAAAGAGGCTCTGAAATGTAAGTCATCTAGAATTCTGTTACTTCAGTAAGACATTAACCAGCATGGAGGTGTTTATGGAAACATCTGCATGCAAAATTTTCATAACTGGAGCACTCTGTAGTTCCAACTGATAGCCATCCTAATACCTAAAAGCTACATTCTGACTGTTTAACACAGCTAATGACAGTTTTTTTTTACTATAAAAAGCCGTATTTTTTAAGATCCCTAAAGTAAAAAAAAAAAATCAGAAATCATACCATTGTCTCAAGCACCAATTTTTAGCATATCATTTGGAAATAAACTCCTTTTAATATATCTGCTTGTAGTTTTTACTCTGGGACCTCTAGATATTCTAGTAACACCATTAAACTGCAACTGCCTTTATAGGATGCATAGGTTTTTTGCATTTATATCCTCAACCAAATCCAATTTAATTTTTGCCAGGTCAGAAAGCTGAACTGAACCAATGCAGATTAAGTGCTGTGTATACACAGAAGAAGTCCATGTTCTTCACTGTGTCACAACTAGTTCAGAATCTAAAATTATAAATAATTATTTTCTGGATTCTCCTATTTGCATTCTTCTGTAGATGAGGTCACAGAGGAAAATATCCCTGTTTATAGAGTCACAGAATACACATTTTAAAATATTTTATTGTAAGGTTTTGGTCATGGAGGAATAGTGAGAAACTACCTTGGAGTTGCCCAGACAAATACTGGATTTTAATAATTCTCTCTTTGAAAAAAAGAGAAAACCTTAGTGACTTGTGCCAGTTTAAATCATACCAAATGAATGGAGAAAGACAGAATTTACTCCTCAAATTTTGCTTTAATAATCTTAATTTGAAATACAATAATCTTTTTCTGTGTCAAAAGAAACTGAGTCCATGAAGTATGTAAACTTGCAAGGCACTTAGCTCCCAGTCCTGAATGCTATCCACAATGTGCTACAGTTTTTCAGATGTTCTTTTTCCACTAAGATGCTTATGTGGAACTGGCACATCACTGTATTTGAAAAGGAAAATTCTGAGATTTGACCCTGACTTCCAGCAAATGAGGAGGGGTTTTAGGTAAGAAAATGTCAATTTATTTGAATGCTTACAGTGTTTGATTTTAAAAAAATGATAAAAATCTCTAACTACAGATCTGAAATCAAACCATGTAAAGCAGTGACATTACAGATATTAAAAGGAGAGAGGACAAAGTGCAAAAGGTTAGAAGAAAGATATGGGAATATAATTAAAATGAAAAATCCAGGAATAGTATCAAGGAGAAAAGTCCGAAGGTGCTCCTCATTAATAGCTCTAACTGGAGTGGTGGAGGGCCTGCTAAATCCCAATCACTGCTGAAACCTGGTTTAAAAGACAACTGATGGCAGGTGAGCTTGTTTTGTTTGAAATCCATGCATTTATGATAGGAATAAAGAGAATAGCTTGGATACTAGGAATTTCTGAAGGTTTTCCACACAACTCTTTTGATATGCGAAGAAATATTAGATCAACAGCAAGTCAGACATGATCCATCAGTGACTGTCTCACAATTCAGGTGCAGTTGCCATGCTGAGAACATGTCACCAGGGTAACATGACAGTACAGAGGCTGCCAAGACCTCTGGCATGAAGGTGTCACACAAGGATCTCACTGTAGGGACAGGCTCCTAATGCCTTCCTGCATTCTGCTTTTAGAACCTTCCTCCTTGTATCTCTCAACATGGAAATGGAAATTTCACTGTAGGGGTCCAAAAGCTAGAAAAGGTGGCCACCCCAAACAAAAATCACATCCTAATAAGACTGGTTAATAGCCATTTAAATTCATTTAAATTTGATTGCACCTTTACACATTTTGAAAAAAATAAAACCTCTTCTCTGGCAAGCACTAATGGAGTGTAAAGCCATATACTATTCAAAACTCTTTATACATTTCCTTGTTTTCCATTAGGTCTGCCAGCTTCTAATTCCAAGCTAAGTAGGGCTCCTTTCCCTGACCATCGTCAGCTTGCTCAACTGCTGGATCTAAAAATAAACACACCTTCTTGCACATACGTTCCAAGGCTGTATAATGGAGATCCAGTCTCTGAAATACACTAGTGCAATAGCAGTTTGCACATAATCTAGGCTAGTGCCAAGCAAGCGGTACAGACATATAGTCTCTTTTGCTTCTAACTTTTGGGTTTTTATTCAGCACTTCCAGCCAGCAAAAAACAGCTTCTCCTTCTTGGGGCAGACAGCACATGAAGTAGATGTGGCAGCAGAACAGTGACTGATGTTAACTTTTTGGGAAAAACATCAGCACAGATCAGAATTTAATTTTCTTTCCAGCTGCTCCTGCCACAAGTGTTGGATTCACACCAAGCAGGTGTGTTATGGATGATGTAAAAGTCAGTCACATTGGTTATTATGTTTTTGAAGTCTGACCAGTACTTTCCACCCCACATTGTGTAGATTCTTTTCTTATAATGAATTCTGGTGCATTAACATGTTCGGAACCTTCTTCTTTCTGGAAGTAAATAACTACTGTCTCTAAATGCAAAGATACTCAAGTCACAGCCATGTGAGATTTCTGCGAGTTAAAAATTAGTACTGCTGTCTTACTCAGCAGG
>NW_009952974.1:1503242-1552564 GCF_000747805.2 Chaetura pelagica | reverse complement strand
CAGCAGGAACAAAGACAGCAACATAGGCTGTCTTCAAATTCAGCTTTGCTTAATTATATAGCTTTGGGTGAAGAGTGCAATGACTTCTAAGCAAAGGAGCAATTCCCTTCTATAACTGCTATGCCTGGATCATCATGGAGAATCTGTGTATGGACATTAGGGGCAGGTCAAATCATGCTTAAATAGGGGTTTTTTTTGGGGGGGAACAGCATAAGCAATCTTTCTGCATCTACTGATGTAGATTTAGAACATTCACTATGTTCACCTGTGGAGAGTTTTCAGACAGCACTCCCTTATTACAAATAAATGTTTTGCAATCAGAGTGTTTATGTTGTTGCATGAGAAACACATCAGACTTATCATTTAAGGTGTCTTAAAAATATAGAAACTGGATATAGCACTTGATGAAAACTGAAGTGTTTCAAATACCTCTTGGGTACTACACATTTTCCTGGGTTAAGTTTTCATGGAAATTCAAATACTTTGTTAGGATGTAGCTTAGATGTTTGCAGTCTCAAGCATATTTTTCTCTCCTACTGTCGGTTGTGCACCAGCATTCAATTATCTGCAAGAGACAACTGATCAGTGTTGATGTGAAATTTGACACAAGCTTCTTCAAAGTGTTTAGAAGTGCTTAAAGAAAAAAGGTATTTTTTTTCCTCCTTAAATATGTTTTTGGTTCTAAGTGTGAACTCAAACTGCAACTAATGTTTCTTCTCTCTCCTCACAAGCTGGCAATAAAAGAGTGAGCTGAAGAAAAACACCACATGTACTCAATTAAAAAAAAACCTAGACAATAAAGACTGCAACACATCTTCACTGATCTTTAAGACATAAACCACGCATTGACTTATACATTTTAAGCAAATTGGATAAATAACTGGAAAAAATTGGAGGATGTGAAAACTATCCAGGCCCTGCAGATGCTGAAGCTTTTACCAGTCCCATGTCTTGGTACGTTGCTGCTTTTCAAAGCACAATTATTTTCAACATCATTAGCCTTGTTAGTGTGATCTGCTTTATACTTACATTTCCAAGACCATAACGATGTTGGCTTTTTCTTCAAAGGCATCTACACATTGGACAAGTTTTGGATGATGTAGACAGTTCATGATGCTGATTTCTTCCCTTATGTTTTCTTTTTCCTTAGCAGAATATGCTTTGAAAAATTTTCCTGCCCAAACTTTTCCATTCTTCTTTTCAACAAGCCTAAAGACTTGTCCAAATTTCCCCCTGAAAATATATAACTATTTCCATAACAAGGTTTTGCAATATATGGGCCACCGTGAATAACAACATTTTACTTAATATTACAGTGCAACAGCTCTGTTTTGAAATAAAAATGTCCTCATATCAAATACTGCTCTGTACTGATTTTGTGCAGAGTAATCTGCAAGAATTTTTGCATGAATACCCCACTATTCCAATTACCAAGTTTTAGATAAGAGGGTTGAAAAAAAATGGACTCCTAGCAGGCTTTAATTCATGTGACTCAAGTTTTTCTGCACAGTTTTCTATAGGTCATGCTCTGAAAGGGTAGTGGATAGGGGACATCTCAGGTATAGGATATAGGTTACAGGTGAACTCAGGATCTGAATGCTGGAGGCTTCAGTGCTACTACTTCACGTTGCTACAGGTGTACAACTCTACCATACACTTATCAAGATTTGCTAAGGGCAGCAAAGAGGATCCCCTGGCCTTCAGCAACACCAGCAGCACAAACTGCTGAAAGATTCTCAGGGTGTGCAACTGACACACCCTGGGTTAAGCACCGAGTAGCACAGCCAGGCTAATCACTGACCTTCACTGAGCAATACTGTTAATGCTCTGGGGATTACGACTGCTGTCAAGAGAGATTCTAGCCTGTGGGCAGGGTAATCTTGTTACCACTAACGGATATAATGGAAATGCAAGTACACAATGTGTACCTTCTTTTCAGCTAGCTTTTAGAACACTGAACAATGACTCTAGCTTTATGCTTTTGTGGGCTCCATTTTCCTTGACAGAAATGCATGTAGAGCCTATTTAAAATTATCTAGTAATAGGAATAAAGGATCTTTATGGAATGGAGGCCAATATATGTTAAAATCTACTTTTACTGCAAAAGAGGAGTTGAATGTTGAAAGTGCTAGACACTGTCAAAGGAGTGCATGTGATCTTTAAAATTGACTGTAGCCTTCAAAACTCTGTGTCTTCAAAAGCACAATGTATTACTTACGATCCCAGTCTTTCTTCAATGTTATAGACATCTGAAACTTTCTGTTCAGTGTTGATGGTAACCGTCCGATAGTCGACCTCTGTTTCTTTCCCTTCTACAAATAAGTATTAAGGACCATGATTAAAACCTCCAGAAAACATTAATTAAAAGCACATATTTGCATTTGTCCTGTTAAAAAGATTGACTTCTTACCATCATCAGATAGCTCTGCTTCATCCTCTTTAAGTTCTATGATGAAAATAAAAAGACATTAATAACATATTATATAGGATATATAATAGAATTTACATAAGATAGTTAACTTATTCACAGTAATGTGGGCAACTGGTAGACCCTATGGCTAAGCAGCAAAAAAAACCTCAGGAATTTTGTGCATTAACTTAATAATTAAAATATCTTCACCACTCATTTGTGACTATTGACTACACAGTCACAATCTGGTCAACTCTTCTTAATAAAACAAGCTCATATGTTTTGCACTACTTGTCTATTATACCTGCCTACTAGAAACATCAGCATACTGAATCAGTTCAATTTCATCTAATAAATAGTTTTAGGAATGCCTTAGTAAAATAGAAAATTAATTTAAAATATTAAAATCAATAACAACACTTCTGACTCAATGACAAATACTTTTTCTGGCTTTTCTGTGCATTTTTTGGAATGCAAAGCCAAACGTAAAGCAAGTTTATGCATGAAAAGATTTCCTGCAAAGCATACAGGCAAAATTTTCAGACTCAAGATGACTAGGAAGTTAGGACAAAATGCATTTTACTGAGCATGGCTGAATTTTTAAATCATTGAGGTCCAAATGGAGCCTCAGTTTTGCAGGCATACTCAAAGGCAGGCAGAGATGTTGGCAAGCCCAGTGACACAGACTGAGTGAAAGCTGGCCTGAGTGCCTTGATTTTAATTTTCAATTTTCATGTGCATGAACTGTCAGTAGCACCAGTTTGTGTGTTGCTCCCTATGATGCCTGCAGTTACAAGGGAAAGGGTTTGTAGCTGGAATGTTATGTATTACTCACAGTGCTTGGGCTTGCTCTTAAGACCTGTGGCTACGATCAGTAATTTGAGAAACTGCACAGGCAGTTGCAGTGACCTGTACAATTCTCCCTTTAGCTGCTGAAGCTGCACTTTGCCATCATAGAGTGCAAACCTAACCAAGTGATTTATCCCCACTGTGTCAACAGATTTGTGTTATGGAACATTCATGTGATACTCTGGGTGCTGTTAGGTGCTTTAGAGAATAGAGTTACAGGCAACAAATGAGAAGAAAACAACAAAAAGAAGGGTGCAGGCTGAGCAGATATAGCTGGTCTGATGCACATGGATCACTTTCTCACATCCAGCATATATTGCTGCATCTGTTTTCTGGTAGCAAGGCCAACCAAGTAGATATAGTTTGTTACTAAAGCCCTCCTCTCTCTCTTTTTTTTTTTTCTTCATCTTTTTCTTCCCCCTGGATTTGCAACCTTTGTATGTCCCAGCACAGACTTGCTGGCTTGCAGCAATTTCCCAGAAGAGCAGGGAGGGAAGCAAGCCCTCCCCACTCCAGGGTAGCTGTCCTCAGATCTTCCTCAGCTCAAAACCACACTTGCATAGAGCACATCACATTTTCCTCCCCTTTTAAGGGCTGCATAAGGGAGCTGATCCCAGCCACGCTGCCAGTAGTTAATGTCTGCCAAATACTGATTAGACAAAGAGGTCGGTTCCCAATTCTGCTGCAATTCTATATTGAAGCCACGAACTAGAAACATTTTGGTCCTCCAGTAGAAGCCTAAATTAGATAAGCAGAACATATCTGAGCTTGGTAAGCAGAGTAGCTGTGCTAAAACCTCTCTCAGAAGTAAGTCAACAGTACCGAATTTTCCTCAAACATGGCAATGCCTACTTTAATCTGTTGTGACTTACAACCTTATTTTAGTAGCTCTTTTCTTTAAAGGCAGAATGAAAAGTTAGCCATGCCTGTCTTTGCTCAGTTTGCATTGAGACTGCTAATTTGCAGTGGCCACCTCAGGACGAAAATCAGTCATCAGTCTTTCTGGCAGCAACGGAAAATCCCCAGTTACTCAGCAAAGTGTTTACATAGATGGCAGCTTAAAGTTCTGACTTTGAGAGGTGTTGAACACATGCATTTTCCACTGGCTTTAATTAAACCACCAGTTATATTCACACACTTGAAAAACCATACTTTATAAGACTTGCCCTTTCTCCACACTAGCTGCAGTATCAAGAACTGAGACCAAGAAGCCCTGGAAATTGAGAGCACCAAGACAACCCCCCCTCCTGCAAACAGAATACATTGTCCTTTCACTCAAAAGAATTTTTAATGTGTTTTTTTAAAAATATGTACCACAATGATTCATATGCTTTCTAGCCTTTCTGTATTAAATCTATGTGAGAAAACTGTCAGTCTTAAAAAGAAAGATAGCTTGTTTGCTTTGGTCCAGTGCAAGAAGTTCCTGCTCTAGGAAAAACAAATGTAGGGAGGAGTCAGGTCCTCAACTTTAGAAGGTGTTTGTCCTGCAACTAAAGAAAGAGGGCATTCAAACACAGGGAATTTTATCATGAAAAGCTAACACCATCTAGCTTCTTTTCAATCTTACTTCTACTCTTAATGTCATTTTTCCCACTTTGAAGATAAGCTGCATCTTGATTTAGATTAGGTTCTAAATCCTTCAGATAGAGGAAAGTAATTTAGAATGATCTAATTTAGCACTTGAAGAGAAATACAATTTACTTTTGCACAGACATGTCTGTTGAGGGGCTTACACAGTTAGGTGTTGCAGCACCACTTTGCTGTCATTTTGTCTTGCTATGTCAGTAGAAGATAAGGTCACAAGGATTATGTGAGACACTTCAAACTCCAAAGCCCTGCATACATAAGTAAGGAGAGAGAGATGCAACACAGAGTCCACTCCTCAAAGAGCCAAAAAATGGCAAAATATATTATTCCTGGTCTGGCTTTTTTAGTGTGGTATGACTGTCAAAGTGATCCTGCACAGGAGGTAGATGCAGGTGTGCACAAGAATATGGAGTCAATATCAGGTTTTTGGAAAAAAAAAAAAAAAAAAGTTGCTTTTTTTTTTTTGTTTAAAATTTTGGTACCATTTTCCAAGTAACATCTGAAATGCTCCAGATCTTCCCATCAGTCCTTTGAGAAGATCTTAAGCAAAACATAAAAGGCAAAAAATACTGAAAAACATTTTTACAAGTGCAACTGGGATTTGAAGCATGGGAGCTATTGCCAGGTTTGAGAGGCTAATTCAGTTTCTGCTGCATATTCAGTACTTGGTCACCAGCAATCACACTTAATTTTTCTAAAAGCAAATTTGGTGGTGTTTATGAAGTGTTTTTCCATGGTCTGTCCAGTATAAATTGTAAGGAATCTCAGGTAAACTACTAAACATCATTTTTCAACTGGGCATGGTCTGGATGTGTAATTTCAGCGTGAAAGATTTCATTTCTGGTTCCCTGTGCAGTGCACTAGAGAAGTCTGCCAGCCAGTACTCCCAGTGAGCCAGAAGTGGAATTATTGGTCGCTTTCACAAGGCAGGGCTTTGGGATCCCTGAAGCCAAATTTCCCCACTGGACATGTGCAAAATTTTTATGCTCAAACACACATATGAAGTCTGTGAAGGGATTTCAGCCCACTGAGAGCCAATCATTGCACAGAGCCACACGTGAAGGAGTGTGTACAGTTGCCTGACCTCCCTGGGGAGCTAAGAAGACATCATTTAATGGAATTTACTTTTCTTTTGGTCATAAAAACTAACCTTCTTGTTTCTCTCCAACTTTCACCAGCTCGGATTCCTGGCTGGGCTCGCTGATGCCGTACACGTTGGCAGCTCGCACGCGGAATTTGTACTCCCGGTCAGCCTGCAGGTCCTGCACATTGAAAGAGGTGCTGCGGCAGGTGGTGAGGTCTGTCCATTTGTTGTCCACTGAGTTCCAGATCTCCACAGTGTAGGACTGCACTGCACTTCCCCCATCGTACGAGGAGCCGTACCATGAGAGAGTCAGGGACGAGCTCCGAATGTCGGATGCACAAGGGGTTCCGGCGGGTGGGTCTGGTTTGTCTGCAAAAACATATGCAAAGCACATTAGATGCCATCACGAGGGTTAGAGGGGGGGCTGGCCCCAGCTAAGAGCCTTTTTCTTTCCGTGCCATTGCTCTGCTTCAGGCGTTTGTACTACAGGCAGAAGGAATAGCTGCAGGACAGACAGACATACCTGCATTAGTTAACATAGATGCAGTCCCAGTATGGGTTGTTCAGGTCCCTGGGCATCTTGCTAAGCCATGCTGAAGCCTTATGCCCTTCACAGCTATCATTACAGAAACTGTGGAGTCTGGAATCTGCAAGTACTAAAATAAAATCTCCCACAATAGTGCAAACCACTCCTTGGTGAACTTCTCCTGAGAGGTTTACTCCTGTAATAGTCACCATAGCTGTGATGCTCTTTCCTCAGCTCCCTTCATCTGCCTCTGTACTTCAGGGCCACTACTAACCTCCCACAGCCTCAGAATGTGCTACTCATCCAACTATACCGGGGTAACAGAGATACTAAATCCAGTTTGTTGACAGAGAAAAACAGATCTTGAAGGGTGACAGCTTTCTTTGCTAACAACTTAGCAAACAACTTCACCTATGTGCAATTTTTGGAAGACTAGTGCACTTTTTGGTGAAAAAGAATACACCTGAGAACTCATCATTTAAATATTGAGATTTTTTTTTATCTTGTGCATTTTAGAAATCATTGGGGGAGGGGTGGAAGATGGAAAATTTAATTGTTTTTCCTCAGTTAGAGGCTTGTTCCTTCAGCCCTTAGTAGCACGAATAGAGCAAATACGATCAGAAGCAGGTGTGCAGATGAGCAGCCAACTGTGCAGTCATCTGACACAATACAGAAGCCTTGCAGTTATATGATTTTTTTCAAAAGGAAGTTTATTGATTACACAGTTATTGAAATCAGTATTTTCCTTTGACAGAAAAATGTTGACCTTTTAAAAAATTACTGATTAAGAAAATCATGATGTAATTTAAGCACTTCAAAAGACTTTAAAGGGAACAAATATCTTCACTGGGAATAATCCTCTCAGAAGTAATCTAGCAAAACCTTCAAAATAATGATGATGTTGATCTGGATGAACTAGTGGTCAAAGGTTGATTGAGAAATTAAAAGATGGGATAAAAAGACAGAAGGGAAAAGAAAAAGATAGAAAACGTGAAATGCTACAAACAGTGGTTACACTGGACATGGACTCATAAAATTCTGTCCCATTTTGCTGGCTAAAACTGCTAATGGATGTTACCACTTTCTCCTTCAGAAAGGCAGAGCTGGCAAACCAGCCAAAAATTACAGCCACTTTCTCAGCAATACAAACATCCAAATGCTGTGGAAAACTGCTGTGGACTTTGACCAAAGCCTTACTGTGGTAAACTGTATCAGCTATTCCTCCATACTGAAATTATCATTTCTAGGAAAATCACTGAGCAGTCAGAAATAGCCAGAATTTGTCATAAAAGTGCCTTTTGCTTTTTGGGCAGAGGGACTTCTCTGACTGCTGGGGTTTTACTTGTAGAGAGGGAAATTAGAGTAGTCTAATCTTATCAAGACACGCAAATATCATTTCACTATTTGGAAGAGAGCAAGTTCTACTGACCAATGATTTCCCTGAAAAAATGTCTGTTACTCCTTTTAGTTCAGTTGTGATGGAAAATCCATCTCCCTCCACAACTTAAATATACTAGAAGGTACATAAATAGAACTTGTCAAGTATGAGGGAATAGACTGGGAGGGAGGAAGAAAGATGGGCACCAAGGGTTTGCAGCTGCATCCAGCATGAGAACCTCCAGGCAGAAGATAAAGAGACTACCAGAACGTAGGTTATCTTTATTCATTTTGGCAACACTTAAACCACCATTCTACTAGAAGTCACTGTTACACAGTACATCTCTTGTTCTACACATCTATCAGAGACCAGATGTCCTTAACCTCTGAAATGGCTTCTTGCCCTGCTTAGTTGTCACATTTTGCTCACATCATTTTCTGGCAGAATAAAAGGGACTATTAACAAGCATTAATTTATCGTGTAGATAACATGAACTGAATCACAAAGAAGTTAATTTTTTTTTGCCCAAGATATGAGAGATTGTAGCAAAGATGAGAACTTAAACTTGATGTCCTGGTGCCTGAACAGCAGCACCCCTCTTCCACGTATTAATCCTGCCCCAGCCTTCTCAGAGCTGCAAGAAGTGTATATTCGGTGTTCATACCATTCACAGTAACAGAACATTACAGCAGCCACCAGAGAGCTGGTTGTGTGGCACACATGGATGGTGTGATTTTAGTCAAACAGCACCAATAGCCATCTTCATTTCACTACTGTTTATTTTCCACGCAGACATTGTAGGGACTAATGCTAACTCTGTCTGCTTCAAAATCTGTATGGAAGAACGTTCAGCTCTGTGTCTTATTTTCCTTCAACATAATCATCACTGCATCCTCTCAAGATGTAGATAGAACTTGGATAAGGAACAGCTGACTTACCCCAAATCCAAACAGAACAGAGCAGTTGCTGATAGCAGGAGGAAAACACTTTGAAGAAAAAGCTAAGCCAGCAGTCTATCACCTTACAGAGGCATCTGTTCAGGTTTGTCAAAGAACTGCAGATTCTCTGACATCTGCTATGCACACAACTAAATATGGACAGTATGTGTTTGCTTAAAAAAAATTAAAAAATAAAGTGTTAGCTTGCTCTAGTGCTTTGCACTGAATTTTACATTGAGGGAGGAAAGCATGCTCATGCTTCAGGCTTTGCAGAGCTTGCTTCCCGTGCAGGACATGAAGATACGTTCACTCTTTGCTGACTTTCAGTACACTGCCTTTTCCTAATGAAACTCTGGGCATGATTTATCAGCCACCTAGGCCACAGTTACCTTAGTGACCTCTCTTTCCATGACTCACCTAGATCACTGCAATCCTTTTGGCCTGCATAGTTTACAAAAGCAAGGCTTGGGTATGTGAGTGCTGGAGAGAAAATATTGATGGACAAGGAGCCATCAGCAGTGAAGAAAATGCTACGTGAATTTAGTCTCATATCTGCCAGCCCTGAGAATATTTCTACTTTCCTAATATATTTTTCCAGTAGGCAAAGATGAAAACCTGCAATGCTGGCTGGACTCTCTTGAGCCAGAAAGACTCACTTTTTTGTTTTAAGTCTACCATGTGCCACTGCCTGCAGATCTGCTTAATGTATAAACACAGGGATAGTAGCTGCTATGGGAGATCATAAACAAGAATGAAAGCCCAATCTTTGCTCTTTCTTAATAAGACAGATGTATATCTACCATTTTACTATGCTTAAAATTATTTGATATCAGACTGGCTGGTATTCTAAAGCTCTGCACATTCAGAGAATTTGCAGGTGGTCTCTCCATGTGTCTGTTTTGTTTCTCAACAGTTTATTCTATGGGGATTTTAAAGGTTACCCTTTCCTCCTCTGTCTGTATTGAAGCTAGGGTATTTTGCCAAACTACTTTCCCTTCTGAAATATAAAATCTTCATCAGCAAAATTAAATGCTTCCAATAAAAACATCTAGTGGGTTGAGGAGGGGTGTGGAAGTCAAGCACAATTCTCTTTTGTCCTTTTTTAGTGTTTAGTATACATGAATGTCCTTGAGCTGCCCATCTTCAATATTTCATTAGTGTGTCATGTGTGGTCTTTTACATACACAAACATACTTCCTGCATAAGCTTCATTGGACCACAATTTTGTTCTTCCTGTTCTGGACCAAACCATAGTCACAAGCCAACATGGGAACTAGAAGGGAGTGCATCCAAAAATACACTGCTCCTTTAAACATTTCTATAGGGGAAGCAATTAATTTAAAATACTGAGCTCTAACTTCAGTTTCACTATTATATGCAGCAAAAGAAAATGTGAATATTCTCCACCATGTCTTAACTATATGAAACTAGGGGCACTCTGGCCCTTGCTAACTTACAGCATGCATACTACAACAAAATCAAGACTTAGCTATGCTTTATAATATTCTAGATTGACACAGTTAAATTGGCTGTATCCACACAGTCCTCTTGAACTTGGACGGAATCCTACAAACTCTACCTCCTTTGTAGCAGATAGTACTTAGACCTCTGTAACTAGAATGCATGATGATCTTGCAGGCTTAATAGAATGGATGCAGAGGCTAAAAGATAATTGGAGGCCAGACAGTTAAATGCTATGGGGACTGAAACACAAAGCTCCCTACATAATCACTTTAGGAATATCAGTAGGGTTGTCCTAACCTGTCTCCCAAAGCATAGTAGCAAGCAAAAAAAATGGAAAACCAGCTAATTTGGCCTCAAGTCTGCCTCAGGGACTGTTCCACATAGCAGCACAGGAGTGCATAAAGTCACTGGCAGTAGTGGCACAGAGGAAACAGCAATAGCAGCTCTATGCCATGCATAGGGGAATGGAGGTGATGTGAAGGAGGGCTTTACTGGTTTCCTCTCTTTGTGCTCCAATTACTTCTCACCAAAAGGAGACATAAATTGCCAGTACCCCAGAGCAAGGAGGTCAGATTTCAGTTTTTTCATTTGTGGCATCTGTTCCTTAGGGCAGATGGTAAGGTCATGAGCTGGCCCCATATGAAACGTATAAAGCCACATTTCAGACCATACCAGGATTGAAATGCACACTTCTTATTTACTCCCAAATTGAAATCAGCTGCACTTCTTCCTCAGACAAATTCTCAGAAATATTTTGGTAAACAGGTTTTGATATACAGCCTGGAGTAATCTTTAATTAATTGGTATTTGTACACTCTGAGAAGCATAAAGCAGAAGCACGCTCAGCCTTTAAATCATTGCTATGTATGATAAAAATTTGACTTGAGGTCCTTGCCCTTTTTTCAGTGGTGTATAACTCAAAATTCCTCCTGATAAGGAAAGGGACTTTCTTTCCTTCTGCATAGGTGGCAAACCCATAGCTCATACAGGACACCCACATAATACAAAACTGTGCAGCCCAGATCTCACGGCCTTCTCCATGTGCCTCAGTTTACAGAGTCTGCAGAACAAAAGCACCATTCCAGGAGACCAAAAAAGGCAGCAATCTCCTTATCTAACTCTGAGTACAGGGAAATGGAAATTGCCCTGCTCCTTGATGTGAGGGTCAAGCTCAGCCAAAGCAAAGTGATAGGTCTTGCTGCATGGTAAGCGTGTGCAGGGCGCTGGTGGGCTCTTCAGCAGCAATGTTGCTCCAGTGGAAAGCCTCTGAAAATTGAGAACAGTGTAACTACAGCCTCTAAAAAAGGTTTTTTTCTCTTACAAACAGAGACAGAACTGAAACAATGCCTCTGAGGTAGTTTTCTTTATCTGTTCTCAAAATTGGTTTGGTTTCTTTCTAAATCCAGTTATCATATTACCGTATAATACTATTATTAGCTATTGTGATATTTGTCTGCCAGATAAAGAACAGACAGAAAGAAACAATTTAATTCCATTCCACAAGCTGTTTAGCTAGAGAAGGTATTTAATATGCTGCAAAAGCCAGTTGAACACTGTCCATGCCGACAGCACTGGCAGAGCCTTCATTTGAAATTCATCAGCAGGAGAAAAGCGAAACCATAAAAGGTCATAAATGAACTCGGCATTATTGCTGACAGGGCTTGGGGTCATGGCAGATCTCTCTGCTTTGCTTGGAAAACTATGCCCTGCAGTTTTGTTTTTTTCCAAGGGAGAGGAGTTCTAGAAGAAGAGATATTATTACCCCTTAACACGGTGTAACACCCATAAACCCTTCTGGATGTTCGTGCACCACAGGTTTAGTGTCAAATAAAACCAGAACAGAATGCCTGCGTTCTCCAGCAAAACAACACAAGGAAAGTTGAAATGAACAGAAGTTTTCTTCTAAGGAAACAACCTCCCCAGCAGAGCTGAGGACCATGTGGACAGGGTTAGTTAGCTCAGGGGACTAGAGGTTGACATTCACCCCTCCTGTGTAGTAAACACTGCAGACTGCTGCTAGCCTCCTCAACGTGTGAGCCCTAATTGCGTTGCTCCTCCCAACAACCGTGACATAAAACTAAGTTACGTAAAAACTGCCCTTTTGAGACCTGTAGATAAAGGCGCTCTCAAATGGGGGAGGCCCAGAGCACTGCTTTATGCCCTTGTTCCCACTTTGCCAGTTGGGGAAACTGAGGCATAAAAGAGTAAAATGACCTTGTCCAAGGACATGCAGGAGAACAGAGCTGGGAATGAACCCAGAGCTCACCACTCCCATGCCAATGCCCTCGGCACAAGAACATCTCCTTCTGCTGCAGGCCTAATGGAATAAACAAATACATAATGCATTCTCAGGAGCCCTTTTCCTAAACCATCTGCTTCTGTGCCTGAGTCAACAAGCTATTGGTATTACTCATGTGCTACACATTAGACACCTGGTTTGACACCTGATTGAATCAGAGTTCCAATGCCTGTTCAGGGAAAGGGAGAATACATTTTAGGACTTTCCCAGTAAGACTATCAGCAGATTCCAGGTCTTCACTGGGATGAATTTTGGTTTTAGAAACCCCATGTGCCTGTGCAGGGGTCATGATGAATAATTTCTTAGTAACTAAGACATTCTTATAATTTAACAGCAGGCAAAATCCAGGAGTTTTATTGTGGGAAATACTGTCATGAAAAATAACTAAGCAGGGAGTTCTACTGGAATTTCTTCTGGCAGAAATGGCATTGAAACTAGATGACCCCTCAAGGAATAAATACGGGTCAGTGTACTGGCACTGATGTACAGGGCTACATAAACTGTTTCTACTCTAAACATTCACGTCTTGCTGTGAAAATTTAGTTTTAATACAGCTGCAGAGTTTTGCCACCAAACGTTAGAAGGGAGGCTGGCAGCAGAGGTTAGAACACTGTTGAACTACAACAGCAGCACAACAGCAACATAAGACATCTCTTCCTTAGGAACCACCAGTTTAGTGTCCCTTTAATCATAAAACTGGTGACAAAAGTCCTCCAGCAATCCCAAGGAATTTAAAAGGCTAAAGGTTAGAGACCAAGTCCACCCACATATTCTTAGGAAATTCACTGCATTTTCAATCCTAACTGTAAACAGGGAAGCACATGGATACTTCAAGATATAATCTAATGCTTCTTGGAAGAAGATGAAATTCCAGAAGCATTTATGTTAGTATTTCTGAACTGCAGCATTCTCTGTAGAAGTGTGTGTGTTCTGCTTCACTATCTCTTACAGATGTCTGCACTTGCTTTTCCAGAGAGAGAGCACATGGTTTCTCACCACGGCTAGATCCACTCAGTCTGAGCAGCAAGCTCTGAGCCAGGCTTCTCAGGCATAGTGCCACTGTCATCTGATGGTTGTGCTACCACAGAGCTTCAGGGCAAACAACAGTAATTTTGCATGCATATATGTCACTTGAACCAGGACCAAAGCCTTCATATAAGCAATTAATAAGCCTACTATTGGGGTATTCCTGTCACATAACTAAAATAAACAGAACCAGAAATTTTATAAATTTACCAATATATATCTAGCAACTGGCATGAAAAGAATGAATATTCCTTGCTATCACTTCAGAGTGAGGGCTCTACTTGGCCTAAATCAGTCCTGTCTTATCCTAAACTCATCACTGCCCAATTTAATCTGACACAGTGTCTGCTGTAAATCATTAGCTCAGTTCCATATCAAGCCATTTTGGTTTTGGAGCAGAAACATGTTGCAAAATCTCCCTAGAGGGATCACTCAGCTAATAACATTGTTTATTTAAGAGAGATAATAATAACAATAGAGAAGAGCACACATGGACATTTTGGGAGCAGCTAAGTCTTTAAAAGAAGACGTAGCTTAACTTGGATGTCTCACTTCTAACTGCAGGTCTCCCAGTGTTCTTAGTGTTTATACAGACAAAGTTACACAAGGAACCAATGTGAAACTCAAGACTGTTCTTGTGGCTCAGTGTTCAGTGCTCATTACCACCCTGCATTGCCTGTCAATTAACGAGTGTCCTCTGACTTGACTACCTGCCTGTGCAGCTGACGTGTGAACTGCAAACAGCTCACACTGGTGGCTGAGTGGAACAGGACATATTGTTCACTGATACTCATTAAAATCACAAAGGCAAATAAATCCTTTTGAGTCGGGTTTCTGTCAAGTCATATTTTCCTGTGGCCCAAACTGTATCAAATCACACAGTGTTTGAACTCTGAATGTCAGAATCCCTGCTCAGTTCACTTAAGCTTGCAGTTGATGTCTGAGCCTGTCTGTGAGCAGTTAAATTTAGGACTTCAGGAGCCAAATTCAAAGGAATTCAGGGTAGATTTTTTCCCCTAAACATAATTATTAAAGGTAATTTATAATAATCATGCCCAGTGATAGTTTACAGTCAAGGACTCAGGGTTTATATCAGAACAGGATCAATTCTGATTTGAATCTTGGAAGATAAACTCAGTGCTTTGTGCTCTGGTTGGAGACAAGTCAATTATGTTATTTTTTGTGAAGAAAGGTCTTTGACAACCAAAAGCATAAAACCCAAGATCATCAATATTCTGCAGAAAGGTATTTAGACCTTCTGCTCAAAGCAGGATCCACTATAAGGTCAAACCAGATTGTTCAAATGCTTATCAGTCTAAACCTGAATACCTCCCAGGATGGAGACTGCACAACTTTTCTGGGCAGCCTGCTCCCTGGCATGCATTTATGCTCCAATTTTAATTTGGGAAATGCTTTTTGAAGTTTTTCACATGAAATGTTTGCCCATCAGCATGAAGATTTTGCAACCCACATGGCTGTGAGGAGCATTAGTAAAATAAGTCCTCCATTATTTCCTTATTAATTAATTTTATATTTTAACAAATGCCTTTGATTTGCTAAAATTCAGAACAGACAAGCCTGTTAGCTGCCTCTTTGAGAAATATAGTTCCAGGTTGGCTCAGACACAATCTTCCAGAAAGCAGATGTTCACTATTTATACTCAAGACTCAGTTGTGAGCTGTGGTCAGTCAGCACTGTTTTGAGCACACAACATGCTCATAGATGCACCTTTTATCTGTAAACTCATAGGGAGGCAGCTCACACGGAGTTTAGAGCTGCCTTATAAATAGCTGAGGCAAACAGAGCTGATCTTTAACACCAGGGCTTACTCCAGAAATGCTTGTTATGAATGTGGGGTCAGGGAAAGGAGGGCAACTTTCTTCCCAGTACTTTGGATGGAGCAGAGAGAATGGACAAGTGCGAATTTAAGACTAGAGATGAGCTTTGGTAGACTAAAGGGTCTCACATTTTGCATATTTAGAGAAATATAGTTTCCCTGTTTTGACTGGAACAGGCTTTGGAGAAAAGTACCTTCCAACTTGCATGAACATTTAACAACTTTGCAGTAGCAGACAGGGTAAAGGATTTTATCTTAGTGAGATTCTAACTCAATTCCTGGAAGGAAGACATATCTGTTCACTTTTCCCCATTTTTTGAATACCTAGATGAAAGAATCTGGCCTTAAAAATGCATGTGTAACAAACTAGAAATTTTGAGTCTTTGTCATGCCTTTGGCAGTGATGACATCAGTGAGATGTCTCATTGAAGAGCTTGGCAATTTTACAAGAAGGAATTTATTCTTTTCAGTTGGAAACAGATAGCTTGTCATCAGCCAAAGCACAAACTCCAGCACATTGTAGTGATTCTTCACCCAAATGTCCCAAAAGCATCTCTGGGAATCCCACTGATCTCTGCCACATTTCTTATGCAAGAGCAAAGCAGGAGGCTGAGATATAGCTTTATAAGGCTATAGAATTCAAAGACTTTCAAAGCCATTACCTCCAAAAGATATAAAACACTGACTTACATAATAACAAGTCAAGGCTCACACAGTGACATGATAATACGAATTGTCCGTCTAGTTCAGCTAAAAAAATCCATCTTGGCCAATAACCTGCTACAATTTATCTATGCATCATGTGAAAAATACTTATTCTGTTCTCTTCTATTCTTGAATTTTCTGGCGTGATACTAGAATCTGCTTGATATTTATACTCATTCATTCAGTCATCTTTAACTTCAATGGAAGTCACAGATTACATGAAAGAAATTAATTTCAATAATCAGGAGGCCTCTGTTGACAATGCATACAGCAGTGTGCAGCTGAGGGGCATTCACTCTTTAGGAGTGGATATTGTACTTGAAAGTGTGACTCATTAAATTTTGGATTGCTGGAATGAATTTCCAGTCCAATTTGGGTTAGTGGTATTTTGCCATTGATTTTGCTGGAGACAGATTTTCATCTTTAGACTTATACCCACATTTCTTTATGTGCTCATTAATCCACAGCTGTTGGGGCAGCCAGAGCAGTTATGAGTGAGTGATTAGGATGCAGTCTTGCTGGTTGAACTAGAATTCATTCAAATACCTGGACAAGCTCTGCTCACCCCCTCCTTGTGCCAAAACTGCTTTGTATGCCATTGATAACAGTCTAGGAACAGATCCATCCCACAGTCTATATGTTTTAATCAAATCATCCTCTGACTGGAGAACCTCTCTGAAATCCCTGTGTATCCACATCAAGGTGGGTTCATTAGTGCTTTCACAGCTAGATGTCCCAGCTGTAGATTAAGTCTGAAACACAGATCTGGTCTAGATCTAGGCTGCAGTATCTGACAAGAATGTTTGAAGCTTTAGAATACATGTGTGCAAAAGCCCATACAGGAGGCGGTCCATATTAAAACCTGCTTTTATTCACTGCTTTCTGTAAATATAAACCAGTACATAACTGTAGGAATTTCAATTAAAAGGATAAAATCTCCCTCCCCCAAACAACAGGATGTTTTCAGATTTACAGTCTAATAGAAACCACCTCAATCCTTATTGAACTAACAGTTTTAAAATTTTCAGTCTAGCAAACATCTGGTTGCTGCAAACATTAGATGGGAAAAAGAAGTAGTATCTAACAAAACAAATGGATGCATGAGCAGTTTTTTCCCCACCTGCTTTTCTTAAAAGGCTGAGCTATTTTGTACCTCCATCGATAATTAGTAATTTTTTAAAAAAAAACACAGTACAGCACTATTGAACTTTTTATAGTCCTTTTTACAATGTGACTATCCAGTCCAGATCTATTTTTATAAAAATACTGGTCTTTCATTTCAGTCTTCTTAATTCAACTTAACTTTTTAAGTTACTTAATTTTTTGTGTATCATCACATATAAAGCAAATGTAGTGTGATGTATGAAGAATGAAAATATATCTAAAACATTAATATGGACTTACCAACAACTGTCAGGTTGACTTGTGCTTGTCTGCTGCCAAGTTTGTTCTCTACAACCAGGGTGTAGCACCCACAGTGTTCCTGCTTTGTTGATGATATTGTTAGCTTGCTGCTGTTCTCATCATTCTCAATTTTAATATATTCATTTTCTTGAATCTGCCAAAGTCAAAAGAAAAAAAATATAAATATTTCATGGGGAAAATGTCTTCATATCTGAAAGTGCTCAAATTACAATACAAGGTTATCATAACATATTGAGTGTTATCTGCAGATAATTCTGTTACAGCAGCAAATAAATGCAGCTGGTAAAGAGTGTGACCAACACAAAACATCTAGAAATGCAGTGGAACATTATAATGGTTCCAGTCCTACAAAGGCAACAGGGAGCATTAGTGTTGCTGGGATTTGACTAAGGAAGAGGAGTCCAACTTTCTAGCTCCTCTTTGACAGGCTGACAAACTGTGTAATCAGCAAAAGAACAAAGTACGGTCTCACATATCTCCCAGAGACTACAGTGGAACAAGGGTTTAGCTTTAAATACCCTAATTAATTTGTCATTCCTCTTTAGAGGCCCAGTGTACAAGCCACCCATAGCTGTGACTTTTACCCCTTGGTTTTAATCAGCCTTATTCTGCATTTCCACATAAATTGGGATAACAGTTTCTTGGTTTTGAACAATTGGAGATGAAGTTGCCTGAAATTGAGATACCATTATACAGCTGTGCAGAGAGAGATATGGAGAGAGCAGATTTATCTTTCCTATATCATTTTTATTTTCTGGAGATGCAAAAATAAAAATCTCAGCTGAATACCATAGTATTATTATGAACTATTTTTAAAATGAAAAAAAAAAAAAAAAGCTATTGTAGCATAAATGGCCAAGGAGACTTAGATTTTAATCAGTATTATGTTGTGACATGACAGACTATTTAAAAACCTCATAATACTCCACTGCAATTATAGAAGTTGTACACTGTGTTCTTATGAAAGAGACAACATAATGTCAATGCCCTTCTTCCTCCCACCACTTCCTTCTTAGATAAGTGACTCTTCCAACTCATTCTCAGAATTTCATTAAAAATGAAGGGTATTTACTTTGCCTTATCTTGTCTCATATATTCAGAGAACAAGAAATAACAAGGTTATGAGCAGGAATTTGCCTACTTTCTCCTCAACTGAGATAGAACACATGCATTGCTATGTGCCCAAAAGTAACCTGAGAGACATGCTGCTACAATAACTCCCACAGAAAGTTAGCAAATGGGATCAGGTAGGATTACAGTTTAAATTACACTCAAAGTTGTTCCTCTCTTCCCCCATACTTTATTTTTCTGAGATTCTACACTGGCTTATCTGTTTAACTTCACTAGAATTAGTCAAAGGGTAATAGTAATTAGCAAATGTGTCCAGTAGGACTAGACCTGCATTCTGCAGAGAAAGCCCTGAAAGGATTGTTGTCAAGAACAGGAAGCTGGATCCTTGTGTTCCCAAAAGAAAGTCACTGGTCCAAGAAGCTCCAACAATTGGCAGTGTTAAACAATGGACTTTGTTCCTTAACTAACAAAGAGACTTTCAAAGGCTTTCCCCTTTTTAGCTGAGCAAAGTTCCAGCATCCCTCCAATAGGCTGCCATCATGTACAACAGTGTGGGTCACAACTATGTGATGTTGCCTTTCTTCAAGCAAAAGGTATTTGCCCAGAATATGCCTGTGAGAGGCCACTGTGGCTCTCTTGAACCTGAAGGAATGTGAGGAGGGAACACTGAGAGGACAAGTCCCTCCTGCTGCAGCACACAGTGGCAGGGTTGAAATTCCAACTAGCCACTGACTTTATCTGCTCAAATAATAACTCAGATAGCCACAGGGAAATTGTAAGAACACTTGTGAGATTTTCACTTTTAGAACAGGGTTGAAATCAACTGCATTTATAGAAGAAGAAGAAATCCAAGAATAACAACATGTGGTGAAGTGTAAGTGGAAAAGAAAGCAAAATAATGGTGCATCACAGTACATAGAAACTGGCTTCCCATTTAATTTAATTAATGAAAGACTGCTACCCACACTTGGGCTCCTGCAGTGTTTATTAACCTTCCAGAAGTTGTTTTTTTTCTTTTCTATCTCATGCACCTGCCATAACTGACAATTTTAAAATAATAAAAAATGTAGAATCTGACAAGGGCATTATGAGCTCTCTATCATCACACAGAATTTGTGTAGGAAAATCACCTTGAAATATATGTAAACAGGATTGTTGAATACAAGAATGAAGTCAGAATTCTGCAAAAAACCAGAAACTCAGTTTTGAGAGGTATGTTTTACCCATGTTTTAAGACAGAGCTGAGCAAAACAGGACACTGAATGTCATTGGAGCTTCTGAGACCTGTTTTTTTCATGAACGAGTAGGCTGCTTTTTAACTCCAGTCTTGAAACAAAAGAATTTGAAAAATCATAGGAGTTCCAGAAAAAAACATCCTTTCCCCTAAAGTAAGAGGTTATTTGGGGTTAGCAAAGATGGAATCTGGAATACTCTTTGCACTAGCAAAGTGTTTTGAATTCTTTCAATTTAATGCTGACACATCTGCATTTAGAGACTAAACTTCCTTGTAGGAGATGTTTTTATTTATGTTCTATAGAGTGCATAAGGAGTTCAGAATGAAATAAACAAAACAGCAGCTACAGTACATATTTATATTTGCTCTGTCCTAACGTGGCACTTTGTCTTCCAATTTGTACTTGCATATTAGATTATTTGATTGAAAGGGATTTTATTATTAGCTAAAGCAACTCTCTTTAGAAATTATCCTTATAAACATATGTAATACAGTTCAAGGAAATTAATTCAAGTAGAAAGAACTTTAAACCTAGGGAGTTTGGCACTCCTGGCAGCATAATTGCTGTTGTGCTTTGTACAGTGACATTTGTGTTGCAAGATATTTCACTCAATATATATATGGCATTTTGCCCCTCTGATAGAACTTTAGACTAAGCATCAATGAATATGCTATTTTTGAAAGAGATGAATGTTCCCTCTGACACATACTTTTCAGATACCTTTATCTTCCACATCGTGTATCCTTTAATTACATGGTCTAAGGCTTTTCTCAAAGCAACACTGATTTGTTAATGAAAGAGATAAGTAGCAATGGGTTTAAACTGTAGTAAGAAAGAGTTGGGTTTGGCATTAGGCAAAAATGTCTAACGCTATGGATATTTAAGTGCTGCAATAAGTTGCTAATGGAGGTTATAAAATCTTCACCATTGGAATATTTTCAGGAGAGGAGAGGAAAACATCGGTCAGGAATGACATGAACTTTGCTAGTTCCTCTGGAAGGGAGATGGACAAGATGGGTCACTGGAGTTCCTTTCCAGCTCTACTTTTTCAATAATTGTTAAAAACAGACCAGAAAAAATTATTACCTGCTTACGGAATTTCATCCAGGTGCAAGTTATGGGTGTTGTTCCTACAACTTTGGCAAACAGCTCCACTGATTCACCCGCACGGACTTTTCTGTCTTCTGGGAACTGAGTAATCTGAGGAGGAGCAGCTGATAAAAAAAATAAAAAGAAAATAAAGATTTCTGTTTAGGTGATTGTATGATTTATTTTTCTTAAAATGCAGAACACATACACCTCTCAGCTCAACAGTTTCAGAGCAGCATTTGAAATGCAGATTAGCAGTCTGCAAACCTGCTCCCTAATGTCATCAAGAGCATTCACATAAAGTAAGACTCAACACCTGCCTATAAAGATTCTGGCTTCAGTAGCCAACTAAACATCACAAAGGATATCTATTAGAGAGACAAAGAAGGAAATTGATGTCCCTCTCCATCACAGTCAATTTTCCCATGATCAATGACAGACTCATTTTTTTTGTGTATTACAGTTGTTTATTTTAAATCTTGCAGGCCTGTTCAAACTTCTCCACGACTGAATCAGGTGTTGTTCCTCCTCCTCTTCCCTCCCCCACTGCCCGAGTATCAATGGATGGCAGAGCATCTCTTTTGCTATTTCATGACTGTCAGTTGTGATGCTGAGTGTGCCAGATCCCTGGTAGCTTCTAGGGACAGATGCCAGAAATATCACAGTCCAGACAACTTCAGGGGGAAACCTGTTCTGTTGTTTTACAGTAAAAAAAAAATAAAATACTTGGAGGGGGCAGAGTGTTTACATGTGTAGATTTGAGGACACTTTGAAAGAAAGAGTAAAAGGCATTCTTTAACATAAGAATGACCTCACTGACAAATGTAACATCCCTGTCCAAAGCACAGGGCTACTGCACATGAAAAAAGTGCTGTATTTTTCTTTTCAATGTAGTTAAAACAAAGTGGGGGCTCCTTTTTGCTTGTTCTTTGAAAAATGTTTTTGTTTTGAAGAATCTGAAGAAAGGTAGGCTGAGACACTCAACAGTTTAGAAGTCTGACAAGGCTTTAAGACACTGATGGTGGGTTCGTGTAAAGGAACATTCTGAGTAACTTTAAATATAGATAGATTTGCCTAGGAGAGTGCAGACACATGAACAGGTCACCATAATGCCAGTTATGAGGAAATGTAGAAGCTATCAACTTCTCTGTGGTAGCTACTCATGCAGAGTAAGTCTTAGCACAATGTAACCTTTTGAACAAGTTTGAAAAATGGACTTAAAGCACCGAATTTCATACTCACCATTTAATTACATGTGCAAAGAAATTTAGTAGAGGAACAGCTGTAGTTAGAAATGTGGTGCATGTTCTTTAAAACGATGTTTTTTTAATTATTTATTCCTACAGGATGACACATGCAAGAAATTACCTGCTTTTGGAGGAGTCTTTGGAGCTGGTTTCTTCTTAACTGTTGCTTCACCTGGATAAAAACAAAACAAATCCAAAGTTCATTCAAAAGGGAAGTTTGAAAGGTTCCAGCTTAACTGCAAAGCCTACATCCATAGCAATGCTTTGTTGGCAGTTGGAAAACTAATATGTTATTTCAGAATATTAAACTCAGGAATTAAAAGATATATTTAAACCCACTTTTATCATCCTGAATGATAAGACTTTTAAAAGAATCAAAGCAATGTGTGCAAAGACGTGTAACAATCTGCTACTCATCTCCCACATTCTGTCATGCTCCATTCTTTATAGCAGTTTAACTGGGCTGAAAACATCAGGCCAAGATCCATGTCATAATGAATTTCTGCTTAAATTTCCTGTGTAATCAATGCTGAGTGAGGCAATTTAAAACTAGGGCAGTTAATACCACATAATTCTTCTTACACCACTTGTGAGCTAGCAGAGAAACAGCGATACACAGACAGCAAACACTCCTGTCACCCTGCTGCCTCATGCTCTTCCCCAGACAGGGACAACTGTGTGCTCTCTCCACAAAAGAAACACTCAAACCAGAATTTGAAAGCTGGGCACATAAATATTGGGAGGACAACACTTTGTGAACATCAGGTAGAAAGAAAGTAGAGAAGACAGGTAGGTAGAAAATAACTATTAAGTATTTTTCACAAAACAAGAACTAGGGGCCACCCAATTAAATTTCCAGGCAGCAAGCATAAGAGAAACATAAGAAGTATTTTTAAATATAGCATGCATGAAGAGGTTCAAAAGGACAAAATCATAGGAGTTAGTTCTAATGGTGGCTATTAAATATAACAGTCTGAATTCTTCAAACCACTGAATTCCAGAAGTGGAGAGGTTCATTCCTTTTAGAGCACTCTCTTTATCTGCTGTCCTAAGCAACCTTGTCAGAGGATGGCCTCTGCTGTGAAAGGATATTTCTTATTTTCTTGTGCTCAGTAGGCAGCTTGATTGAAGTAGTCTGGCTTTCAAGATGTTATTGCCTCCAATGGAGGCAGTATCTGCTAAGCGCTTTTGAATATCTGGCATGTATACATAGGTGCCTGGTGGTAGCCATAACAGTCTAAAAAGTTTTCAATTTTTGGGCCCATTGTTTACTTTAGTTATTTCAAAGTAGCAGGACACTGAGCAGCTAGAAGCATCCTCAAAAAATCCACCAAACACATAAAGAGAGTCTTTTATTTTATTCCCCTTTGCTGCAGCGAAGTACAAGCTTTGCATGACACCCAGGGACCCCATCATCTGATGCCCCATGAATAGGGAACCATGAGCTGTGAAGTCTCCGTGGAAGTCTAATGTTGTATCTCAAGCAACAGGTAGATGTGAAGATTGATCTGAAGTTTTAGAGATAGTAATTTATCTGCTATAGGCTGTTAAAAGACCAAGTGCTATAATAAATATGTAATGGCTTAGCTTTCAGCACCAGTGTTCATTCAGTTCATTCAGGGGAATATTTTACTATGCACTCAGTGTAGAAGTTGTTGCCACCTTCTTTTTGCAAACTTCTATTTCAGAGTAATTTTCTCTTGAAGGATGCTTAGCTTTTATATATCCTGTCTTTATTGATACTGTTGGAACCAGAAACACAGTAATGCAGAGGCAGGATATTCTTGCAGTACTTTTGACTGAGTCAAAAATGAATAGTTGGATATGTCTGCAGAAAGCCTTACTTCTACTACTGTCAACTCAACAGAACTAGTTAAAAGTTTAGAGTTTCTGAGGTGTTTATCCTGGTATAACTGGACCACCAGGGCATGAGCTAGGTATCTGTTCTGCCATGTCTTCCATGTGGGCTTAACCCTGTTTAAATGGAGACTTCCTAAGAGCACTACTGCTCACTAAAGTGACCCATTACTTTTTGAGCCACAAATGGAGTGACATGTACCCTGACTGCTGTAGTAAGTGAAAGGAAATATATTTCCAGCTCCTCTTTCCTGCCCAAGCTGCATGAGCAACAAGTGGTGATTTCTAAGCAGCTTTTGTCTCTGCCATTTTATGGTCTCACACTGAGCTGAAACTCATTTATTTCAGGCTGTAGTCACAGTTGCATGGATCAATCTACTTATAGGATCAGGTGTTAGCTGGAAGGCTGATAGACTTTGGCCCAGCAGCTTCTGTTAAACATCCCTATTGAGTGAAATAACCTGGTCGTTATTAATTGGATGCATAATCTCATGCAAACTAACTTAGTTATATGATTTAAAAACCTATAAATATGTGTGGTTGGGGGGGTGGCTATGCTGTATTTGACATCAGATTCTCGGCTCTTTTCTGAACTGAGAATGAAATAGTTGTTGGGTGTTTCCTCAGAACTAGAATGGCTTTTAATACTAAGCTAAAGCAATGTCATAACTTTGATTACTTCCAATGCTCCATTAGCCCTGATATGAGCAAAGAGCACCAGTGATGAGGAAGAAGCACCATCTGTCAAGTGCCATTTTGGGTTGCAGATACTATTGCCATTTTTCAGAAATGCCACTGCAGACAAATAGAAGGGAAAGCAAATTCCAGAATCCAGCACGATTTCTACTCCGCTGTCACCTCTGGGCCTACATTGTGTATTTGCTGCAGTACTTTGGTTAACAAGCAAGGTGCTGGTGGTGTCATCACACTCTGCAAATGTTCATGTTTCACTCTGACTCTCAATATCTCATTTTTTAAAATTTTTTATTCTTTCCTCCTGGCTGCCAATGTCATTCTCTGCCTTTTCACAATACCTGCACAGAATGGATACCTACATACTCAGAAACCCCTCTCACTTTTCTCTGTCAGGCAACCTGAGTTCATCATCGAAGGGACCCCAATAACATAGTTTCTTCATTCACAACTACAGTCAGTGACATTTAATTCATCATTAGTAAAGAATAATGTTTCTATACAGCTAGGATATGTAATGAACCCTCAGTTATTACATTTACCCTGTAAGGGGAATAAATGCATGGTGTCCCTCTTAGCCCTGGAATAACTAAGGGCTCTGATTAAGGCAGTTTAAAAGGCTCATACCTCAATGAGGTTTTCCATTGCAACAAAGTGAAGAACATGAACTCATCACCTCATTCACCTAGGGTACCACTTTCCAGATGTAAACACAACATTTTTGTTTAATTTTTAGTTTTTACCCACCAGGACATTACATTCACTTAACTGAGGATACACAGACTGTCACTGGACTTCATCAAACCATGTAGATTGCAAAGGGTTGCTGGAAGGTCTAGCTGAGTATCCTGTTTTTCAGACACAAGTAGCCCTGAGCAGAAATGAAAAGCAGTGTGGAAGGGGATAAGGGCAAAGATGTGGCTCTGGGTTTGTGAAGCTGACTGCTGTGGCTAGAGGCGTACACTCCACTGTTCTTAGATCTTCCTGCAGAATACTAGCTCATCTCAGGCATGTTTTTGAAACACAACTTTCGTTTTAAAAGCTGCTGGAGACAGTGAAAAAAATCTAATAAAATTACCCAAAGTTGACAAGGTCAAGTTATTGCTTTCATTAAAATATTTAAGCCTCTTGGCAATGTTAGTTCAAGTCTGCCTCTGCAAAGGCAGTTTGTCTTTCTTTTGGTATTTACATTGAAACAGGCTGAAGCTGAAAGCAAGCCTGGAAGAAAAAGGACATAATATTATAAACGTATAATCCATAAATGTAGCTGCCTTCTAGAAACAACTTAATGTAAACATTACAAGACTGGTATTTACATAACTTAATAGTCAGGTTTGCCTCTTCAAGAGCTTGTGTCTGGGGAGGGGGACCAACATAAACTACAAAAAAGCAAGATCTCCTGTAAGCTGATGACTGTGGGACATTTGGTTGTGCCATTCTTTGCCCTGATGTTGAATTTGTGAGAGCAGATATGTTCAGAAGCCTCTGTCTTTTCTGTTTCCCTTTTTTGGAATTTTACTAAAAATAGGCATAGCCCTCCCCTGAAATGGTTCTCTGCACAACTTGCTTTCATAAAGCATGAAGTAAAACTCTCACAGTCTGAAAAAATAATAAATCAGTACTCAAAAGAGCATTTCCAATCAGACCATAATTCTTACTGTCTTCTTTGAGGGACATACCTAAAATGAAATGCATCTGTGCTATAGTGGTGCATTTCGGCACTTGGTAAACAAGTACACTAAACCCCTAACATAAGGAGAAAGACATTTTCCTGCTTCTGTCTGCTTGTGAAATAGCCTTATTTGAGCCTGGGATAGGCAAAGGGCTAATGACACACTCTAATGCTGTAGTCATAGGAAATAATTTTCCCCTTATGCAAAACTTTTCAAGATTTCGTTTTCTGAAAGGAACTAAATTGTTTCAGTTTTTATCAGCATTTCCTATAAGAAAAACTGAAAAGAATTAATGTCTGTAACATAGATATCTTGGTAGCAAAATCCAGACTAAAATCTCTGCTCCTTCTTCTCCATCTCTCTTGAATGCTTTAGAACTGCACAATGTGACGTTGTGAAGTCACTTTCTCCAACAGGTAAATGAATTGCACTGTAACCTCCCCTTCAGACCTTTCTGAGGATAGATATCAGGGTCTGAATCAAAGGTGACTTTGTCTGTAAAGCTTCAATTCTCACTGTTATGCTAGAAAGCATAGAGTGACTAGAAGTACATGAAAAAATAAAACACTTGCTCTTGTGGTCGAGGCAAGGGATTATTCCATCCTTGCTTCTGTTACAGACTTCCTTGATGGTACAAACAGTCATCACAGGTATTACTTAGCACAGACAAGATGAAACAGAAAAAAGATAATGGCTACAATTGTAGTAGGGAAATACAACACATCATTACTTACCAATGTATTCATACAATCATGAACCTATGCTATGTGCTACAGACTAAAATGACAGTGACAATGCACTAGCACCAGTGGCCTGAATATTTCATCAAGGTTTGAAAGATAAGCCAGTTTTGCTTCATTGCTTCTCAAAGAGTAAATTCATTATACTGTTTCCAAATGACTGTTCATTATCCAAATACTTTAAAATAGAAAGCAATTTTGGCTTAAATTTGATGACAAACAGAAATTAGAAAACTAAATGCCACAGAAGTCAGTTGAGTTTGCATGTTTCAAAACAGTTTTTAATAGCTTTTTTCTTTTTTCCATTATAAGCAACTATCATTCTGTTGCAATGTCCCATATTTAGTTTCGAAATCATGCAGAGATTGTCCTCTAATCAAAACAAAACAAAACAAAAACCCCATAAAAAACCAAAACAGTCTCCTTCTTAAAAGTTAAAATCCAGGAAATGCTCATTCTTACATTCCATCAAGAGAGAGCTGACACACACTAGCACACTCAGAGCTTCAATAATGCAATGTAGTTCCCTGAAATTAACTCAGTACTTTAAACCAGCTCAGCTGGAGGAAGAAACAATCCCACAGCAGTTTCATAGCATGATGTTTCAGCAATTTCTGTAATTAAAGGAAATTTGAGAAGTGCAAAAGAGATCCAGTATCAGAGTTTACAAACAACCTAGGTCAATTGGATTCCACTAAAATCTCTAGTGGCAGCAAGAAAACAATATTAATTTCTCAAGTACAGATTCAGTTGTCCTATTTCTTATGTCCTGCAAAACCAGCTACAGATGCTAAAATGCTGTGCACACTTGTGTAGGAACAGCAATCTAAGTAGGTTACAAGCCTGCTACCCTCTATTACTAAGTAGGAAAATACTGATTGTACATTTGGATATTTAGGAGCTCCAAATTATTTCAGTGGGAAAAACTAGGTGTTAGGTGCTTTTTCACATTAACTAAACCAATGGATTTAGGTCTCTGTTTTACAGAGAGGAAACTTTGGTCGATGCTTCTATTACATGCCTTAGATCTGCAATTCCTAGTCAATGACTTAACTGGGAATGAGGGGTGCATGGCATCTCTTCAGTTCAAGGCCATGTTGCAAAGACTGTACTCATTTTTCTCTGCATGAGACAGTCAATAAACATTTCTGTCTTCTTTAGTCAACATACAGCTATGTAGCGTGGACTGTATGAAAAACACATGGAAAATAATGTTCTGTGCCAACATTAACTCAGAAAATGTCAATATGGTGTTAGCTGTAAAGTAACCTGGCAGAGATTCAAAATGCATACCTGGCATTAGCTAAACAGTGCTGAACTGGGCATCAAGGAGAAGTGATTTACAGAAGAAATTAATGTTTCTCCATTTCTCTCTTTATATGTACAGTAACTGATTTTTCTTCTCAGCTGTGGAGGCAACCAGCCTTCAGAGCCACAAAGTCAAATTCCTCATGGCCTTTTATTTCAGCTAGTTTGGTTGGCCTTGTGCCACAGCTATTTACCCTTGGACCCCACTCCTGAGGAATGAAGTCAACACCTTCCATTCTTCAGAGTTTCAGAGAAATGGTGCCTACGTCTGAAAAATAGCTCATGACAATTTTATTTACAGATAGTAAAAGAGAAAGTTTAAGCTTCTCGTATATATATATACATATAAAGATATTTTTTTTCTTTGAAAACGTTTGGTAATAAACATTTCCAGCAATTTAACTTATATGGTTCCAACACACTAATTACTTGCACTCACTGTGCAGATGATGTCTCTTGGCTCTTGCAGCAGCCAGGAGTGGAGCAGCATGGACCTTCTGGGAAATGAATGGGACTGAGAAAACTGGCTTGAAAATAGCCTCCTTGACCCTTAAAAGCATCTCAGACTATCTGAGGGACTGAAGAGGACAGCAGCACCACTCATCAGATCACAGCTGCTAGACAGTGATCTTATTTCTGCAATTAAAAGAACATTTCTCTCCTGATCATTTGCTTACTTAGTAACTGAGTTCTTCCCTTAGAAAGTGGCAGGGTTTATACTGAGGAGAAAACAATCTGGCATGAAAGGAAGGTTTTGAAACCTTTTATGTTGATCAGTGCCAAGTTCCATATTATATTGATAGGATGGAAATCACAAAAAAATTTGAATTGTTTACTATTTAGTTGTACATTATCTAAACTGGACATATCAAGTTTGATATTTTAATGACATTTTCTTAAAATGCTGCTTGTAGACTTGGGTTCTCTGAAAAGATTATTTATTGAAGAGTAAATAACAGAACTGTGTGCTAATCACTTGGCTATGGACTCATAATTTTTCCATGGTAATTAAAATCCTTAGAATCCAGCCCACCATGGAAAAGGATACATAAAATGACAAGGAGTCCTGTCTGGCTTATCTACATTTGTGCCATGCTGCTGTAGAGATGCCACTGCTCAGCCTTGCATTCAACTACCAACAATGTTGAGAATCAGATCTGGGAAGATAACAGTGCAGCCTTCCAGAGGATTTGATCTGGACAGTGTTAGTGGCAACATTTTATTAACAACTGTCAGCGAGAGAATGCATCGCTATTTAACCAAAAACGTGTTGGACAGGAAATCAAACAGATTTTATATAGTAGCAAATATAAAAGATTTAGATCAGCAAGATACCAAATCCTGCTATGTAATATATTTGGGGCCTCTTGAAGGTGTGTGGAGGAAGTTCTTTTCTTTGAAGTGAGTTTATTTTTAACTGAGCAAAAGAATTTACTTTGGTGCCATCAAACTCTGTGCTGGGTTATTCCTTCAATGTATGTGGTTTAGAAAGGAGAACAGTGGGTTTAACAAATGTTTTACACAGATGAGGGAATCCAGGATATCCTGTTAGGTTTTATACCACTGATTATGACAGGTGATAGTTGCCATTTCTTAATATTTACTGGAAGTGGTGCTGTGAATTAGCCCTACAAAAAACAGTGGGCATTTCTTTCCAAACAGTTTAATCCAATGCTTAGATTTAGGAAGGTTATTTTCTAAAGCATTAAAGCCAATTCTTTTCTCAGTAGCAATGATTGGGATAAAGTTTCTTCCTACTATAGTAAAGTTATGTGGCTCTGCTCAGCCCTGCTGAAGTTTAAGAAACAGCATCTAACAGTTTTAATATTTGTTTTCCCCCAGTGCATCTTGAAAAAACCACAAACTTTGAAGACAATATCTCCCTTTTGGAAAACTCATGCTTTAAGTAAATTGTGGGGATATCAGTTTAAAAAATATATATTCTATTTTAGATGTAACATACAGACTACTCACAAGACTGAGGATAAAGTAAGATGGGTTCTAGGCCTGCACATGAATGTGTCATCTTGGCTCAATTGCTCAAGCTATTATTTACTCCTGCTTTGGTCCTCAGTGTAAAACACATTAAGGAAGGCAAAATTTTAACAAATTTGGAGTACTGAGTTTTTTTTTTTAAAGATAATATTTATTTATAGGTAATCAAATTCTTATTTACTCTTAAAAATCTCAAGCAGCGCTTTGATTTTTTGTACAGTTTGTTGGGTGAAAAACATTTATTGAATAGGAACTGGAGACTTCGCAGGTAGCTTTGGTAATTTAAATAAGAAATTCCCTTTAAGACTAATTTGAAGGCATTTCTGATTTCAATGGGAATTGGGTGCCCAAATCCCTTTACAACAGATGCTTTCAAAGCTCCCTAGAGAAATGTTCAAGTGGTGAGAATTTTTAGCTTAGTGCTTCTGCTGCAGGGTTATGTCAAACTAGAAGATCCTCATATTATCCGCTGATTGTCCTGGCATAGTGTGGAGTATGCACTATGATAAATAATACAAGGTTCCAATTTTCCACTGCCTCTTCTAGTCTTTTATATCTGCACAGAAGAAACCTAAGACTTTATTATTCTGACTCAGTAGCATTTCACATCCACCTAGCAAAGACACAAGTACATAAGCCTAAGTCATTACAGTCAAGAATGAACCAATTCAAACATTAAAAAAAGGTGTCCTTCCTCCATTCCTCCTCAGAATTGATTTCACTCATGTTCCATGTTTCTGTTTGTTATGCTCAGAAACATAATTATCTATTCCATTTATCACTACAGAGTTGCATTCTATAGAATCATAATTATTACTTAATTCTGGTGGGAGAATATTAATTGTAAGAAAAAAAACACAACACAACAAATCATCATAATTTTCCTAATTTGCTAGCATGGGAGCAATCTTTCTGCACCTAAGCACTTCAAGCAGAGATACTTTTAAACAGTGAATGCTAGAAAGCTGCCTTCATGGTGTTTTTCTAATAACTGCTTATTCAGAAGAGGTAGTCATGGAAGTTTTACTTACTCTTGGATTTCTGTACCTTACAAAACCCAAGCTTCCAGTAATAAAATACCCTTGCCAGAATGAGCAGGCAAATGACCTAGGTCAGCAACTAGTCTAACAGTGAGACGAATTCTACAGATTAACATACTGAAAACATTCATTCTCTTTCACAAGAAGAAATGTATTGATCTTTGCTTTCAGGAGCTAAAAGTTAAGGTTTCTACTAGGGAAAAAAATGAGGATCACTTATAATTTATATGTAGAAAGAACAAGCTGACATAGCTGCTAACCATGAAATCTAACTTGCACCTTCTTACAGAAAATATGGATTTTTCCCCTGAGAAGTACGTCTAAGAATGACAGAGAGTATATTGCTTCTGCATCCCATACAGAGTATACCATTATGACTGAATTCATTAGTAAAAATTCAGTTTGTTCAATGGGATTATTAGAAATTTTTGTTCTCTGTTTCTTCAATATTCCTTACGCCCTACTTGCCGTTAGGACTGTTGAGAAGCTGAAGTGGCAACAGAGAGTAGAAGAGATCAAAGTAAAGATCTATCTCCTTATTTGACTGGGACATCTTCCTTCACAGTCATTCTTTCCAAACTTTCTTTTTTTGAGAGAAATACAGTAAAGATACACAAATATCTGACCTGTTAAGCCCATTCTCTTTCAAGTAAGGAACATTAAAATCTCTGTGTCTGAAAGGGATTTCAGTTTAAATTGAAACTGTGAAGTCTGCTTCAGTCAGTTTTGTTTATTTCACCCCTGAAAAATGTACAAATATAATACTCATTTCAGACAGACAAATACCCACAGTCCTCAAAGACAGAAGCTGAGATGTTAAAATCTACCTGTGGAATCTCTGCAGCCAAATCCTTTTGAAATTAGATATGTATTTTCCCAAAGCTTTCCAAAAGCTCTTCCAAACCCCATCTTCCTAACATTCTCTCTGGTTACCTTGATTTTTTCAGTGCAACCGGAAAGATATTTTAAAGGTAATTTGAAAAAGAATTTATGAGAAGTTCAAGAATTTTAAACACTGATACAATAAGCCATGGAGCAGCCTTAAGAAGACCATTCAGCATTAATGCAACCTTCTTTTTCCAGCAATTTCTACAGCCAGAGTTGCAGCTTCTGTTTTGCTATCTATATCCATTTTCCACTAAAATCAACAGCAAGACAAGGAGTGATTTCATTTGTGGATCAGGTCATAAATCTGCATTTTGAAATTTAGTTTTCAATTCACACTTTCTCCTGGGAAAGCTGCAACTGGTAACACTGCTGGAAGGATGAGAGGTGATGTGTGTATTTTTGTGCACAGAAAACAGAATTCAAAACACAACCCTGTGGAGTTTAAATGCCTTTAAAACATTCTTTTCTATTGATGTTCAAGAAAAAATGATTCTTAGTTGCCATTATTTATAGCATTTGAAGTTCAGCTGCAGAGGTGAAGAATGTCAGTAGGGACCCTTCCCACACACCCAAATGATTGGCTGGAGGGAAGATTATAATGCTTGGCCAGCAACTCAGGACTAGCTGTAGCCCAGGCGTAGCACTATGCAAGCCAGTGATTCCAGAAGCACAGCTATTACCCATCATCATCAACAGTACAAAACTTAATTAAGTCCTGCTGAAAATGTCAGATGCTGGAAAAGCAGATTATAGTTTATTTATTTCTTTAGGTTTTTTTTCCTTTAAAAGAGAGATGGATAAAATATTCCACGTCTTTACATCTTGTTTAGAAACTCACACGGTGAACATCTTAGATAGACAAGTTTCAAAGTCCAGTGTTTGAGTTAAAGAGATATTTGTATCCCAGGGACAACTAATTTCAAAAATAGTAGATGTATTGGCAATTCCTACACTGGCATTATTGTGCTCTCTTTAGCATTTAAAATTTCCTCTTAATCACAAACATGTATGCAAACATGGGAATGTATAGCTGATTTACCATTTCAGGAAGTATTAAAATCAAGTAAAGCATTTAGGCTTAAAACAAGGAATGTAAATTTCACCAAAACACTCCCCATGATTGTGGAAAAAAAAAAGGACAGATTATGCTACAGGACATTTCAGTCAAGGTACCTTACCTACCAGTGGTAAGACAGCACATTGCTTACACAAGATGACTTGAAGCAAACTACTGGACAATTTTCGTGGTCTTTGGGAGAAAGCCAAAAATAAATCTGTGTCATAAGCTTATTGCACCATTATGAAAAACTGAAAATAGAGTGGGCTAAGTCTGAATGCAGAGTTTCAGCACTCATTTCTAATCCACAGAAGGCAAAAGTTCATTTCGCATGACTTATGTGCAAGGGTTAAAGAAACAGCATGAGCTTCTGATACTATGCCTGCAAACAGAAGGGAATGACCAGATAATCCCAAAGCACTCTTTTGTTTCCAATGAAAAGGAAATAATTAAAATCATTGTCACTTACTCTCTGTTGGCAGCACAGGGGGAAGTGTGGTCTTAGGTTTCTTGGTCTTCTTCTCAGTAGGCTTTGAGGTCTTTGTGGATGAGGAATCTTCAAAAGAAATAATAAAATACAAATCCCATTTAAAAATCAGTAATGAAAAAGCTGCCTATTAGGATCAGTTTGGTTTGGATCTTTCTGCAAAGTTGGAGGAAATTGCTGTCTCTCTGGTGTTTACAAAAGATTTTCTGCACAGACTTGCCTGGAGAACATTCTGTTGTAAAAGGAAGAGGGAGCAGAGAGGAAGAAGCCCTCTATGAAAGCAGCTGCACTGAGCACCTGAGAAAGCAACTAGACAAGAGGCACCCTCTGAGCTGATAGGTCTATTTTAACTGAATAGAACAGATTACAATGTGCACAAAACTGCTTAATGTAGTGCATGGAAGAGGGAAACAAAGGCATATTTGAAGCATCATTTCATCCAAAAGAATATCTTGCTATTGCCATTCTTCTGATCCATTCATTGTCTGTGTGATCTATATATATAGATCAAATATTTTGACAAGGGGCGTTTCTTCTATGTGTTTAAATCTTTCCAAGAAGATATTATTACACATTGGTTCATTCCTAAAGAAAAATGGCAAAAGCGACACTGCGTACTCAAGTGCTATGGATCTAGTTATTCTCAAGACTGTACAACTCATGTCCAGCAGCTACTCAGCTCTGCAGGCTCCACTGACAGCTGAGAGTCCATACAAGGTCTCTTCCATGTGAATCCCATATGACATAGACACATATAACTAGAAGGTGCAACTTTTTTTTCAGGAAGGTTAGCTGAGACAGAGCCTGTCATATAAAGGAAATCCTAATGAGCTCCATGTGTTAGATTGTTTGATCCTGACATTTCTCTTCAGAACAAAGTTTCCAAATCTGCATTATGATCTCAGCAATAGTTGTATCAATTCACAGCTTTAAATATTTAGCTTTCAGAGGATTTGTGCATGAGAAAGCTGTTTGAATTTTAGTTACCAGAGAAAACATAAGTGTTACGGAACCACCTATTTCAGTCACCTATTTGTAGGTGCTAGAGCATGAAAGTTGATCTCTATAAGTTTCTTAAAAAGTTAACAGGGGAAGACAGAATATCCTAGCAAGGAATTCAGAGCAGAAGGCTGTACTACATCTGAATTCAGCTACTTGTCTACTACAGATTTATCCCTGAGCTAATTTGAAAACTGAAGTTAAATAGTCCTCCAATCTCATTTGAGTCCCTGGGGTCAAAACGAATAAAATAATCTGATATTTATTTGTTGAATCTAAATATCAGCATTTGGGATGCTGACAGCAGCCTGAGTAGAAGGGAGCAATTTTTATTGTTGTTTTAGATCACAAGCCTAATTTAAACATAAAAATAATCCCCTCTGCCAGTCACAGACATGGGATATAAAATGAACTCTCTCTTAAATAGCTGGAGCTTAGTTTCATGCCATTTCTCTAAAACCTCCTCTCAGCCATTGCAAGCAGCATGACAGTAGATAATGGGAAAGACAGATGAGGCAGCTAGTATCAAGGTAAGAATGTGGTCATTCTGCTGACCAATATTACATCAGCACTTAGCTCCTAATGCCATGGGTACCACTACCAGTGTAAGCCAGGTGATGTAACACCATTCACCTCGTTATGCAAGGTATGTGTCATAAGCTGACAGCCTCCCATGGCCAAGACTTTGGCAAGCCGAAGTCAACATCCAACCTCCTAAAACATGCAGAGTTCAGGAGGAAATTGGAAGTGGGAAATATGCTAAGGGGGCTTCAGAAAGAAAAGCAACTACTTGAAGGGGATCAGAAGACAAAGGAGGAGCTGAGATATTTAACAGATGCTTGGGCAGCTCTGGAGAACTACTGTGTGCCAAGCACTTGATGACCTCATCCTATAAAGCTCTGGTTCTGTGGTAGTTAAGGTGATACAGGTACTAGATTTTGTTTAAAACCTCCTCTTCATAGTCTTTGAACTTCAGCACTGGTAAAATGTATTACTTTAAATTACAGAAATAGAAACAATAGCTTATCAAATATCTAAGCCTGACTACATTGTGACCATAGTATCATGGAAGGTGCCATTACAGGAAGCAATATAATTAGTTGTAATTACCTGTTTAATTAATTCCTTTTCCAGCTACATAAAGACTGATCCTTACTGAGGGAGCTATAGGTTCATGTTCTTAACTTGTGTCATGCTGCATTAGGAAAATAAAAAATAGTTTTCTTTTCTAGACCTCCTGACCCAACTACCACATCTGCACCACAGTTGTGAAAGCCAAGCACCCAAGATCTGTCTTACTGGGTTTTTTGTTTAGTTTTGTGTTCTTTTTAGTTACAATGAAAATTATTCAAGGATGAGATCACCAGAAAGTGAGCTTATAATAAGCACATTTGATAACTTAAAGTCTCTTAAGTAACTTCAAGTCCATGGCAGTTTAAAAAGTCTGTGCTCTCAAACTCATGACAAAATATTTGCCCAAGGCCAAGACTACTTGGCAAGAGTACAGTGTCATCAGCATGACAGAGGCTGAAAACTGGTACCTCAGTCAGCAAATAATCTGTTTTCTAAGACTATGACATACATGGCATTTGAGGTGCTAATTTGCTTATTTTTTCCACTTATACTAGAAAAAAAAACCCAACAACAAAGCAAACAAACAAAAACATCACCAAATGTCATTGAATGCAGAACATTGAAAAGTTCTAGACTGAGAAATGTGCCATACATAGTCCTGAGACAGCCTGGTACCCAGGTTCACGCACTGAATTCTTACATTTGTGTAGCCCAGCAGCAAATCTTCACAGGCCCAACTTACTGTTTTAAAATCCTTCTAGAAGCAGAGGGGGCAGCAGAACATACATTATTCCACAAAGCAGCCAGAGCCTTTGGCTCTGTATTGTCTCTCTGCTCGTTCCCCTGAATGGTAGACCTTGAATTACATATTGATCAAAAAGTGCAGGAAGAAAGAATGTAGTTATTTTTTTGTGTATGTGGTTCATAAAGGCTGTTCTTGGGAAATAAAGGGAGGAAGAAGGAAGCTCTACAGATGGGTTTTCCTATTACCAGAAAAGTACTTACCTTCTACCACCACTTTGCAAGCACATTCAGCTTTTCCTGCTGCATTCTCAGCTATGCATTTGTATTCGCCCCCATCTTCAGGCATGGCCTTCTCAATGGTGAGTGAACACAGTGTCCCTAATACAAAGGAAAGAGAACAAATGGATGTTATGTTTCAGTTCACGAAAACCTTAATGCTATTCAGGAAGAGAATGCACCAAATGATCAAATCCTTTACTACAGCTGATCTTCACTGTTAGAAAAGCATGTTTTTCCCTTAAAAATTCAAATCAGAATGGGAACCTTATTAATGGTAAATAAAGTAAAAGCACATTGATAGATAATGGAATTTTTTGCTGTTGCCTAGGATACACAAAGCTTTTCCTACAGCCCTACAGTGGTTAATGGATGAGGGTAGAGAAAACCCAGAGAAGTATCTCTCCTGCTGTGGTCTTATAACAGGGTTAAGAAGTCTTAACTCTGATGATTTTCTTCCAAAAGATCAGCAGTGTAGGACTGTAAATAAGAGGGCTTCTGTCAAATGATCATCTGCAATATTTGATTCAGCACTATCTCTAGCACTCCCATGAGCATCCATGTGTGAACGTAGAACTGCAGCTTAGCGCCCAAGTTGAAAAATGACAGAGAGTAATTTTATTATTGCTTGACTTTCTCAGAAAACAAGTGTCTGATATTGCAAAATATCTGCTAACAAGTCCAATGTATCGGTGGCAATCAAATTTGTCACTGCAACAAATCCATCCCTTTTTCAAACAAAAAAATGAAGTTTGACTTCATTGAGTTGCAGAAACAGGATGCGACATAAGCTCCGTAGTAACCAAGGGAATCTTGCTATGACCCCAGGGAAATATATTTCCTCTTAAAAAACAAAACTCTGTGAACCAAACCAGAAGCTGTTCCCAGTACTTGGGGGATAAGGAGAATTGTGGTTTGCCTCATTCCTTATACTCACTTGCATTGCTTGGAACAACAAAGTACTTTGCAGTACATTGCAGACTTTCCCCTTCTAAATATCCCTCATTAAGTGATTGTAAAGTTTGGGCTTACTTTCACCTTCCCCTACAGGAAAGCCTGATCTGTCCTTAAACACAGCCTGAGACACTGTACATTTCCACCCATTGCTGTTAGCTTTACCAGAATGTCTCCACCCTCCCTTAATTTCAGCTGCAGTGTTTCCTTCTTCCCTTCCTCCATTTACCTTTCGCAGTCTGTCCTAATTAATAGCAAGATTGGATAGATGATCTTTTTTACATGTTTCTCCCGTGTCCTGAGATGTAAGGAAATACCCTGGCATCTCTTGCTATTTTTCTCTCTATGTGAACTGGAGACTGCCTTCCAGAGTGCCTGGTCCCAGGCTCCCCACCAAATACATCCCTTGTGAGGTGGGAGATGGCACAGGTGACACTGGTCCTTGAAGAGGACCTCCAAAGGCCCTTGAAAAGAGCTCACTTCTAACAGAAGAACTTTGAGAGTTTACTGACTCCCCTTGGAGACTAGACCTCTTTTCTGACAGGGCAATTATGCTTTTGGCATTCAGATTTTCCCTCATTGTAAAACTAGGTGTTATTATTCAAGACAAATGTTATTAAAAACATCCAAATGGTTCCAAACAAATTTGGTTTGCCCAACACAAACAAAGGTTAGAAAAAGATAAATTTTCCCCGCTTCCTCATCTCCACAAAATCAAGAACCTCTAAATAATGACATCTTTCCCCCTGAGAAACAGTGTAAAATTATTTCAGAAGACAACTGACCTCTCACTCACATGTGCTGTGCTCAGCCAACCACAGGGTGAAAGGAAAAGCCACGTGCCTGCCCTGAGGCCACTCAGCTCCATGAGTCAGGCTGAGCCAAAAATGTCATGAGTTGCAGTTCCATTCCAAATGGAGGAGGGACACTAGAAAAGTATTCTTGCAGGCAAATATAAATTCATGTGTCTGCTGCTTAAAGAGACAACTAGAAAGCAACCCAATGCTAACTTCCAGTCTAAGAAATTACATTAATCTATAGAAGATGATAAGAGAAGAGCACACATTAAAACCTAAAAATGCAATTGTTAAAGCACATAAACTATGGAACAAAGACATGTACATGTGAAAGAGATCTCTGGCCACCTTAGTGAGAGAAGGAGTTGGGCTTGTAATGATAACTGGATCATCAAGGGACTGGAACAAAGCAGCATTTACTTCAGTGTGTGCTGGAGCTTTCTACCTGCTCAAAAGCTTTTCTTCACCTTCAGGCTAATCAGCTCATTTAAGACTAATGTGATACAGGGTCGTTCCTCATCACTCATACTGTTGAAGTGTTGTCCATACAGCTTGCTGCAGCAACAGAAGTTAACACCTTAGGAGAAACACCTCCTTATGCAGCTTATACAAACAGAAACATCCCACCCTAACAAGTCATTCACTGCCATTATAGTAAAATCTAGAAGCAAATCCTAGGGTTTTCTCATGACAGTCCTCAACTTGCCACATGCATTCAGTGCTCTGTTAATTTTGCTTTTAGAATCTAGCCCTGGCCAGGCTGCATGGCAGGGGTCTGACTGAAGCTGCATTTAGCTTATTCCATGCACTAGAAGCAGAGTCCTCATCAACTGATGTCAGTCTTTCTCTTTCCAAAAGAATATTTATGTGTTGACTTTAATGAAGTTATTTTGTGAGAAGAGGATGAAGGAAATCTGGTTTTTTTTTTCAATGGTTGCATCTTTTTTCTCCTGGCTTACACCTCCTGCAGCAATAATATGTATCCTGTTTCCCTCCACTTCTTCATACTCCCCAGCAACTAAACTGGAGGAGCACACACAAAGTATATGGGGATTGCTGGGCTTGTAGCTACCACTAGATACAGTGGTGATATTCTGCCCTCAGTGGAAGAGTGAAGGGGAAATTAGACAATTTGGGTCATTCTCCTTTATTTAGCCACTAGTTTGCATGCAACTGTGGATGACCAGGACTAAGTGTGAAATTGGCCAATGATTCAAAAAAGCATTGGCAAACTGGACCAGGAGGTCCAGGGGTGGCTTAGAGAGCACATGGCTGGAGAAACCTCCTTTTCTTAGAAAACAAACCTTCGCCCCCTCCTCAAACAGACAAAATTTATGAGATTTCATAAGGACAGGAAACTCCCCAATAGGCCTATGCCCTGTGATCTAGAGCTACAGTCAATTCCCGGGGCTAGAAGGCCAAATGCATTTCAATGAAGTATGTGGTATTTCCTCTGCAAAAACCTTTCATGACCTGAAACAGGCTTATTTTCTCATAACTGCAAGAAAGCCCAGACTGATCACTCCAGTTGGATATTCTGAATCCTGGCACTTCATAAATCTCAGTAAACTAAAAGAATTTGCTATCAGTTTCATCCCCCCATCCCTCTGGGTCGTTTTTTTTTGTTTGGCTGGGTTGGGGGTTTTTTGTTTGTTTTTGTTTTTGTTTTTTTCTAGGAACCAGCCCATGGACAGTCTTTAAAACATTTTCAGTATAGGCAGGATTGGAGTAAACATGAGCATTGGGATTTTCCACTTAGACATGGAACTGGTGCAGCTCTAGAGAAGACCTTAACAGCTACAGAAGCAGACAGCTTACTGGAGGGTCTGGTTTATATACACAAAGCCCAACCCTTGCATTTTGAGCTATTAAAGGATTTTTGGACTTACTCAAAAATAGTGCAAGCCAGTTTAAAATATCTCTAGGCTTCTGCATTCTTTCCATGGAACTCTGAAGTCAACTTCAGATACAAAACAAACACACAAACCAACAAAAAACAGCTCCTGATTCTAATTCTTCCCACTGGTATCCAGCTGGCCAATCTCTTGACTCCCATCTAGGATACAGACTGAATTTTATGTAATTCTAATTTGTATCCCCTTGACTAAAGAAGAACTATGGAGTATTTAGGCAATATCAATAAGTGTTAGGCCATGAGAAATTGTGCTTAGGAGCCATAACAAATTTGTTAAAGTACTCATTGGCCCACTGGTGTTAATTTTTTAATAAATCACATAATGTCTGGGAAAGCAGAAATGCATGCTAGTATCACAGTCATGTTTAAAAATGGCAAGTGGGTTGACCTGGAAAATATTGACTACAGTTACAATGACAACAGGCAAAGTAGTGAGAAAACTCACATGAGTTTCAGAGAAGAAAAACTGTCAAATGTAATTATTGCTAATTGATAGAGCTGTAAAGCAAGGTAAGAAACCTACTTCCACTATTCATGAAATCACATATTTAATTGGCAAATGTATCTGTGTAAAGGTAATTTTCCTAGTCTTTACTGAAATATTAGTGTTATCTCACATTTTTCTGCTTGAAATTAATGCTGTATTACTATATTAGTGACATTCATGTTAGGAAGAGTTAGAGCTGCCAGAATAAAGATCTCATGAAGAAGCTGGCAATAGGAAATCATCCCTTGGTATGTTGCTGGTGGACTTCCTAGTGATCAGACTGGGACCAAAGTTACTAGCTATTTTAATGTGTAATGTAGAAGTATTAATAAATGAATGTTGATTATTTTACAGATGATAGTAAGCATGTTGGAAAGGGAAAGGACAAAAAGAAAGAGAAAACAAGACAGTCCTCATAAACAATCTCATTTACTCGTTAAGCTGAGTCCTATTCACTCAGAGAAAATGGGCTTTAAGGCAGTGAAATGTAAGCATCCATGGGCAGAAGGGATGCTCTGTTTTCAGAAGGTTTAAAAGTTTAATACAGAAGTAGCAAACATTAGCTCCACTACTGGAGGTAGAAAAAGGACCAATGACCTGCAGCAAGCACAGCAATAGGCAGGTGACCTCCATCTCACTGGTGCTGATACCAGCCTACAGTTCTGCTGCCTGTTTTCTAAATAGGATAATAAACCAACAAACAGCAACTGAAGGTGAAGTACTAAAAATAAAACAAAACAACCCCAAGCCTTCAAGGGCTGAATAAAGTACATTATGGAGAGAAAACTGATTAGAACTTGAGTTGCCAAGTTTCAAAAATAAACAGATAGAGAGGTATCTCGATTACAGAGCCAAAGCCATTATACCAAGTAAAAACAGGATCTTCAGCTTCGCAGAGAGAGGAAAGAAGTGTGTGGAAGAAGAACCTACATAAACTTATATTAGAAATAAGAAAATTTTTAATTTCTTAATTTAAAAATAAAACACTTAGAACACTGAAATTAATTACCAGTGATTATAGCAAATCTCTCTATTTGGCTGTATTTAAACCTACACTAGATGAGTTTCTGGAAGAAGGAAGATTCAGACAAAAAATGCAGTACCAAGAGAAATGTTGTGGAATGTGACAAAGATGGAATTGTGTCAAAATTGATGCTTAGACCATCTCCCTAGCTTTAAACTTTCTGAAGAAGCTTTTTTTAAATTGCAGAGTCCATCTACTTGGAGCAGTATGTAGAATTGTGTTTATTACACACCAAATTCTTATTCAAAGTTAAGTTAGACTGACAGACAAAGACTTGCACAATGGATAGGAAGATTTAGGAGTTATGTTAAGTCACAAGAAAGTTGTTAAGGTCTTACTGCTAACAAGATTACCAACTCTTTCTGCTGCCAAGACACTTAAAAAAAAAAAAAAAAAAAAGAAAAATAGAGCAATCTTACACAGCACAAGGTAAACTGAGCATTTTCTAAGCTACACCATCACTGCTACCTGAAGCTATATTGAGTAGTTCCTCTTCAATCTATATAGTCACGTGGTACTAAACCTAGCCAAGAAAAGCAGAGCAAGCTGATTTTAAAAAATGACAAGTTTGGCAGCTTTGACTTATGTTCACTGTGCATCTCCATTCTCCAGACTAGTAAGGATGCCAGTTTCTAAATCTCTTTCACTGTCATCTTCTATAAGAACTTTTGTAACCATGCAAAAATTTTCTATCTGGATTTTGTATCCCATAGTCACACAGCAGGACACTAGCACAGGGCACTGCTGTGCCAAGTACTATACAAATGTAATGCAGAATGGTTCCTGCTCTAAAGAGTTCACCGTGTGAGGAAGTTTGTTCTACTCAGTCCTTATATGTCTGACTCCACTCTAAAGTCTGCTAGGGCCTTCTTAAAAACTTTTATTAAAAAAAAACAGACAACCCTGTAACTTCAAAAAAGGAACTCTCTCATATTAAAATCAAGTGCCTCTTAACCATAAACCACCTAACTTGCCCCTATAAATGCATAATGCTTTAATTTATGAGTATCCTCTTCTGTTTGTTTGTTACAGTTACTGTTTATTTTGAGATTTCACAGGGAAAACCACATTTATATCTATCCCATTAATGTGGATAACCACACTGTCACAAGAGTTTAAAAGAAGAAAAATATAAAATTAAACCATTAATAAACTCCTACCAGGTCAGGCATATTTATAAAAGAAAAATGGTGTAAAAGCTCATTTTGTCATGAAAATGATACTTTAAGCAACACAACACTCATGCCAATCAACTGGAAGAATTCTGTTTGGGGAATTATTTAAAGAAATGGAGAAACTAGTAGTTGCAAGGGAAAACAAAGCAGTATTAATAGTTAAAATTTAAAATGGAAGGAATGAGATTGATTTTAGCTATGTTGTGATTGTGACATTCAGTTTAATGCTGCTCAGATTCTGACTTCCAGTTTAACCCTGGAATAACAGAATACATTGCAAACCCTAGATTAAGTGCTATAATACAGCATAAGCCTGAAGATGAAGGTCTTTTTTTGGAGCAGGATTTAATTTTTCCTTTGCCAAGACCTTACCAGTCAGTGATTATTCTGATCATGGTGCTTGAATTCAGGCTTCTCTAATGGTACAGAAGTGGGGCTAACATCCCCCCTTCTCTTACATACCAATGGCTAACTTGCCTTGGACCAGCAATGTAGTGTTAGCCTCTCCAAACACAGAGGACACATGTAAATAGAGTTGCTTCTAACAGGTTAAGGGCCTTACTAGCAGCCAGGATAAATATGCCAAGGAAAGTTACTTTCAATGAGTGACTAGTTAGCTTGACTGTCCCTTGAACTTGTTACACACAAATGTATACTTTTAAGTCTGCCCTTCCTGGCCAAATACGCTACTTGTTTTACCAGGCACCAAATGTGATGTATTTATCTTTGCTTTATTTGGCACCAGGATATCAGCAAAATGCCACCTCTTTTTGCTTTCTGGCAATGATAGAGAGGCTTAATTTCATGTCCAAAAGACAAATACCTGGCATCTGCAGATTCATGTGTTACATTACACAGTTTGTGGGCCAGTGGCCCATGCTAACTAAGATGGGCTTGTATTACAACAAGAAGCAGATGGCCATGCCCCAGTCTAGAGAATTTTCCAGTATCCAACTCACTAAGAACAAATAAGCCATTACTCTGTGAGATACCTCTGGCAAATTTTCCACACGAGAACCACTGGTCAACTCCAAACATCACGGCACCTCACAACCTGTTGGTGAAATGGCTAAGAACGGACCTACTCTACCTACTTCCACAGTGGATTTTGTTTATGAACACAAGATGAGCAAAGTCACACCAAAGAAATAAAAAAATGGCTTTGCAAGATCTAAGCCCATTAATGTGAGCTGGATCCTTTTGCTCTGCCTTCCTCTCCTTCACCACAGATCCAAACTTCTTTCAGCTGAGGATGACCCTAGGGGATTATCTCCAGAGCCCATTAAATTCTGCTCCAAGGTTGGCCAAAGGCCTTGCTGCTGGCGGACATGACACCTGTGGGTGTGACAAAGTTGCCTTTTCAGTGTTGGGGGCAAAAGATGGAATCTGAAATTTTGGCACTGGGATGCTGAGTACTGCATCCAGTTTTACTGTTGCTCTCTCCCTTTAAAGTGGCCTCAAACTCTTACTGTGATACTAATCCATACAGTTTCTTCATTGAACAGTACTTCCTGATATTCATCCTCAATTGATTATTTCTCAATTCTAGTCTGTAACTTTAATTATCCCCCTCTTCCCTTGGTTCCTTCAACTATCTATGTGTTCCTAATTAGGGGAAAAGAGAAAAGTCACTCTCTAAGGAAACTAGAACTAACTTGAATTAAGTTTCATGCATACCTAGGTAGTTACTTAACAGTTGGCATGAAAGCATTTCACAGTGGGAGAGCAGCAATACATTGTTTTCCAAGTGCCAAAGGTAGCAGGCACTGTCAGGGAAAACCCTAAATTGACCATCATGCAATGTATCCCCTCCGTGTACCAGGGGGGATGTAGTAAGTTTAAAAAACTTCTCCTAATCCTCAGTCCATTTTTTTTTCCATTAAAGGAGAAAACTGTAGCATTTACTTCCCCATGTAATATTTCTTTCTAAGATCCTCTACAAATATGTGCAAAAGGAAGCTCAACTTTGAAGCAGCAATAATGCTAACTACCTAAGCATGAGACTAGTGTAATAATGCAGGTACAATTAAAACATAAGGGCCATTTCTTCATTCCCTGCAAGAATCTGTCCTGAAACAGTGGATTCCTTATCCAGTCATGCCCTTTGTTCCTTACTTCAATGCAAAATACTGCTGAAGTGTGGCATCCTGTCAAAATGCCAGCTCTGGGGTGTTAAGACCAAGAGTATCATCTAGGCCAGACAAACTGGATGGAACAAGTCACATGCCCTACTCAGACAAGTAGGAGAGCATTTCTGTACATGAAGTTCACTTCACTGTATACACAACTACACTGGATCTTCAGCTCCACAGTACCATTTTATAAAGTGAGTAACAGTTGAGGGATTGTAACAGTCAATTACTCTGATTATTTCAGTCAAGAAAACAGCTTTCTGCAGCACCACAACACCAAAGCTTTGGGACTTCAGGAGGCTACACCATAGCTCAGAAGATTTAACACAAAGACAGTATTTCTCTGATGTGCTTTGATAGGAGACATGAAACTTTGAGATGCATAATTTCTTTTCACTCTGAGCAACTCTGAGAAAACCCTTGAAATCTTCCTTCCAATTTAAGGCTGATCAAATTGCAGTGTCCACCTTCCTGATCCTCTCAGTCCTTACAAGGATGGCATTTTCATCAGTCAGCTTTTTCCTATACAAAAGTTACACTGCACATAACAGTTACCCCTGTTCTATACAGTACCCTCCAGTGAAAATCATCCTGTACTAATAGATACTTTTTTATGCTACTTCAGACACATGCCAGACACAATACACCTGCTATCATTTCCCTCTCTCCACCTACTCACTTTGGTATCCACTTAATGTAGTACTCAGGTTCCTTTTTTCCCACCCTATCTGAAGGTAATGTTGTTTCTGAGTGCAATGACTTTAAAGGAATCACTATGTTTCAGTGCTTGGAATACAGCACAAAGATTCACTTGTTGTGGTGAACTATTGCGAATCTTCATTTGGCTCTCTTTTATTTAATAACACTGGAAATAGTCTGGATTAAATAAAGAAAGATTCACGATTATCAGTGCAGACTTGTGTGTCAAGCTGTAATTCTTTCTGTGAATGTGAACATTTTACTACAACTTCCAGGACAGTGTCATTCTCCATATAATTCCCTCAGTGTTTTATGAAACAAATATGAAGAAAATAAGTTTTGGATTTTTAAAAAAATATATATTATAATTTATCCTCCCAGTTTTTGTCCCAAGGGAAATAAGTTTTTTTTAGATACAGTATTAACTTTCATACAAAACCAGTCAGAATGTGGAATATAAAGAAGTCACACAATTTAACAAGAGTGAGTGTTCTCTCTGAGGACTCCTATCAAACCCTGCACTGTTCTGAAATGAGTTGGAAGTCCTCAGGCCACTGAGGTTCAAATATTTCAGTGTCTGTAAAAGCATCAGAAGCATCTGTCATGGACCATTAATTACACTGCAAATAAATTCTTAGCTCTGATCCTAACTATGTACTAATTTCTCTCTATAACAAACGCCCTCTTTGCTTCTGTGTTTCTTATTGCAATAGAAAACCTGAAATATTAAACATACAGAAAAAATAATTTAAAATTTGTAAACTAGCAATAATATTATTCTGTTTACCATGTTCTAAATCCTTAAAGTTCAGCTTAAATAAACATCATGACCAGCTCCTTAAGCAGCATTAGCAACATAAACAACATTTAAAAATGCAAGTTCAACTTTATAAAAATTACATCTGCAGGCTCTTAAAGGAAAATCTGCAAGAAACATCAAACACTACTATTCCTGTGTACTTCACTGAAATAACAAGAAAGCTGCATCTGGAAACAGCTACTGGCACGGGACTTAAATAAAGAATTGCATTACCTTTAATGAACTAAATATTATTAATCAAGAGTCAGATGTAAGACTGTGCCATCCAGCTGGCTTGTATTGAAATGTATTTACCTTCTTGGGAGATGACAGTGGACTTTGATGATTTGATGGCTTTGCTGTCTAGAGTCCAGGTGACAGCTGCAGGGGGATCAGAGGAAATCCGACATTGTAAGACCAATTTTTCACCATCTACTACTTGAGCATCCTGAAGCTTCTCTGTAAAGGAAGGTGCTGTTGCTTTGCTTGCTGGTGGCTTGCTTGCTGGTGCTTTGTTTTCAGCTTTTTTCCCAATGATCCCGCCATCCACCACTGCACACCCATGTTCACAGTTTCTGTCGTTCTTCTCCTCTTTTTTCACTGCTGGTTTGGCAACGGGAGCTTGAGAATTGGGGGTCACATTCGGGGCTTCAGAATGAGGGCGGGCGTTGGGTGCTGGGGTGCCAGTGCTGCCATTCTCTGCAGGTGGCTTTTTCTTTGAGCCCAGAACAGATCTGAAATCTGTGACAGCTGGCTTAGGTGGTGGCACCTTCTCTGGCAAAGGGGTTTTGGGGGTGCCTTTCTTGGCCAGCACAGAGCGGAAGTCCACCTGCTGAGGAGCATGAACTTTCCTTTCCTCCTCTGACAAGGTCTTGGGTTTGACCTGCCGCTGCAGGTTTGCTCGGAAGTCCATTTGCTCGGCTGGGATTTCTTTCAGATCCTCCTCAGAAAAACTTTTGGTGCTGACTTTCTTGCCTAAAATGTCACGGAAATCGAGTTGCTCAGCTTCCTGCTGCCTCAGGCTCTCCTCTGTGTGTTCCCTAGTTTCCACTCGCCTCTTCAGCACACCTCGGACGTCTTCCTGCTCTTCCTCAGCTGCTCTGGTTTCACTGCTGTTCTTTTTGAAGCCACTTGTTCTACCAAATGTTAGTTTACCATGATCTCCACCATCTCTTTGCTCTCCAGAGCTGGCTGATTCCCTCCCACTATGATCCAAAAAAGAAAAGAAAGAGAGAGCCAGGAAAGGGGCTGGTTTAAAAATGTCAGGGAACAATCTCAGAGCAGGAACAAAATGTGTTTACAGAAGGGGAGGTTGATTAGAGGAGCACACTCCATTAGTTTATTGCATCAATGATGACTTCAGGAGCCATATAAGGGCACAAACAAAAAAGATCTTCTCTACTCTGGCTTGGTACGATGTGCTTAGCCTGTATGATGAAAACAATTTGTTGGGTCACATTTGGGGATTAGGTTGAACAGCAGCCAGCCTGGGTCTGTAAGGGCAGGGAATTAACAGAGCAAAAAATAGAACCCACCCATGCAAGTCCCTGGGAAACATACTCACTCTCTGAGCATTTCTGCTCTGGAAGCTGAACTCTCCCGCAGCATCAGAGACACCTGGCAGCTGCATTCTCCAACTTGGTTCCTGAAATATTTAAGTAAATTCAGAAAAGCAGGAGTTTACCCCTCCAAAACTGTAACTTTCCTGAGCTAAGTGATTGTGTGTTGCTTTTCCTCAAACCCTGTGTGGCATCCTCTTTTTCTGAGGTGGCTGGTGGCTGACTGAGTGCATTTGGTTCCCTTATATTTGGAGCCAGGCTATCTCAAATAACTTTTACTGATCTGTTGCTGTCTACACTGGGAGCAACGTACTCCCTGAACAAAAGTCAGAGCAATTTACAGAATGAAACAGCTGCAAACAAACAAGCTAAATGAAAACAAATACAAAAGCTGGAAAATCAAGGCAGAGGAAGGGGCTATTTCGAAAAGTTGAAAATCTTTCCAACTCTGCCTACTGTTTATTTATTCAAACTCAAGCTCAAGTTTTCTAATGTTAAGATATTAAAAGCAGGGTCTCATTTCCTTCCCTCCCCCCTGGCCCAACCAATCAGCAAAACCCATCTACATGGATTGCTCCAGTCTGTACATGTTTATATTAAAAAACATAAAAGTGTCACCATATATGGTGCTGAGTACTTATTCTTCCTTTTGCAGAGGAATACCATGGATGCCTTCTGGAAAGGGCTCCCATTAAAGAATTCATTTAAAGCTCTCCCCCCACCCCCTCAGCTCCTTCCCTCTTGCAGATATATATCATTCTTTTAGCCCCAAACCGCTCT
>NW_009952974.1:1440864-1503026 GCF_000747805.2 Chaetura pelagica | reverse complement strand
TTTAGCCCCAACCCGCTCTTCTCCACTAAACACAGGAGATGCCAAAAGCAAAATTTAACTCCCCCAAGGGCAGCAGTTGTGTAACTGTTGCTACCACTCCCCTGAACTGCTATTAAAAAAACAGATGTGAACTGATTAAAGACTAGAGATATCTTTTATCACTTTCCAGTTTAAGTATAAGCTTGCAAATGGACTACAAACTCCTGGGTGATTTTTCTTTTTCAAACTGAAATAATTTTTGCTACTGAAAATATTTGCTGGGCATGAACAAGTGTGCGTTGGGGAGGAGGAAAGGAGAGGTGAGTTTTTCCAGCTGTGTTCTCCTTTCAAAAGACTTGCTAGAAAAAAGCACCTTCAAGTCCACTTTGCCCTGAAGTTTAAATGCAGACTCAGGAGTGCCTTTCAGTTGGTTTGCCATAAATATATTGTCTGGCCTTTTTTTTAAATAGTGCATGGAAATACATTCCTAGACACGGTGCTCCTTGGATGAATAACCCAAAATTTCAACAATTTACAACTTGCAACGAAGTCACAGTAGGCACAATCACATTAGATCATTAACACACGTGCAGCAGTAAGTTATGTCTTCATAGCAGCAATTAGTGCCATCACCTCTTCAGATGGCTTTCTGTTACTTTCTTTTGCTTTAGAAATGAAACAGTGGATCAGCCTAATATGAAAATCAAGCCTTTAACACCAAGAAGAAACTGGTGGGGGTAACCAATTGCAAAGTAAGGGCCCTGCTGCTAGGAATACATCTAATTTGACCTTAAGACCATCAACAACAAGGAGCCATAGAAACATTTTCAGTGCTTCCTAGCCAAGTCAGAATGTGTACACTGGAAACTGTAATTGAAGGCACTGAAAGCCACAACCCAAATTTCCTTCAATACAAAAGAGTAGAGAATATCTGAGTAATGAACAGAAACTGTCCAGATGAAAGGAGAGGACCCAGATCAATACAGAGAATATTTATCTCGGTCCTGCACTGGAGATCTGCCACTCCACTTGGAAGCAAGAGAAATAGAAAGGAGAGACAAATGGAATGATTAATAGAAAGAGTTTAATGTCACCCCCTCCCAGCATACTCATTGGCATCAGATGATGGCAGGGTACCAACACTACTGAATACCTGTTGTCTTCAAACAATGCATTTCAAACTGGCCCCTTTTGCCACTACTGAAACTCATTATTTTTTTTTTTTCCTGTTCTTAGAAGTTTGTAAGAAAAGCAGCCACACTCTGAAACTGCTCAAGTACTTTCTCATTGACCAGTGCTACAGGGCTGTTAACAGGCTGTTGTTTGTTTACCAGAAGATCACTCCCATAAATTTCCTAAGGCTCAATTACTCTTCCTTTAGGACTTCAAAGCTGACAAAGTAGGAGAGGCCATGCAAGCTGAAGTATAGACAATTTACAGCATACATCAAACAGGGATGCATCACTTCTCAGCTTCTCTCATGACTGTATGGCAAAACTATTTGCCCACAAGAATTGTGTCACCAGTGGGATAGGTTGAAGTAACAGAGACAGCAGCCTCCCAGGTGAGGGATCTAGGGATACTGAATGTGGTCCTGACCACTGTGAAGAAGAATATAATTTCTCCAGGCCCAATTTCTTCAATGTGTCTTTACCTTTGCAAATTCTTCCTGTATGCAAAGAAAAAAATAAGGAATGCAAAGTAAACCTCTCTAAGCTATTTTTCACATGGTTTGGAAAATAAAGGAGGGAAAAGGAGAGCATTTTGTTCTTTCTATTTTTAAAACCTTGGGAAGCACTTACAAATTATGGCAACAGTGAGACACAGAAGTACCTAGATGGGAAAATAATTCAAAAGGTAGTTTTTTGATCTTAATTGTGATTTCTGATTCAAATGAATGCCTGAAAACTAGACCACTAGGTACAAACCTTGAGCCTGTGTCTTACTCATCATATCCTTGTTCAGAAATGTAGTCTTCTCAGGGCAACTCCTGCTCCCAGTGAAATCAAAGGGAGCAAAATGATTTTAGGAGCACAGAGAACATAATTTTGTCTTCTGAATTCAGTTGCAGAGACTAAAAAGGTGAGCTTAAGAACACTGACCCACCTTGGAGATCACGGCATGGAAAAAGAGAAGCAAGTCAAGACAAATTAAGGACTGGATGGTTTAGATGCTAAAATCAATCAAGAATAATTCTGAAAACTTTGTAAATATTTTCACATTTACACAATTTCAGAATCTAGGCAAGGCAAGATACTGAGGGGCAGCTGGAAAAAACAGAGCTTTGCAGTACACAAACACTACTTCAAGACTTTCAAGTCTCTGCTGTTTTGAAACTTGGCAATAACAATGTTACTTCTGCAAATTGAGGTCCTCTGTGTTGGCAATTTATCAGCAAAATCCTAGACAAAGACAGACCTTAGTGGCTCTGTTATTGTGGGATAATGATAGCCATGGATGAGACCTATGCTTAGTATCTGTCCTGTAAACAAGTGTCTGGAAGTGTTAACTTTTGCAGGATTGTTCTGTAGGACAACCGTGTGCAGGACTTATCTTTAAAATGTCAAAGAATAGTAAGGAAAAAAAAACAACCACCAAAACCAAATAAAATCCCAGCTGCAGACCCTGAAGCAATTTTTAAAATAGCTCTCTGTCCTATTGTGGGATCAGTTTTCCCTGGCGTGGCTTTTATGTTCAAAATATCTTGAAATACTCGTTTCTTGGCAGAATCTACTAAAATATTTTCACTGAACCTTAGATGAGACTTATTGTCTGCTTGTCCCTAGGAAGCACTCTCTGGAGGAAGAGGAATAAAAGCACTGTTAATTATAGTGAGGGGACACACTGAAAGCTCTTACTGGCCTAGCCAAGTGTGAAATAAGCATTGCAGAGAAAATTAATTGTTTTAAGAATGAACTGAAAGGGGCAAAGAAGTTGATCTCTAACTATAGCTGGTACTTCAGTGCAGGTAGCTGCAAAGCCTAACAATGAGGTTTTGCAACCCATGAAGGAGTTAGTTAAATGGAGAGAAAGTCCAGACTCCGTGAAGATTTAACCCCAAAGAAAGCAACTAATCTACTAGATCACAACTTTAGCTGACATAAAGCAGTGCAGCTTTACTGGCTTTAAAGAAGATGCATGCATTTACCTCACTTGCAGGTTTGGCCACAAGCTTTTTATACCTCAAACACCAATAATTTTATTTGCATTTTACAGCATTGAGCGAGAGAATGGAATGGGAAGGGGCCATGATTTTCTTTCCTAAAAAATAGACAATGTGTTGATAGCAGAAAACAAGGTTTGCAAACTGCATTTTACAGAAAGACAGAACTATATTTACTGTTTGGTGTAATGGAATGTAATCTTACAACTCCTTTTTATATAAACTGAGTTGCAGAGTATTTGAGGTACCACTGATTTATAAGACGAATGTTTACATCTGATTTAATCAGATTATCAGAATCTCTAAATAAGATTAATCAACACTAACCAAACTTTTATGGAAGATGGAGTGAGGGAGAAGATAAATACTCAGTGTCTGAGAAGACAAGGGTGAACGAAGCAGATGATCTAAGGAACTGCAAGAGGATTTCTGAGATCTCTCACATTGATTGTGCTGTTATAAAGATACAGGCTTTGTTTGACAAACATTCTCTGTCCAGTGCTCCCAGTTTCTTTGGTGACCTCTTCATTTACAAGGTACACACAGACTGAAAGAACATGGAAAAGTCATACTGGAGTAAAAGAATACCAGTGCTTGAATCACTGAAAGGATGCAAAGGACAGAAGAAAATTATGTCTGTGGTTTTCTCAGGCAAAAAAGGATAGTTATTTCCCATTTCAGTCGTTATGGATTCACAGAGACTCTGACTGCACAGGCCAGCATTTTTCAGGCTGTAAAATGTTCCATTTTCCACAGATGAACTGCAGTAGTGGCTGAATCTGTTGCTCTTTCTATATTTATGCAACACAATTCTTTGAAGCCTCAGCAAGAACAGGACAATTAAAATAAAAACTAAAAGTGTAGAGCAATCAGAGGTCTGTGTAGGTTTAAAACAAGGACCAGAAGAGGCTAAAATGACTATCCTCATAAAAGTCAGACTTAGTAACCTGCTGTACAGTAAAAGGCAAAGCAAACACATATTCCAAATAATGCTGAGGGAAAGAAAGACAGAAAGCTAACCAACAGTCACTGATGGATCACACTAGGATCACACTGGGCTACACACCCTTGTCAGCTCACTCTGAAAAGAACTAGGAATAGACAAATAGATCTTTCATCAAACCAGATTTTTAATACTACAGTTTTAATTTGTGTGCAGGCAAGACAAAAGGAGAATTGTGGAGGTATTAAGAAAAAAAAAATTACATCTTAAGAATAATGGAGAAGAAAATTGGAAAATAATTAACACTGGCTGGAAACCATGCCCAGACTAAATTAAGGGAGTTGGAAAAGGAGTGACTCCCTAAAAACAGCTATGCAACATGCTTCTAAAGTTAATACATGAAAAGGAGCTGCACATTTTATTTTAAAACAAAATAATTATGTTTAAAAATAGCCCACTGACAACTTCTCAATAAACTCTTCAGTGAATTGACTTGTGGTTTCTCAGTTATTCCACATTTTTAATGCACTTTGTAGGAGTTTTTGAGAGAAAGACCCTAAACACAGCTCTCATCCTCTCAGGTACTCTTAAGATTCTTTCTGAATATATAAACAAGTCCCAATCAAGTATTGAAGACAAATGCAGGCAGTTAAAAAGCTACTTAGACAAGACTATTTGCTGCTGAAAATTATTTTAGCTCTATTGCAAATTTGAAGTTATACAGCTGACATTTGGCTCATTGGATATTACCCAGGCAGTTACTTCTCTGTCATTCACATCTTACAAGCAATTGACTAAAAGCATTGAGCTTTTGTTCCCTGAACAGTAGCTGAAATTTTCCCAATGACAGTAGGGTAAAAAGAGGTACCAGCATTCCCCTTGCTCTAATTTCAGCATAGCTTTAGTCTCTATGGATTAGAAAAAGCCAACATGAATGCTCTGATTTTTGTGGGATTCCCAGCTATTTCTCCAACAAAAGGATTAGGGAATAACTGAAAATAGCATGTAATCTGCTGTGTTATTTCTAGCTACTACTTTACTTCTCAGCCCCCCAAAAATGGTTGTCTTCTGTTAATTTTCTGAAATAATGTATTGTCTAAGCATGCATTCTGTTATGTTCTACAGACATGATATTGGTAGGCTTCCACTTGGACAAATATCTTCAGCAATTACCTCAGCCTGGGTGATCACCAGCCACATCTAACCATTAAGGTCAACTTGCTCAAGTCAGCCATAACAAAGTCTTCCACAAAGCCCTTTGACTCTCCTTTGTTCTCCACCAGCATATCTTGAGAGGAGATGCCCATGTCCAGGGCACAAAAACCAAGTGTGGAAATGTACCAGTAGAAGGTAGCAATTCTCACAGTTTGGCCTGCTCTCTCATGTGGAGGTTAGTGACCTTAATGAAGTTGAACTGGCATTTCTAATCCTGTCAGAGGTACTGAGTGTTAGAAACACCTCTGATCCCCAAAGAGACTTTTCTTAGGTGCAAGGATGTATTTAGATGTGACCTGCACAAATCAGCAGGATAAATGCCCTAGATGACCAGAGTTGATTGCAAACAAGCCAGTTGTTCTGAAATGGGTCAGTTCACAATTTATTGCAGAGTAAAAAGGGTGTAAATCTACTGAACAGCTTATTTACAAAAAGCTCATGGCACATATGGCTCTACTTATGTAAATAATAAAATCAGAGAATACCAGCTGGAAGGGACCTCAAGGATTAGCTGGTCCAACCTTTCTAGGTAGGAATACTATTTAGATTTGGTGGCCCAGCACCCTGTCAAGGTGAGTCTTAAAGGTGTCCAGTGTTGGGGAATCCACAACTTCCCTAGGGAGATTATTCCAGTGTCCAGCTGTTCCCAAAGGGAAAAATTTTCTTCTGGTGTCCAATCAGTATGTCCCCCTGAATAACTTGTACCCATTACCCCTCATCTTTTCCACATGATTCCTTGGGAAAAGGGAATCTCGATCTTCTTGGTAGCCACCCTTTAAGTACTGGAACATGGCAATAAGGTATCCCCTAAGCCTTCATTTCTGCAGGCTGAACAAACCCAGTTCTCACAGCCTTTCCTCATACAACAGGATTCCCAGTCCTTTGATCAACTTTGTGGCTCTTCCTTGGCCTCTCTCAGGCCTGTCTGCATCTCTTCTGTGCAGCGGGGACCAGAAGCGAACTGAGTGTTCCAGGTGTAGCCTGGAATATTGTAGTAATAAGACTTGAATTTTTCAAGTATAAAAAAAAATAATATTATTATAGGAAATCTCGATATACAACAGCTATCATTTTCTAAAGCACCCTTTTCTGGTGAAAACTGAGTGCCTCATCTGACTTTGAATATTTAAATATACTGAGGTTAGTTTTTGGCTGCCTGTGATAGCCTATATAGAAACATACCCTAGAGCTAGACATCTACACAGTCACATGGCCAGAATTTGGGCAACACTGGCTGAAAAATGAACTATAACTATAAAAAATTATACTCACTGTTTGGAGGCTAAGTGGGTTAAATTTATTAAGAAATGCCCTCCCTCCTCAGGTTAGGAAGCCATGAGTAATTTATTTGCAGCAGGCAGTGGAAAATTCAGTTTTTAAATTTTGTACTAGACTGAAGTATATGAAACAAAAATAACTTGTTTATAGCATGAAAATAGAAAAAATACCATAAAGGGGGCAAGTGCAAGGGGTGCAGAACTTGCAGTACACTTTGCAACACTGAGCAGTACCTGCCTAAACTGTCTAAGGGACTAGTCCATCTGGACTAAAAAGCTAGTTTGTGGAGCAGAGCAGATAATTTTCTCCCAGTTTCATGGACTTAAATGTTCATGATGGTTAAATAAATTTTAATTAAAAAGCCACAAATATTAGCCAAGTAAGGCAATATATCTATACACAGTAAATAACATAGAATTGTAACAGCAGTTTAAAGTTGTACACTAAGTTTTCTGTAAACACATAGAGGATGTGTAATTACACCCAGTCTTCACCACTGGGGGTGAAAAATGCTGTGGTACTTCCTGCAAGGTAAGGAATGAACAAACCTGATTCTACATTTAAAGGTTATTTTACCAAAGGGGGGGAGGAGAATCAAGAAGAAACAACAACCAACCAAACATGAAAACCCAAATAAATAATAATAATAAAAATAATCCAAAATTCAAAATAGCTCTTCCAAATTTTGTCAGAATGGCAAGAATTTCAAAGCAACAGGGTGCCTCAATTCAAAGATGCATCAGAAAAAGGAGTCTACAACTTTCATATAAAATTCAGTTTTTTCAGACATGGCCAGGAAGCACTTTCTCCCCTTAGATATGTGGATCATAATTTTGTGGAATGATTTTCCTGGTCAGGTTGTTCCCAAGGAAATGCAGCACTCTTATAGAATACATAGAGAGATGCCAAACGTGATAAACAGTACCCCCAAAATCAAGACATTGATTGTGGTTTCCCTTGCGAGACAGCCAAATTGATTCACTTACTGCTGCCACAAAGGTTTATTTTCCAGGCTCTCAAAAGGAAGCTCTATACTGTTTTGCCCTTCTTTCTGACACTCTGTGTTTTCTCTTCCAACTTTGAGTTTTGTTAGTCTTTTCATCCCTCAGAAATACTTTGTTCCTTTAGTATCCTGCTGTTTTGGGCAAATAGGACTCCTGTCTTCTTTGGGTGTGAATTTCAACTTGAGGGTAAATATAACTCATCGTTCCAAGTGAACAAACTCTTTTCATGGCAAACATACCTGAGCTGAATTTCATATTGCCCTGCATGACGAGACTGCACATTCCTCAAGATCAGTGTAAAGATGTCTTCATTTTGCAGGATTTCACATGCTGTTCCTGGCATTATTTCTTGCCCGTCTTTAAACCAGTGAACGGTAGGGAAAGGATCTCCAGCAATGGCACAGGATATAAGGACATTTTGCCCAGGAGCTGCTGTCACTGATCTTGGTTTGCTAATGAACCAGGGCTGAATACCATCCTGAGGTTCTGCAGTTTACAAACATATTTTACAAATCAGGAGAAAATGCCAGGCTTGAATGTACTAATTTCAGGGAAAGAATTCACAGAGAAACAAAGTTATTTGGAACATGCAGGGTATAAGTTTTTAATCTGAAAATAAGTCAGGTTTTAATTTTGGATGTAACTTGGGTTGATACTAAAATTAATCATTTACTTGGTACTTTACTGGCTCAATTCAGGCTTATATTAAGAGCAAAACAAAGGGACTTCAAAGCTGCCCTAAAAGGAATCTTGAAGATTTGTCCTCAGACAATAAGGGTAGGAATAACTTTAAGGGCAAGTGACAGCACTATGATTGCTGTGCAACTGAGAGCTCATGTAACAAATCACCATTAGCAATTGCATAAAATTGCACTTAATGTTGAAGACTGACCCAGAGACTAGATCTCAGGGGAACTTAGAGAACAGAGGAAGCTCTGAATTCAGACCAGACAGTGACAACAGACCACTGACCTACCCCTGGAGACACAGCCTCTGAAATCCCAGGGTTAAGATCTTTCACATTAAAAGTAATAAGAGCCTCTCCTTGATTTCCAATAATTCTCAGTAATGACTATGGGTAAATGTTGGCATACAGCCAGATTAGATGAAGTCCCCTATCACTGAGGTAGTGAAGCCCAATCATGGGAAGTTTGGAGGTACTTCCATGTTTACTGTGGGATTTACATCACAAGTGCAGGTTCAAAGCCTTTTCTTACAGCTAGTTCTCAAATTGCAGAAATCATGTGTTCTTCACTTGCTCTCACTATAATGCTAATATTAAAGCCAGGATACCTGGCTCCTAGACAGCTTTCAAAATACTCAGGGCTTTAATTAGAAAGAAAAACATCATTAAATGGTTTACATTAAGTCCATAGCTATGTAAGCCTTATAGTTATAATCTGAAGCTGCCTTTAGCAGAAGTTTTGCACAGTCCCTAGGAATGGGACTCAGGAATGCATTTCTGAAATAGTAACATAATGTTCCAGAGTGAAAGGATTTTTTTAAAGTTGCTTCTGCTCAATATCCTTTCTAATTCAGATGCAGAGACTGAGAACTCCTAGCATCCGTCACAACAGACCGTATAAACACTGATGTACTTTAAATAGACACTCCTCCAGCACATTAGAATTACTTTCTTCTAGCATTGCCTAAGGTGGAGAAGAACTTTATACCTTGTACTGTTAGTGTAGCCTGGGTTTGTGTTTCTCCTAATTCATTCCAGGCCTCACAGGTGTATTTGCCAGTGTCTTCAGGAAATACTTCCTGGATGTACAGACTGTACTCATTGCCTTTCTTCTCAAAGTGGAAATCTTCTGTCTCCTGGATTTCTTTCCCATTGTGCAGCCAGATAATTTCAGGAGGTGGGTTAGCTGAAAAATAGGAAGCAATAGAAATTAGATACACACACAAACCCCACCATCTTGATTAAGAAAATGGAAATGATTGCTTGTGTTGTGCCATGTGATTCTTGAATTTCATCTATGAAACATTCAGGAATTCCATTAACTCTTTGGATGCTGTGTCATTTGGAATACTCTGCCTTATTACAGATAAAATTCCAATGAATAAGGGAAGCATGTATATAATCAAGTGGGAGAATTAATTCTAGATCCCATGAATGTGTTTATCAAGGGTTTCTATTAACTGCTTTTTTCTGCAGTACTAATCTTACCTCAGCTGACAGAAAATCAATTTGTTTGGTTCACAACAGCTTTTACAATTCTACTCAGACTCAGTTTATTTCAACAGCAGGACCCAATAATGTTGACATTATTATTATTATTGTTGCTGTTATTATTATTCCAATAAAGAAACACTTGTACAAATCTGAACACAATAATACAATCTAAAGATCAGATTAGACAAATCTAGCTTTTACTTTTTAAAAACGGATTCCTTGAAATATTTCCAAATGCAATGACACCTGCTAAAACAATGTGTATGTGGAAAAAGCCACATACTTTGCAGAAGGACTTAAGATTTTTAAATAATGCTGTTCTACAGCTACACACCTGATAACTCCACAGTCATTATCACTTGACTTCCATCCATTACTTTCAGGTCAGTCAGGCCTTTAAGGAAGATGGGTGCAAAAGTCTTGTTTAACTTGGCAGCTTGTGCATCTTCTGCCCTCTTGCTGCTTTTCTTTTCTGTGAAGTTGAGAAGAGAACAAAAATGGTCTCCCACTGGAATTTTCATGGCAAATTTTAACTGACCCAAGGTTCAAACTAATTTTGAGACAGTGGTCTTGTTTCAGATCTCAGAAGGCAAACATCACTGAAACCACCAGTAGAGCAGTTTTGTCCTGCCAGTAGTCCAAGCAGAAAGGCAGGAAATGGGAAGGGGACTGTCTCCAGGGATTCTCTAAAATCACTGTTAACACATACCATAGAGTATCACACAAAAGTTTACACTCATTTTCCCCAAATACACATGCTGAGGCACAAAAAAACCCCAAACCCAACAACTTGAAACAACTATTCACTGCCTTCAATCACTGCTAAATTAATATAAAATTTTGAGATATGCTACATTACAATTGATGAGTTAAAAACAGAAACTCACATGACTATAGGATTCACCACTTGGAATGAAACTACCAACCATGAAATTGTTAGATGGTTAATGCCAATGGGCGAACAGAAAGAGTAAAACCTAAGGGGATCAATATGTATGACAAAACAAACTGTTGGATTATTGTATTAGGGTGTTTTGGTTTTGAGGCTGTACAATCAAATTATGACAGCTGGAGTTGAAGTAATCACTCTTATTAATAAAATCTGTCTGTGATAGATATGCCATTTGCAGTATAATCACAGTGGTCTCCTCTGCCTTGGATTCAGTAGCTCTGAAGTAAGATCATTTAGCTGCAAGCTGTATGGCACACTAGAGCAGGAAAGTTATTTCTGCTCTAAAAACCTGAGCAAAGACATTTCTGAAGCCAAAGTAGTCATGACCAAATCTAAGAACCCATAAATATTTATTGGTCACTTGGATACACTTTTTGTTTTGTTTAGCTTGAGTTCTGACGTCTTACGTCTTGCCTTCAAAATGCCAACCCTATTTTCTGTCCATACACTAAAATGGCTTCATTTGGCTTATTCCTACCTTCAAAAGTTTCAAAGGTATGTCAAGATCATCCAAAACAGTATCACAGCAACACAAATTGCCAGGCTGGAAAAAAAAAATCACTATCCGTAGAAAGACGGTGATTAGCAGACCTGAAAGCACCTCACTGAGCAAGTCTATTGAACCTCCTGGAGGCAAAAGTTAAGCTTATCCCAGGGATATTTGAACTCAATGCAAATTTGGAAGCTGCTTGGAGAGAAAGCTTCGCCTCTTCCTTTGCTAAGCTTTTTCTAGCCAAAACCTTGTCTTGCTGGCTTATATTGTAGGTCTTTTCTTGGCACTGAGCAGTGAGACATTGATGCATGTGAGAATGGAAATATGGGACCTGCCTGAGACCCACTCAGCTGGGTGTTACGGACTGAGTACTCTGAAATGCCTGTTGCACCAGCAGGCCACATTGATCAGTCTTAGGGCTTCCTATAGCTCCTGCTTCTAAGTGACTAATGCTGTATAGAAAATAGCCATGAAGTTGGGTCAGACTCATCTACAGTAATAAAATTCTGTGGTTTACCATATTCCTCTGTTTCGTGCTGTTTACTCAGGGAAATAGCTTATAACAGCTGCTCTACTAAGCAATATCTGTACATGCTCCTTCTCTATGCTCTATGCCTTGCAAAAAATCCCTTTATCCCTCAAACTGAAACAGACCTGGGAAGGAAAGTAGAAACACATAAAATAGTAAAAAGGAGGAAAACAAGAAAGCAGGAAAAGGAAAAAACAAGAAACTAATAAGGCAGGAAAGAGACATAGAAAAAAAGGATATAAAAATGATACTGTTTCTGTTATACCTTTCAATGAAATAATCTATAACATTGCAAATCAAGAAGGCAGATAGATACACAATAAAAGGAGAGTAAGGAAAAGAGAAGAAAAGCAGAGGTGGGATTCTAGACCAACAGAGAAACAGAACTGGGGTATAATCAAAGAAGTTAAACCTTTCAGAGGAGGAGAGATAACAAAAACAAACAAACAAGCAAAAACAAGAGCTGAAACAGCTCCCACAAGAGAGTTAACAGTGACCCAGGAAATAAATTTGCTAGTAGTGGCTCTAATAGCAATTCTCCCAAAACAGACTGAGCTGCCTCCAGCAGAACCTTGGTACAAACAGCAGGAAGTACTAGCAGGACTCCACACCCCTCACAACTGGCTCTTTGCTTTATTAGACAGAGGTGTCTGTTCAATGTAGTCTAAATAAATTTATTTCTGTAATCAAAGAAGATTATGTAACAGTTTCAGCTTATTAAAAAGAAATGAGTGAGCAGCTACAGAAGGAATAGAGCAAAATAATTTCCCAAAAGGAATTTTTCAGCAATGCTAACTCCTCCAAAATATGTGCTGCAGAAATAAAAGTTTTGTGTACTGGAACAAAACCACGTTCTTGCAGAGGGCTGCAAAAACAAAAAGGAAGCAAGCAAATCACTAATTGTAATTGCCTATATGACTCATCCAAAAAGATTAAAAAAGAGTTAGGCCTCAGTTTCTGAAGTTATCTCAGACACATGTATCCTACACAGGTGAGGAGACCTACTGATAGGAGTGATATTAAGATTTACTGGGAGTGCAGGCTTCCATCTCTAAAAGAGTGACCTGCAGGTTTAAAGGATGAAGAATAACCTGTCATTGTTACAGATCAGTGCTCACTATTTATAAGTGAAGCTGTTGAACTGTAATGAAGAGGGGCAGAACTTGCCTTCCTATCATGCACATCTTAAAAGTAGAATTTACACTAAAACTAAGCACTGTATAAGATTATGCTGATCTCTGGTATGAAGATCACTTCTGTGCTTAAACAGAAAAAAGGAAAGCAGAAGTCTATGCTATATGAGTAATAAAAATCTTACAGGGTACATTTTCAACTGTACACAAAAAGTTACAGGACAGATGAAAAGGTTATTTCTCTAGGGGAAACTGAAGGCAATCTTGCAGAGGAACATTAAGATGGAGTATTAAGTCTGAAATATTGAAAACTTGAGGGTTACTGCAGGGACAGAAAAAAAGGCAACTTTATATATCATAACTTTTCTGAAGACATTCCTATCCTTGTAAACCTATCACATACCAAGGCAAATACACTTTGATTTAGTCCTTCAAGTATTACCTGATTTCTCCATGCCTATTACAAGGCAGGAGTAAAAACGTCTCCCTTTCTATCACTGATGTTCTTTGAAGCCTGAGGGCAGTGAAGGCGTTTCATTACCAACAGAGATGAGATCTGTTGCAGGTAAGAGCTCAAAAATTAGAAGTTTAGGCAACCAGTATTCTTTTTCAAATGTGAGACATCCAGCATACAGTATATATATATATGGCTAAAAAGACTGACTCCATGGCAATTTGAGCAAGCTTTCTCCAAAACACAAGCATTCTCCATTCTCCCCTATTATTTGATTATTATTTTTTAATAGGATCTCTAATCATATGCTACTGTTGACCAGTAGCATCTGTTTATTGTATCAACATCTTAAGCAGAATATCACAAAAACTGTCTAATGTTTCTTGACATGGCAGCAACAATTAAAAAGACTTCTATTCTAACACATAAATGTTATTCATTCATTAAGGAACCATAGGGGCTCATTTCATATAACACTTCTAGCTTCAAATTTGATATTGTGGACTTCTTGACTTAGGAAAACATCAACTGGGCCACTGACAACTTTTGTTTCTTGCAGATGTTTTACATATGACAACACAGCCATGTTTTAGATATATTATTTGGTTTAATTTAGTCTTAGTGTAAAATCATTGCATATTCTCAGAAAAGACTGATACAACCATAAAAAGGCCAAATTACAAAGCCTGAATGTTAACTAGTTTCAAATTCTTCTGAAGCTTGTAAATGCTTTTAGTTGCTTATTTATTACATAGCACCATGCAGTGACTCAGTGCTCCTCTGAAGATGGCTTTAACATTTCACCATTTTACCATGAGATTGCAGCACTATACATTTTCACAGCTTATTTTAATGTATATTTATAAGGCCTTCTTCAATTTTAGCTTTTACAGCTCGTTTGGAAAAATAGCAATCAATTTGGTTTTGGATAGGACTTGAGAAGAGACACTGCTCATTCAAGATTAAGCAAATAACTCTGGTTCCCATTTACAGGGAACCACTGCGTGATTCTACTTCCTTTTGAAAACACTTGTATAGTTATTTTGCCAGGAAAGCTGTACAAGGAAAACCATCCACAAAAAGCCAGGCACTGTTTGCAGAAAGGTAGCTTCAGAAAGTGGACCACAGAAGTTCATATTCCTTGGCCACAGCCAGGTGCTCAGACACAAGGAGCAAAATTTGTGACTTTCACCAGGAAAATGGAGGGCAAGGAGATAAGAGGACACAAAAAAAGCAAGCTGCACACAACAAAAGGCCAGCATTAGGCTTTGCTGTCCCTCCAAAGCCCCTTTCAGCACATGAACTTTGCTGAGGCTCAAAATTGATATGCTCTGCAGTGACAGCTGGCGTCAGAGCCTTAAGCTAGGGGAGAAAGAAGAAAGCACAGGTACAGTTCTCAGCCCAGATTCTGCGAGCTACTGGGCTTCCAGCTGAAACCACCTCTTCTGTAACACTACAGGGTATTTTTGCTGCCAAAATTACAGATAATGAAAATACAGTACATCTGGCACCAGAAAGGAAATCTGTAACCTAAGGAGGATATTGTCTGACATTAGCATAAGGGCATGACTTTGTTATATATGTACACATTTCAAGCTTAATCAACTGGATGTGAAAAAGAGATCCGATGTCTTCCTATTATGCTAATGTGTACTAATCACCTATAGCCATTTGACATCTTCCTCACAACTCTTCTTACTACTTTCAAGTAGGAGTAGGTTCACCTCTAAGAATTAATTGAAGGAATGCAATAGTTAACACATAGCAGTACTGCCATAGTGACTACAAAAATTCTGCCCCAGGCAGTTGATTTTCTCCCTCCCTTTACTTTCCCCAATCAACTTCTGCAGCTGCAATAAGTTCCTCCCCAGGTGGACCACGTCTAAGCAATTCTTGGGGAACATCAGAAAGCTCTACTTAGGGTCACCTTGATAAAACCCAGCAACATTTCAATAGCTTGTTTCCAGATCATGCAACTAGTTTATTTTAAAGTCACTTACAGAAGCTGCCACAGCTCTTTATCCACAGCTGTTAGCTTTGTGCAGGTCAAACCATGCAAGATAATATAGAAGATACTATAATTTTCTCAAAGGCTCCTTATAGAGCACTGGGTTCTCAAAGCCACCTATAAAATTATAAGAGCAAGAAGTTAACAACTTTTGCACAGAGCCGTGGGCTTTCTCTGGTGAACGATGGTCGCTCTGTCATTACAACGGGCTTTTGGTAAGGAATTACACAGAGTGATAAATTTAAGAGTCCACCACAATGATCCCACTTATAAGACTCCCATGTTTTTTGCTTTTCCAGAGGCTTTAATATGCATGAATGTTGGGAAACAGTAAGTAGCAAGATACACAGCTCAGAGGGAAACACAGGCCAGGACACCAGAAATAGTAAGCAGAGCATTTAAAGGGTACCTTATATACCCACATATGTTTTCTACAAAGCAGAAGCAATACAGACTTTTCCCACAGGATTGCTTTACCCCTAAGGGTTCTTTTTTTTTTTTTTTTATGAGAAAGGCACTGTAATAAGCATACAAATCCATGTTTAAAAAAAGCCACTTAGTGCACTAAATTCACAGAGATTAAGTAGAATATAAACTTTTCCCATTTCTTACAAAAATACAGATTCTCAGCATATTTGGGTGGCAATAGAAGAAGAGATATATTGCCTGATACACAACTATTTCTATTAATCTCTTTTTCTGTTTTCCTGTGTTTGTGTAATCAATACTAAATTAATCAATCTACTCCTACTGTATCAAACATCTGTTTATCTATTAACCTGTATTAACAGAAATTTAAGGTGATAAAAAATACTTTCCTATTATTTGACTTTTCTCAATCCAGAATTTAAAGAGTCCCTACAAAAATTTAACCCCCACATATCTGCAGACTGGAAATTATTGTGACAGGAGTCTTAATGTTAGCTGTGGGCCTAAGCCAAAATACACTTGAACACAACTGTAAACGTTTTTAAATTGAGAAGCAAGGGTGAGTTATTGTGTTGAAGGTGTATATGTAACAGAAAAAGTGGAAAATTAATGATGCACTGAATAGTTAAGCTACTACAAATCAATTGTACAAACCATATGTTTCTAAGAAGAAATATATAGATAAATCCATGTGCTTGGAGAGAAGGAAAAAAAGAATCAGTAACTGCACTGTGGTATTTCCGTTCTCAGATTTACTGTTGACACTGATGAAAATCCAGATCAGGATGCCAACTTTAAGAAGGTTTCCAAAAACTAGACCTGGGGTTTACCTGGCCTGTAGTCACAACAATTAACATTTTATGGACACCATTCTAGTAAATTTACTTCTTCGTTTGCCTACCCAGATGTACTGAAGGCTTTTTAATGTGAGCTGCAGAATGCTGACATCTCCTGTTGAAATATCAGGAGTTCAGCTCAGCTCTGCATGGAATCACAAAATAATTTAGTTCAGAAGGGACCTCTGGAGGCAGATCATCTAGTCCAGCCCGTGGCTCAAGCAGGGTCAGCTACAGCTGACCCTACACCTGACCTACAGCTACAGCAGAGCACAGGCACACCTTCATGCACTAACTCAGCTGCACAAGCTTAGGGTTACAACTGGTTACAACTTCAGGACACGCAAAGAGAGTTCGCTGCCTTAGGTTCAGAGCTCTGCAAACAACTTGCAGTGTTTAGTCTTATAAGAGATTTAGTTATACTTGAGGAATCTGTTTGCCAGAATCATGTGGTTAACTGCCAAATAATGCCTGGTCTGAGCCGTGCGACGGGACTGCCTCAGCAACATTGCCCATTTATGGTGTTTAAATATCGTTTTGGCCCAGATGCTAGTAAGTCAACTGAGCTGAGGAGAATGCTTAACTCAAAAGCTCTCTGTGTGAGCAAGTTCACAGAGAGAAGCAGCAGATTCCACTAAAACCTCTCAAAGCAAGGCTCAGATACACACACAGATTTTGATCTTGAAAAGAGTTTCACCTCTCCAAATATTTTCAGTGTAAATAAATCCAGCTGTTACCAGATCTCATGTTAACAATACTATCAACTCAAAAAATAACTGCTTTTCATAAGACAGAAAACTAATATTAGGACACTCATCTGTCTTCCTGTAAACTATTTTTCTGGTTCAGGCCTGAAATGTTATGGTCAAAATATTTTCTGCAAGTTTTCAAGAATTCCAAGCTTGATTTATACTGGCATAAGAAATATGAAACCTCTCTGTTCTTGGGACACTTAGGGACATTTTTGCCTTATTAAAGATGTCAGGTTGGTATGCCATTTTGCATACTTAGGTCATGAGAACCAGTTTAACAACCCGGCAGTATTCTTTACACATCTACCTCATTTATTTCTGCACTTATAATGTGTTTTTGTAAATGGAAGGCAAGATTCAAATATCCTTGGAAGATACTTTCACTGAAGTGCTGGGCCAAGTTATAGTCTGGATGTTGTGACTTGCATTAAACAGAAAAACTATTAACCCAAGATTGACAATGCCCTAAGCCTATGCAAGTCTGGATTGTTAGGGATACACAAAGGAGGCTGAGTTCCACTTTATTCAGTCTGGCAATCTGTTTATTTTATTGCAGGCTAGTTGTCCAGCTCTATCCTGCACCACCTTTTTTACCAAGTCTTTCCCTCTGTATCGGATATGACCAGGTCATCAGCATTTAAATCTGTTTTGTCTCCTCAGTTTGTTCTCTAATCCAAAGCATTTGAAAGAGATGCCAGCCCAGAAATCCCACTATCAAAAGGCTGACTACACCAGTGAGGATCATGATTTGGGAAAAACAGTGAAAATAAAATAGAATAGACTATATTTCAGTTGGAAGGGACCTAAAACTGTCATCTATTCCAACTACCTGACCAATTCAGGGCTGACCAAAAGTTAAAACACATTGTTAAAGGCATTGTCCAAATGTCTCTTAAACACTGACAGCCTTGGGACATCAACCACCTCTCTAGGAAGCCTGTTCCAGTGCTTAAGCACCCTCTTGGTAAAAAAATGCTTCCTGATGTCCAGTCTAAGCCTCCCCTGATGCAGCTTTGAACCATTCCCATGCGTCCTATCAGCGGATACTAGGGAGAAAAGATCAGCACCCCCCTCTCCACTTCCCCTCCTCAATTTATTGCAGTGCAGGGGACTGAGGTACAAAGTAGCCAGCTGAGTTCAGGGCAGATCACAGGAGTCAGCAGATGGAATTCCTCAGTGACAGTCTCGCTGGAAATTTTTGCAGTCAAAGTGGTGTTTACTTTTGGCTTCAGAACTCTCTTATTAATGACTAACCCTGTTTGCAGGTTATTTACATGAAGTAATTGCTCTTTTGTCACTGTCACAGACAGCAACTCCATGGAAGGCCTAAGAGTGTGTGTACCTACCAAAAGCACTAAAAGACAGCTCAGCTGGCCCACTGCTAACAGATTACCCAGCATCAGTTCAGTGGATAAGGAATTGGCTGGATGGTTACATCCAGAGGGTAGTGGTCAATGGCTCAATGTCCAGATAGAAAACAGTGACAAGTGTGTCCCTCAGGGGTCCATACTGGGACAGGTGTAAATTAATATTAATGATATTGACAGTGGCATTGAGAGCACCCTCAGTAAGTTTGCTGAGGACACCAAAGTTGGGTGGTGCAGTTGATACACCAGAGGGATGGGATGTTACCCAGAGAGACTTGGATAAGAGGGAGAATTGGGCCCAGGTGAACCTCATGATGTTCAACAAAGCCAAGTGCAAGATCCTGAGCCTTGGCCAGAACAACCAAAGATATCAATATAGGGTATTGTAATAAATAATTGTAATAAAAAGGCTAAATACTCCTATTTCTTCTCCTGTATATGCTGTTCATAAAGCAATTCTTCAGTTCTTTGCAGCTCTTCTCTTTTTGCTGGTGCTGAATAGCCCTTGCTTCTTTATGCACAACTCTTCTCCATTGTCCTCCCACTTCCCTATACTTTTGATAGTGTTACTCACAAAAATATTTCTACTGAGAAGACACATGCACATCACCCTGCTCTCAAACAAATCCCTTCAGTTCACAGAGTTCTTTGATTAAAATCCATCTAAAAATTATTAATTTCTTGAACACATGACAAAACACTTCAGACTCCCTGACATCTTCTGCTTTTCCATAAGTATTGGCCATACTCCTGCTTGTGCAAGAATTTTTCTTCTGTAAATGAAAATTCCATGAGCTTTTTGCACTGGATCATACATGTACTTGTTTGTATATATGTTTTACATCAGCTGGTAATTCAAGGTACCCAACAGGCTTCTAAATACTGCCTAAATACATGTCTGCTTCCAAACCAAGAGTAATGGAAAGCAGCAAAACACACACTAACAGACATGCTAATTATCTTTAACAAAACTAAAAAATTAAAAAGTGAAAAGGAGGCAGAGGTATTTCCTTAGAATCTGTCTTCCTGCCTCTATGATTTGAATTTTAACATGGGGAAACAACTTGTCTAAAGATGCATTTCACCTTTTGATTTGTAGTTTCAAGGCAAATATCAGTCCTACACATTCTCTTCCATTTGTGATTCACTCTGATGTAAGTATGAAGCACTAGAGTTGAAAAGCTTAGATGTTAAAACAGGTTAGATATTTTATCTGTGATGTGATGATTTTTAATTGCTACATAACAATTCTGCAGGCTACATTTCTCTTTGGTGGCTACTGCATCTTATGCATCATGACTGGTACACAGGTGACTAAAATATGCATTTTCTCTCTCATTTGTTTAGCCATATTTGCACAACAGGACTGAGTTTTGATAAATTCCAGTTAATCTAGTAGTCATGGAAAGGAAGGTCAGTGAAGCTAGGTTGGAAGTTGATTCATAGAAGTAATATAAGATGGGTGAATTCATAATACACAAGAAAAGCAGGGAAAAGGCAAGAAAATGAATGCAGGCAGAAAAGATGCTTAACGTTAGAAAGCATTTTCCTCCAGAAAAATACACACTACATCCAGCTCTCAGATGTTTTGGGACCAATTTTCAGTGATTCATTCTGATTAGGGCTTCCTCCACTGCTACAGATTGTCTACCTCAAATCTACCTGCACAACAGTCATTTCTGGAGAGTTTTATAAATTGAGCTAATCCTATGAGATAATTTGATTGCTGACTGTGTTCCCACTAGCTAATCCACATCAGCTGCTCTTGGAAACATTCTCTGGGGTAACATCATGCCCATGTTTTCAGAATTACTCAGGCATATATTCAGTTAACAGGTTTTTTTGTTGTTTGCAGGCATATATTCAGTTAACAGGTTTTTTTGTGTTTTTTTTTTTCATGAATTCCACTTTTCAGCTGAAACATCAAGCACTATAGAATTTGGTAATCCAAGTTGGGACAGTTTGCCCCTTGGCCAATGTATGGCCATTCCCAAGACTGTTATAACAACCATCTATTTCCTATCACTCTGCTACAAAACAGCTTAATGTTCACAGCATTTGATCACTTCATGGTTGGGAAGAACATAAAATGTAAGGATAGGTTTGGTTTCTTCCCTCTTTTCTTTTTAAATGAAACATTTTTTCTGTCAGCATCTTATCTGACAGATATTTTTCATTTCTAAGAAATATTAAATGCAATTCCTGCCATTTAACTTGCTCATTCTGCAAGCAGTCATTCCCCATGTGTATCCAAATTTGGTTTCCCTGTTACTGGAAATGATTTATATCAAGAAACTGATTTTAGGGAACATTGCCTATATTGATAGCACAAATCCACTATCATTAATGACTTCCACACATTTTGTTTTTGCTTTTCACTTTTGGTCTTTAGCCAGCATTATGTTTCATGTTTGGCCCCAAGGTGCTGAAAGAAGGCAATTTAAAATAAAATAATAATTAAAAAAATAAAGCAGCTTAGCCTTAACAAGGATTACAGCTGTTAGTGACCCATACAGACTGCTGGACTAAGAACTTTGGGACACTCTTGAAAGCACTGGAGCAAAGTTCCTTTGATGCTCAGGACAGCTTACCTCTGACGTTTCAATAAAGTTACAAAGCCCCCCTCCTCCTTTCCCTTAGTGCTCTGAAACCAATTCTTACATAGCCAAGTGGTTCCACCAGGCTACTGACCTGGAATGCCTTTCGGACATTTAACAAGACTAGACTCGTACATTTTGAAAAGTCTTCTGTAGTCCTTTGTATTATGTTAGGCTTGAATTACAGCAAAATGCTTTCAAATAAAGAGTGGCTTTGAAATCCTGTCACAAATATTTTCTTGCTGTATGCATACTTTGTTTACTTTAGGCTGAAATATATATATATATATATCAGAGAAACAAAGCTGTAGCCTCTCAAACAAGTCTTCAAAGAGAGCCTGCTTTTGCAGTGATAACCTTCTTTAGAAGATTAATATCTAAGTGAGGTCATTTAGAGATACAAAAAAACCCACCCCACAAACTAAAGATAGCTTTTCTCATGGCTGGAAGAGAAGACTCCTACCTGAAAGTCTTTCTTCCACCTGGTTATATTTTATGGTCCCACTCACACCAGGCAGAAGAGTAACAGGAACAAAACAAGCTGGTTTTCCAGAAAGCATCTCCCTTCACTGCTCTGATAAACTGGTTACAGCAAGGACTCTGAAAGGCTTCCAGGTGACCCTAAGCTGCTTGTCCAATGATCAATGAATGGCTACAGTAATCGGATTGTAAGAGCTACAGGCTTCCCGACACAGACACTATGCTGAGGAGGCAGAGTGAACAGAAAGTGGTGGGGGAGAAAGGGGAACAGATGTGAAGTCAGGAAAGGGCACTGCTGGCAGGGAGGGAGAAATGAGGTCAAGAGCCAGTAAGCAGGAGCAGCAGTATCTGCTCACCAAGGGAGGCAGTATTAGGCCTCTATTCAAAACTGCAGTGTGCACAAGGCAGGCATCAGCCAGGCAGGGGCTGCAGAGAATGAAAGCCCACAGAAGTACCCTGGCTGCAAGCCCATGCTGCTGATATCACTACTCATGCTTTGAGGCCTCCCTCTTCAAATCAAGCAGTGATGCTGCTGCCTGGTGGGACAAGGATGGAGAACTCTCAAAGAGCCTGCAGTGGGTCAGGTGTTTTGTTTGTCATGTAGTTCAGAACTGCAAGAGAGAAGGACATTCTCCTAGGAGCTGGGCCTTATGTAGCAAGCACTCCAGCTTGATACCACAGCTAGAGAAATCTGGAAAAAGCAATTCATTGCCTCTCCTACATTTAGAGTCTGTTTGAAAAAGAAAAAAAGCTTCCTACACACAGGATTCATTTGGTTTTTCACAACAGCAGACTGAACCTATCATATAACTCATCCCTATTCCCTCTCTCCCTCCAGCCCATAATCTTTTGTAGTACACTCAGGTATTGCTGTGAATGTCAGATGGCTAAATATTCCTTGGGGGTTAAAAATCCCTTTGTATCTTTTCTGCAAGTGGATCTAACCTATAATTCCTTGTCAGTGATTATTTAACTGACAGAGACAACCACCTATCTGAAAGCTGATATCAGGTATGAGGCCAACCTGAAGAGCAGTTACTGTGCCTGGGAGTTGGCCTTGCCTTCTAACCAGACCAGTTATTGCCACTAGTTGTCTTGCCTCTATACTCTTACAGCTACAGGAAAGCACTAACACTGACTCACCATATAGGTACATCCAAAGCCAATTAACTTCAGTCTCATACTTATAAAAAAACTAATTTAAAAGTTTAGCCACCCTGATAAAAATCTAAATTCAGTAACCACAATCACCATCAGTATGAAATCACTGTATATTTCAGGTGACCTGAATGTACCCTGCGTATCCCTGTTAAGGAGCTGTTATTTTTTTTAAAGGGATGCTTGGAGTATTAAAAAAAATAAATAAATTGCCTTATATACTTATTGTCATATCACAAAACAATATGAAAATTGTAATATTAAATGGGAACACCAACCCAATTGCCTAGCTTGCACATACAATAACAGAATGATCTCAGTCATGCACACGTTCCTTGACAGCTTAAAAAATAAATGAATTTTACATGATCCCCAAAGCCAGTAGATTTTGGGTTTTCTGGATATAGAAAGTAATGCATATGCTTAAAGGAAAAAAACCCAACACCTCTGACATTTGTAAAGCTGCAAATGGTACCATTTCAGGAAAGTCTATCACTGAATGTTCAAGTAACCTGGACTGTGATTTTCATCTCACAGGTTTTCTTGCAATAGACTAATTAATCTAGCTTTTTATCCACTGCATCCCACTCATTGGGTAGTTCAGCAAGAAAATTTCTCATGGGGAGGACGCAGCACTGTTTATTCTCTGTAGTTCATCTCTACCTGTATTTCAGCTGTAAGAAACTGCTGTCACAGGAAAGACATTTGTCAGGAATCTATTTAGTCTGCTTAGTCTTTTACAAGGCCAAAATTAGCTTCACCTTGATTAACTTAGTTTCTTCACAGACTACCTAATGGATCTATCCCAATTTGCTCAGCTTTTGGATCACTTACCTAAGTGATCTGAAGATGTTATTTTCTTGTCTGAAATAAGCAGAAAATTGTTTAGTTTCATTTTTTTTTCAGACCACTGCATTTCTCATGCCCCATCCATATGAAATGTGGGACTTTTTTGACACAGCGCCTAAAGCCTGCTACAAACAGCTAAGTACCTTCAGTGTTTTTCATACAAAGTCAATAAAATTGCTCATCGCTAGGCAGAATTTATCCTGCTTAATAATAAGGAAGCAAAAGACAGCCATAAATGAATCTGAGCCTGATGACTTAGAAGGAATGCTATGCCACAATGAGCCTAGCTAGTTATCCAGTGTCCAATGAAAAACCTTCTAAAAGTACTGGAACACCCCCACCCAATGTCAATAGAACTTGGGGTAGTAGCCCTTTATGGGGAAAAGAGTCTTTCAAATGTTTCCTACAATAATCCCACAAAAGAAAATGTGCTTTGAAAAAAAACAATGCAACAATCTTCTAAAGGACAAAAATGCACAGAAGACATCAGAAAATGTAACATAGCAACACACCTGTAACCTACTAGCAGGTTTAAGTATCATGTACTAAAATTCAGATATGAGGCTTAGTTTGTGGTAGTTTGGTTTTTTTCATTTGAAGTTTGTCACTGTCTAGTCTTGCTGCCAGTGTGGCACTTTTCTGAGTTATCTGTGAGCTTAATTTAATTTAGAAGGTGGAGCCTTTTGGTTTTGAAAAATAAAACTGAGTTTTATTGTTAAGACTGACAATTCACTCCAGATAAAGTTTCCCCAGGGACCACAGCAGATACACCCCACCATGAGACCCTTACTGCATTAGAATAATAAACCAAAAAATGGCAATATTAAGTGAAATGTAGACCCAGACACTGATAATATGCCAGGAATATCCATTCCTTCTTAGATTAAATACAAATTACTTTTCATATGCAAAAGGAAAATATTTCTCTAGCAATGAATGAAGGAACTGAGCACTGCATGGGACCTGAAGACCTCACATCCTCTTAGAGATAAAGCTCTGGAGAGATAGGTTACAATTCAGAAACATTTTTTACAGACTTTAATCCAAAAATCAGTATCTAGTCAGAGAGGATTTTTGACATTTTCTCTCTTTCTGCATTTACAGTTATTTCCTACAGTAATCTGTCTGCAAAAGCTGAACATTTAGAAAAGACTTAGAAGGAGCATCCAGAGTCTCAGAGAACTCTAGTGCCAATGAACATTTGCTAGAGGGTCTGAGAAGAAAAAAATACATGAACACGTAAAAGATTTGGAAATAATTATTTTAAATTTGGTACTGTTTTTGGTAGGCAAATCCATATTGATCTGAGCCTTGGGGAAAGTTACTGTAATCCTTATGGCAACAGGGACATAATGAGTTTTAGAGAGGGAGTGAAGGGGACAGCTAAAACTGTAAAACTGTTGAACATGTGAATTTACAGCTTGTCACACATGTTCTTAATTCTGCTCTTGTTCTTCCTTCCGTCCCTCCCTACCCCCCTGACTCCCATAAAATAGAATGTGATGCAAACCTAAGGAACTAACTCCCCATAACAGTGGCAATGCAGCTTTCAAGCCCCAAACCAGCTGAAGTACAAGAGGAATCCAACTCAGTGCAACAGCAGCTATGTAGCCTGAAACAGCTCAGCAGAGAACACAAGCCTAGGGAAAGGGTAGATCACTGTTGCTCCCACATTAGCATTGTATATCACCCCTCAAATAACTCAGAAATAGTAAGAGAGGGGCTGTCTTTTGGGGGTTTGTGTCCCAGTGAAGAATCTGCAGGTCCCATCTCAAAGACGGCTCCCTTGAGGTGAGTGCTTTTGACTGGCCCCCAGCTGATGCAGATGAAGTGCTTCAGAGAAATTAAAAATGACAGCTTTTAGAACAGATTAGTTTCAGGCTTATTTTGAATCAATATTTTTCTACTTTTCCCTTTATTTTGGGGGGGAGGGATGGACAGGAGGGGAAGAAGGGAGGGCTGCTGAGGAGTCTACTGCATTTTCAATTCCGTAATCAAGAAATTAACTCCGAGGTTTACCAGAACTACTTGATTTTCATTTTAAGCTTGTCTAGGTTTTCAAGTGGATTCATCCAGACAGAATAGGGGCAGGCACATCACAGAAGTGCTGTAGACAAACACCACAGAACATTGGCAAATGAAGACAAATCCCAGGATCCCAGGGATTCAGGATACCTTTCCCACCAAGCAGCATGTAGAAATTCATGGCAGATATTATCCGGTCACAGACAAATGGAATAGTTGCCATGGCAGCTGCCACTCATTAGTTTGTTGGACAGGCTGTGCCAAACTATTATAATGTGGGGAAAAAAAAATAAGTTTGCAGCTGGCAAATACTAAATAAAGGCCTGATTGTAGAGGGAGGTGGAGCCTGAGGGAGGAGAGTATAGAGGGTGGAGGCTGATCATCTCCAGACCATAAAACAAAACACCTGTATAAACTGATGCCAGGTAAGACCACAATATTGATTGATAGTACCTCACTGTTCAGTTTATCCATAAGATTCTGTGATCTCCTGTCTTCATTGCAATCGCTGGTCTTTTAGACAGTGTTCAGATCCTAGTGCAGAACTGTGGCTTTTATTGACATTTGCAAAGAGGGTGCTTTCAGATTTCAGAGACAACATATCACCTATTTTGCTTTCTACAACCTTCATCTGGTACTTTCACTACCAAAATGCTGCTTATTTAGAGATATACTGACCCCAATTAGATTAAATATACCTTTTCAGAATGATCTCTGATAAATCCTGGTAGCAGAACAAGAACAGTGGTATTTGCTATCATAATTGCAGTCCCTGGCACTAGCCTCTGTGCCCTGCTTGTCAAGAGAAAGTAGTAGCATCTGCCTGCTCACTGTAACAGTCTCTGCCTGATGAGGGATGTGAGATACTGCACTCATTTATCCTTCAGCACCAACAGTCCTTTCCTACACTGGTACATCTCTTCCAAAACAGCCTCACTGCTCTATGTCACACCATGCCCTTCCTGGTAAGGTCAGAGCATTAATACCTTTTTCTGAAACATGCCTATTACTTTACATGTCACAATCCCTAAGCACTTAAGTTGCACACAGCCTCAAGGAGAAGAAAAGGTACCTAGCTGACAACGGCTTAGAAAAAGCATGGAATCCATTTACAATGACCTCTGTTAAGGATCCAAGATTTCAAATAAATAAATACAATTATACTTGATATCATTGCAATAATTACAGTAGGATGAGATATTCACCTTTGACTGTCACCTGAGCACTGCAAGATGCCTGTCCTGCGTTGTTTTCAGCCAGACAGGTGTAAATGCCATCATCTTCTGGTAGAGCATCTTGGACAGTCAATTTTGCAACTCCATCTTCAAAAGTGGAATGGGCATACTGAATTGGCTGGTCTGCCAACAGAAAGGAAGAGAATTTATCATCAGCCACAGGTTTCAAAAGCACTTCTTGTTTTCAGTGAAATCTGGGTGCCTAACACCAGCCAGTGTGTTAGAGTGCAGCACCAAATCCTGCTCTGTGGTGCACACCCACTGCTCTCTAGTGACTTCAAACAGCAGCATCTCAAGCACAAAGAAGGATATGGTTGTCAGAGAAATCTCACCACTAGGTTCACTGGATGCTCCTTTAAGTAGCAGTAAGAGAAGAAACATTTATCCTTGTATTTTGAACAGATTCTCTTTCAGGCACCAAAGTAACACCTTGTTTGTTTGCTTCAGACATTGATTTCACCTCGTAGTTCATATGAAACTAGATACTAGTGTTATTGTCTGGATGTGCAAAACCTGTTGGGCATGGAGAAGCTCTTGAAGTCCTCCATCAAGTACTTTGTAGTGGAAGACATTCCAAGAGAGATAGCAAAAGCTATGATGGAGAAAAGAGGCTGATTTACATAGGCAGTCAGACTACACTACGATATATATAGACTGGTAACAGGCAGGTACAGTCTCACCTGTGGTGATGTGACTATTAGAAGTTAATTTTAAGAAACTGTTTCCTTGATTTGGTTTGGGAGATGCTTAAATGTTAGTGTAGACTGGTTAAAGTTGCCTTGCTATTGTTTCAGGAGCTGTCATCAATCTCAGCCTTACTTTCTGAAATGCTTCTGCAATCTGTTTTCCCAATATTAAATAGTTTCCACTACTGACTCATCACTGGTTGCTTTCCCAGTGCTTATGCACTGCTTAAGAGGGCCTGGTATCTGTGCATAAACACCACACTGGAAAATGTAGTTAGGGTCATCTAAGAGAAGAAGGTGAAACTGCAGACAAATTGTGCACAACTGAATCTAAGACATCTGTCACGTAGGAAATAATGACCAAAAGGAAAGATAAAAATTGATTTCATTGCCAAAATAATTTTAAGAGCTTAGGACAAAAGGTCTGGAGTTTCTATGAGCCAGCTCTGCACTATAAGCAGGGTAAGTTATGAAACAGATTTTTCTCTCATCTCTGATTTTCAACACTTGCAAACTCAGTGGCAGTAATTATCTGTCTGCATACAAATTTCAATTCTGAAACACATACATGTGCCAAAATCAGTTTGATCTAATACTTAAACATATATTAGAAACTGCTGTAGATTATCTTCTTCCTTTACTAGTCTTATAAATCATGTGTTTGTTAAATTAAAAAAATTTCTACCTCACTAAAAACTGGGGTGAACATTTAATCAACTGCCCAGAAGACTAAAACTTTAAAATAAACTCTCTCCACCTACATGACAGGTCACATATGCTTATGACTGGATCCTTTGAGCTTCACTCACTTACACACAGACTTGTAACTATTGGGTCCAATCATATATTTTTTGCACACAGGAATAACATTACATGCAAATATGTATATGTAGAGCCAAAGCCCAAGCAGACAGAGCTTTCTGTAAGAGTACATGAGGCACTAGACTGCTTTCCATGTCTGACTTTAGAATATATAACCTGACAGGGATCCTGTCAGGGACTCTGACATTTAAACTATTAATGGTGCCTAATGATGTAATGATCATTACCATAACAGAAATAAACTTGGAAGAAAAGCTGCAGCATCAAAAACAGAACAATGTCATTTTATCTCTGTTGTAAATAAGCAAATTAATCAGGTTAGTGTTCTATATGGAAAAAGGAAATCTAGTCTCCTTCACCATGTCCTCAAATTTTGTCAAAGCATCCTCTTTTTCACTACAGCTCCCAGAAACCTATTTTTTCATACTGTTCACAAAATATTGATTTAATTTACAGAATCAGGCTCCAGAAAACAAACAGAAGTATATCAGCCCTGAGGAATAAACTGCAGCAAGATTCTAAGTTATGTCCAGTGTACTTATATTTTGATCTAATAAAAACAGCTCTCACAGTAGTCAAATGTTCCCTTCTTGAGAGGCAGAACAGTCAAATCTCCATGACAGCTTGACAGCAGGAACAATAACAAAAAATACCTTTCTGTTGGCATGTTATGCCAGAAGAAAGGAAATTTTCCCCTGGCCCATTTATTAAAAGCTTTCTGGACAGATCAGAAAGCTATCCTAAAACCAAACACTACACTCAGAGAATTGTTATGTTAAAGTCACAGTCATACTGTTTTTAAATTCAGAAGAAAGAGATTCTATCCAGCTTAGGGGAAGAAAACTACACAGACAGCAGTATGTAAAGGAAGATATTTAAAATACAGGTATATTTGCCTTATTCCTGCAATGTACAAAGAACTCACCAATACCGATATCTACAGAAACTTAAGTAAATTGGAGTTAAAAAATAGCACAATAAAAGTTCTTCATAAGGCTTTGGTGAGGTCAGAACTAAAACACAAGAAGTTTACTGTTAAAGGAATTTGCTAGTAAATTGGTGAAAATTCAGAAAGAAACTTCAAAGGCAGACTGAGAGTAACAGGAAAAAATTGTTTTGAAAAAGTTGGAAAAAAAGCTTTAAATCATGAAATTAGGGAAAAGTCTAAGAAAAACCCTGAAGATGGTAGAGTTGTAGAGAAGAGAAAGAGCTGAAATAAAATCCATAGTTCAGTCCAGTAGCTCTTGCTTGTGTCATGAATATGGAACAACTGCTCATCCTCACAAACGCTCAGAGGTAATGATAGAAAATGCATAGCACACATCATCTAACTTTTGCCTTGGATGATCTGAGAGGTCAATCTACATGATGGCTTGGAAAATATTTTAAATATGTATGTAGTCACAGCAGGTAAAAATGCTCAGTATCCAAAGTAGTACTTGCTTGTAACACTGTACAAGAAGTTACTGCAAGTCTTTTAGTTCTTCAGTGGTTTGGATTCCTTGGAGACTGTGGGAAGGCAGAGTGGATGGCATACAGGCTGGTCAGTATCAATGGGCTGGCCAGCCTGGGAGTGAGACTGTTCTGCTTTTTTATGTTTCTTAAAGCAGCCTTCTATTAATGTTTCTTGTGATTTAAGAACTAGGTCTCTACATTCATTATTTCATCACAATATACATACTTTTCTCATTATTCCTTTAAAAAAAAAAATTCTAGTTTGTTATCATTGTAATGCTTGGAAGACAATGTGCATTTGGTATTTTATTGTGAACTTTACCCATCCTGTTTCATATTATTTTTATTTCTAAGGAGTTCTGCAAAAGTGCTCCATTTGGAACAGCAGTATGATTACTCTCAGTAAATTGCTTTATTCTCTGCTGCAGCCTACCAGTTGTGAACTTAAAAAGCTTTATGTTCCAAGCATGGACAGCAGATTGCAACACTCCTTTTAAAAACAAAATTGCCTGCCTCCCTCAAATTATGTACTGGGACTATACTGTTTTCTTCATATAGACAGTTGATGAAATTCTCTATCATATCATTTTACCAAAAGCCTTGTTAGGTCTGTTCAGGTAGTATTTCAGGACGAGAAACACAACTTCCTCCTTTTTTTGGTAATGGATATAAATATGAACAGAGGGTACCCTTGGAACATGAAGATGACAGAATAGACTCTATGGATCAGAACTGGTGTTTGGGCCCAACTCCAATATTAAGTGGGGACTGCTAAGGAAGATTTCATGTTTAGCTGTGTAATTGGGGTAGGAAATTATATAGTCTGATAATTGGAGGGTGAGGGAGTGTTTTTTTGTTGTGTTGTTTGGGTTTTTTTTGTGTTGTGTGTGGGTTGTTTTGTTGTTTTTCTCCTTTTTTGTTGTTGTTTGTTTTTGTAGGTTTTTTTGTGTTTGTTTTTTTGCTTGTTTTGCTGGGTTTTGTTGTAGTTATGTTTGTTTTTGTTGTGTTGCTGGTTTTGCCAGCTTTGGGCAAACTTTAGAATCTCAAGGAATTTCTAGTACAGAAGCAACCAGAAAAGCTGTAATCTTAAGATCTTGGGGACATAGCTACTAATAGCATTTATGACCTGCACAGCTGCTGGATGGGTGGATTTGGGCATGGGTTTCTTTCCTACAGTAAAGAGTGACATCCTGCACTTATTCCAGCCCCTAAGATTCTATGATTCTATGATTCTATGATTTTACTTACAACTTATAATCCTTTCGGGACCCTGGTGCCAACGCGTTGCTCTCAGAGCAGAAGGCAGTGCCAAAGGAGTGGGGGTAGCACAGGATTCAGCAGAGAGCAGCAACAGGGAGCAGCAACTCCGGCTGTTGCAGCACGGTGAAAATCTCTTTAGCAAAATCCAGGAAACCCATCTGTTTACCATCCTGTCACCAGAGCCCCCTCCTGGACATACTGGAAAATTGCAGCAAGACAGAAAACTGCTCAAGAAAACCCGCCTTCCTGCATATTTTGTGCATAGAAACGAATTTTCTTCAAATATTCTAATGGATGATATTAGGGTGGCTTAGAGTGCTTTGTGCAGTATTCATAGCCTTGCTATGTGCTGATCAAAGTTGCATTTGAGACTGTGGATGAAAGTGTGTGCAGGCAGGTGTTGCAGACCAGGGTTCCTTACCATTGAGAAGCCAGGTGAGCTGAGGCCCAGGCACACCTGCCACACAGCACTGCAGCACGAAGTCTTGCCCTTCACTCACTGTGCATCCTTTCAAGACACTGGAAAAGCATGGAGCAACCTCTTGAACTTTAGCCCCTTTAAAACCAAAATGAAAACAGTTCCTTTAACCCAAACTGACAGAATTATCTTTAGCACTTAGTGACTTTCTAGGTACGTTTAGGTGACATCTCTGGGCTAACAGATTCATCCCATGTAAACAAGAAGGAAAAAAAAGAAGGAATCAAAACGATTAACATGTTTTACTGGGGAAGATAAATCATCTGGGGCAATGGACTGGTATAAAGAAGGGGCTTTATAATTTACAAGGTAGGCCCTCAAGCTGTTATCTTAGGTGGTGGTTTTCTATGCCAGAATCCACCATTTGCAGCCAATCACTAGAATCGGATTCAACATATTCCTGGAGAGATCATGGCAAAGAGGAAGGATAATTCTTCTCTCTTGTCTGTCTTCTCCAAGTCCTTCTCCCAGATTTCCCCGGCTGGCAGTGAAAGAAGTTGACTTAAGGATGTAGTTAACAGGTTTCTCATGAGACAGAGTGTCTTGGGTTTCCTGGTTTAACCTCAGGCACAGCAAATGGAGAAATCTTATGTTAAAATGATCATTGCTCTAGGATAAAACCTAAAACTATGTGAAAATATTAGAATTGAGGACAGAATTTGCTAAGAGGCCAACAAATCTTTTAACCAAATCAGTAAGACAGTGTCTTCAATGTCAAAATAATTTGTGACAGGGAGGTGTACTTCAATTTAGCAAAATGCAATTCTCATTCCTTCACTTTTCTTCTTCCTTGTTTTACTGCACAGAATCATAGAATCATTAAGGTTGGAAAGTACCTTAATGATCATCAAGCTCCAACTCCCCTGCCATGAGCAGGGAACACTACCACTAGACCAGGTTACACAAAACCTTGTCCAATCTGGTTTAAATACCTCCAGGGATGGGGCATCAACAACTTCCCTGGACGACATATTCCAGTTCCTCACTACCCTTATAGTGAAGAATTTCTTCCTAATATCTAACCTAAATCTCCCTTGGGACTGGTTTGTGCTCACAAAACTTTTCAGATATGCAGTATCCTGTAGAAATGTCAAGCAACTCCAAAAGAATTTAATGCAGAATGAAAAAAAAATATTTGGCAATCTGTATTAAATACAAGCATTAGTAGAAAAGCTCAGCGGAGAACAGTCCTCCTTGCGAACAAAACATTAAATGAGGTGGTTTTAGCTATACAAGCAATAAAAAGAAGAGAAACTTGTACAGAGAGTGCCTTGCCAGCTATCCTTCATCACATTATTCACAGAGTTAGGAAGCAGAATTGACCAGCATTGAGAAGTCATAATAGAAATTTGGTAGTCACCGTCCTCTGACAGCTTAGAAAAGCCCAGCCACAGTTTTCAAAGTGCAGCTGGACTCCCAAGAGCTTACTTACTTCTGACAGTTAACAACCAGCTGGTGGAAGTCTGGCCTTTGAGGTTGACAGCTGTACAGCTGTAAGATCCACTGTCCCCCAGGCAGGCTTTCTTTAACCATAGGCAATGAATTCCATCTTCTTCATGTATTTGGACATCTTCTCCAGCTTGAATAGGTTCACCCTCTTTGAACCACTGCACATCTGGTTTTGGTTTCCCTGAAACTAGACAATCAGGTATTCCCATTAGTGTAATTCCATTATTTTCTTTAGTGTAAGTCAGGTATAATTTACGCATATATAATTACATAAACCTTAATGATCTTCCAAAATCTCCTGGCCCGTCCATCATTTAAATTAACAAATTACTGCTAACTAGAAAAACCCCAAGAACTTCTATCTGAAAACTGTCCCTCTAAAAATCACAGACAAAATTTATTTGATGAGATATTGGAGAAAGAAATAAATTTCTCTCAATTTCTTCCTATCTCGCTAAAACAGTTTCTCTCAGCACCCAGCAGTTCTTTGCAATCCAGGGTACTTGTCCCTGAGATTGTTTATTCTGGGACTGTTCAGCCTGGAGAAAAGAAGCCTCAGGACAGGGACCTAATCAATGTATATAAGTATCTGAAGGAAGGGTGTAAACAAGACAGAGACAGGCTCTTTTCAGCAGTGTCCAGTGGTAGGACAAGAGGCAATGGGCAGAAACTGAAATGTGGGAGGTTCTGTCACAACAAAGACTCTTTTTTACTGTGAGGGTGACCAAGCACTGGCACAGGTTGTCCAGAAAAGTTGTGAAGTCTCCCTTCACTGGAGATAAAGCCACCTCAACATAGTCCTAGACAACCTGCTTTAGCTACCTAAGCAGGGGTGTTGAATCAAATGTCCTCTAGAGGTCCCTTCCAACATCAAACATTTCATAATTGTGGGTGTTTTTTTCCTGAATAGGTTCCAGGCGTAGGCAAAGCAGGCAGCTTCCTAGGACAGTAAAATTTCAGGAAGCAGAAGTAAAAAAGCTGTGGCTCCACTGCTTGCTTTGTCTGTGTCAGAGCTCCAGAAACCAGATTTGGCTCTAGTAGTGCTGAGGGAGGTCTGGGCTTCATGGGGCAGTTGCTATGATGAGCAAAGAGGAGAGAATGCCAGACAAGTTCACCCACAGCATCCTTCACTTATTTTCAATAAAAAGGGCCCTCTGGGGCTTCCACCTTGCTGGTGTTCCTTTCAACTCTACCCACTTCATTATAGGGAGAGTGCTCAGCCCTGGAGGAGGGTACAGACAGTAAAATATGGCAGGAATATCTGCAACAAAGACAAATGATATACTGCAGGAAACCCTTCTGAACAGAGAAAAACTAAGTGACTAGAAATACAAAAAGAAGGATTTCTTTCTCTTTGCAATAAAAGCAAACAAACAAACATACAAGAAAAGAGAGAGCAGCCTCTATATCCAGCTCCAAATTGTCCAAATCCACAAAAATTTGGAAGGAGCAGGTTATCATTACACCCACAAATGGGGCAAAAAATAGAATGCACAATACATATATCAGAAAGTGGAAAATGTCCTCTTTTTTTGTATGAATTTTCTGTACTAGAAACTAGCAACTACTATTCAGAAAAGATTCTCTATCTTGCCCAACAGACAAAGATAACATTGAAATCCACAGAGAATCAGTAAAGAACAGTGGAAGTAGGAGAACCTTCAAAAGCTGGGGAAAAAAAATAATCAAGCCTTGAATTATCGAAGAACCTGGATGCTTTGTAGTAACTGTACAGACCCAGAAGCATGCTGAGCTGACAGCCTGGTGGGTAGAAGCCTCCTTAGGAGTGTAATAGCATTTTCATAATCCATTACGACCAGGAAACAGAGATGCCTGTGAAAGGAGCACTGGTCACCCTTTGCAGACAGGATTCCCAAGAAATACCTTTTTGCATTACTTGTTAAAACACACTAGGGACATTCCTATGGAACTTTCCTACAGACACCTTGCCTTTGCATATATGAGTTTGTGCTTTGGGTCCAAAGCCAAATGGAAAGCCATTCACTGGCTTCAGTTAGAACTGAATTCTCTCCTCTTTTTCTGTACAATATGAACTACATTTCCCTAACAAACAGGACCATGAATCTGTTAAACCTTGCAAAGTTTTTTAAATGCTCTAGCAGAAAGCAATCCATGTTCTTCATACTAATATACCTGAAAAATAGAATATTCAAAAGGTGCCAGGATCTTTGGAAGATTTTCTCCCCTCCTCACCCTCTGGGCTTGTGATATAAATTGTATTCTTTCCTCAGGAGTTAAGAACTATCAAGAAATGAAATAACTTACCATGTTGTGATGGTTTTGTTTTTTTTGTTGGGATGTTTTTTTGCCCTCCTGAGATACACAAACCACTTTCTCTCTCACTTGTGGGAACACTTTCAACAGTGATTTTTTAAAATTTTAGTGTAGCAGAAAGAAATGCTTCAATATTATTTTCTACTAAAATGGTAGCAATAATTAAAAAAAAAAAAAAGTTCTAAATCTTCTGCCTGGATTCAGCAAAATCCAGCTCTCATTACTCTTTTGAGAGGTTAAAATTTAGTCAAATTCTGAAGACTGAACTCTGAACCTCCCTTTTAATTCTGACTTTATCATTTCAGCTGTTAGGAAAGTCTCAGATCAGCACTGGGTTGGCCAAAGATAAGGGGAAAAAGTAAAAGCTACAGTGGAAATGTAGAAACTGACTGTGGTTTCTTATCTGGTAATATTTTTTATTCAAAGGAAATATAACTAGTTACAGTTCTGGAAAGTGTTCCATCCATTTTCTCTCTTGCACCCTCATGTAAGAGGCCCTAAAAAGCTACCTCCTAGGAAGAGTGGCATTCGTTACCACTGATTTCCCCAGATGAGTGAAAGGATGGATACTATGGTATTGAATTAGAGTACTGTGGAAACTGCATGAGATTCTGCATCTATTTCCAAAATGCTTTAGGAGGACAGTAACTTGCCGTGAAGAAGGAGTTGCTTCCCCACTTCCACACACAGAAGGGGAACTGGACTAACTCCAGATCTCTGATAACTTTCATTTATTTACCTTTGCTCTTAAATTTAATCTCCTGGCCTTCTGATGCTTCCAGGCTCTGTGGATGGCTCTCAAACTGAGGGGGAATTCCAAGAGGCTCTCTCTTCTCCTCCATTACAGCATTCTGGGCTCCTGCTCTGTTTTCTGCTTCTCTACTCCTTGGACTGCCATGCCCTGAGAGGGATGGGGTTTGTTGAGCTGACATCAGAGGCTGCACAGCCCTTTTCCTGTCTTCATGCTGTCTGATGAAAGTGGCCTGGGGTTCTGCCTTTGGTTCTGGTTGCAGTTTGACAGGTTGTAGTGTGATGGTGCTTGAAGTTTTCTGCAAGACCTGAGAACCCTTTGTTCCTTCTTTAGGTTCTTGAGGAGACATTGCAGTGGCTTCTTGGTGCTGTCCCTGCTTACTGTCCTTGGCCTCTCTAGTGATGTAAAAGGTCTCTTTTCTTGATGATACCCTGTCTTTGGATTCAACCAGGAGTTCAGTGCTGCTGGATTTCAGGTCTTTAGCAATTCCATTGCTAGTTGCCTGTTTGAATTCTGAATTTTCGATGGTTTTAACAGCAAGTGTTGTTGGTTTTGAAGGCATGCTGAAGGAAATAAAGAAATTTAAAGATACATGACACTGTATAAAGATTAATTAGTATTATTATTATCAACAAGTATATAAATGTGCAAGCCCTAAGCAAGAATATGAAGTACTTAGTCTCTAAGTTTCCCTCACACAGATTAGGAACATGGATGAAAGAGAAGACATGAAAAGCTTCATAAAATGTGATCAGTGCTCAACTCGGAAGTTTCTAGATACAAATGCACTGCTCAGGTTCTAACATATTTTGTGAGTCTAACCTTGCATGCACAGCTTTAGATAAAGAGCAATTACATAAGACCCTGGGATGACTATGATGTGACACTTCATCATGGTTTCATAAAACGAGATCACATACAATTATAGCTTAAAATGCCACTTAAAATAGTTCTCCAAAGGGAAATTAAAATGAAAATTGAGCCATGAATTTAATATTTCTCATCAAGGTGTCTTGTAATTTAGGTGATTTCAGAAGAGACCATGGCCATACCATGTTTTAGTTCTGACAGTAAAGAACAACCAGCCTAGCACTCACATGATGCATGCAGGATTTTTACACCAAAATGAAAGTTTGACCAATTGGTACAGAGTATAATTTCTCTTCACATTTTTTTTTTTTTTCACTCGGATGATATAACTATTTGGCTACATGGGAGTACTAAGCATAAAGTCATCTAAACTTTGCTTTCCTGAGCCAGACCAGAACTCTGTACTTCATAGTGATGCCACTAGTCCCACCATTTCACAGGAATTTACTAGGACAGTAAAATTTGGCAGTAAAAGAGAATGTCCTTCCAAGTAAACATTTTCTAACTTCCAAATACAGACCGACCCAAAGAGATTTATCATTTTGTGAAGCAGGCAAATGCAGTAAATGTCAAAATTAATGCACTGCAATTAAATATACTGAGAAAGTACTCCGGTGAAAACATACATACCATTGTGGCTGAGTGTATGCATCAGTCTTCTCTGGACCTGAAAGAAAAAACCCAGGTAACTTATATACTCAACACTGTACACAGTTCCGTAAATTTGAAAGATTTTAAACAAAGAATATACTTAAGAACCTTCACCCTTCAAGTTTTAGAGCCACTGAAGTCAAGGCTGACTATCATCACACCTGAAATTTAATATGGACAACAGCAAGCTGCTCAGCTGAAAAAAAAGAGAGGTCTTGATCCATTTTGAAACATTGCTGGGTCAACTAAGATCTCAAGGGACTGGAGAACTAAAGGATCTGTGAGCCTCAAAGGCTACTTTTTTTTCGGGGAAGAGAAACAAGGAGGAAATTCCCACATGGAGACAGCTCATAAAATCTTAGGGGAATCCCACAAATCTTGAAGAAGTGGAGAAAGACAAACTATCAGTACCACACCTGAGCATGGCCACAGTGAAGATGTCCTCTGGCTAAAACACAAAGATTAACAGCAGTAAAAACTCCCCAAACCTGAAACCACCTGTAAACTTTTACCAAATCAAGGATTATAATGTTTAACATGAATAACACAAAAGCTAATACAGCACATTTCTTCCCTTTGCAACACAACAGGAAATCTGGGAACACAGCTATATTGGTTTGCCAAGGTACCTCATCAGCTGCACTGGTAAACCTGAGCACATATTTGCCCAGTTAGCCTCTTAGTTCATATGTATTTAATTCTCAATTCATTCTTAAAAATCTTGACGGTATTTGTTTCCCTTGGGGACAGCATGAGGTAATAAACAGTTAGGAGGAGAGATATACCACTCCAGATCAAGTATGAATCACATCTCTCCCTTTTTCCCCAGTTAACAGTACCAGATGCAGCTTGTTTTCTTCTGGACAGATCAAAGTTGTTGTCAGCTTTGAGACTAGAAACTAAAGTAGCAGAAAGACATTTAATAATAAATTTACAAGATAACGAATTTTGCAAGTCATCAACAAAAACTCCATAAAATGCTTTCAGAGTCTTTGCCTCAGGGGAAAGGCAAAAACATGTGATGGATGGTGCCATAATTTCCATGGTGTTTTGCAAGCAAAAATCCACATCTAAATGCTTGGACTTGCTGCAACATTCAGAGTGACCAAAAGAATCTATTTACACACACACAAAAGTTGCAGTGCGAGAGGGAAATAACCTGTTGACTTCACTTCAATAAACCTGTCAAGGAGCAGTAACACAAATTCCTCATATAAAAATGAAAGCTGAAAATAGACTGGATACATATAGAAGAGGCAGCTGAAATAACTGTTGATTGCAAACAAGACAATACCATGCAACCCTGTCAATTTAAACATTTTCCCCCTCCCTCACCACTTTCCACTATGGGAACTTGAGTGAAAAAATGTAGCTATTGGAACAAAATTTTCTATATATGAGATTGCATGGATTTCAAAGAAAATGTAGTAATTCTGAGCCACCTGTTTGTCTCCTCACATTTTGTCTGCTTACATTGTGGTTAGGTAAGTTTAATCATCTGATTAGTCAAGTAGATTGCAAGAGAGTGCCCTTTTTACTGACCTGTACTAATCCAAGAAAGAATGCTTGCATTATTCAGAGATGTGGTCAGCATCTGAAGCAAGCATATACCACAGCTGACTTTGTGACCCCAGTTCTGCATCATCTCTCAAGACAAATGTACCCATTACCCAACAGAAAGCAAGTGAGATCGAGTTTCATTTTGAAAAAACCCCAACAGGCTTATTGAAGAAAATAGCCCATTCTATAAAACATGTTGAATAGGCAACCTGTAGAAGCTCTTCCTACAATCAAATTGGAACTTACAGATAAAAAGGAGAGCTTTAAGTGGTAAAGGTCACTGTGGTTCTAGGGATCCCAAATGAAAAGCCTCTTATTATTTATATTCTTGATATCTCACAGAGTGACAGCATTGATGGAAAACTGAAAATCTTGCATCAAAACATTCACTGCTGGGTGCACATGTAACCCACAGATCTTATGACTGCAGCTGAAGCCAGCAGCTGTTGATTTAATTATCTAATTGGGTCCAGTGACTGCTTACCCACTGACTGACGAAATTCCTCTCTAGTGTGGTTGCTGAAGGCTGTATGATTTTGAGGCTGATGCAAAAGGGCACCCTAAGAAGCATCAAACTGCAAAATGAACTGTATGTGGTAACACATATATGGAAGAGAACATCCTAAATTATGTATAAAAATACTATTATTTCCTTTAATAGCAGTGAAATAATGCGGGGCTGGGAATCAAGAAGCCTGAATTTTGAACTCAGGTTGTTTTTTTCTCTCTTACAGTTTAGAGTAATGCTCTTTTAATTTACTTTCCTGGTTCTACAAATACAGATTTTTTTCCCAAAAAGGAGCTGGCATAAATGTGCATCTTTCTAATGTTGGTACTTTACAAATACAAAATTAATTACTGACTATAATGACAAGGTTTCCATTAGCTGAATTAAATTAAATTAAAACCTATATTCAAATCACATGGAGATCAAAATCACAGTAAAAGTGACAAGCTGGTTTTAAAAAAAGTTGGTATAGAGCTTTTGGATAGCCTTTTTCCTGTTGAACCAACACATTTTAACTGTAGCATGCTCCAAGCTCTCACAGTACCATTTGATGAAGACACAGCAAGGTGATGGGGAAAAAGAGAATGCTTATAAGGAGTACACAACTGAAGATATTTTAAAGAAATGTCTGTGGTTCTGCTGTAAACTCTGCTGTACCTTGAACTGTGAGCTCTGCAGACACAGATGCCTTCCCAGCACTGTTTTCCACTGTGCATGTATAAATTCCTGCATCATCAAGCCGAGCATTTTGGATTTCCAAGAACTGGATGCCTGTTTTCTCAAACACCTTGAAACGTTCATTTTGCTGCAACTGAAGATCACCCTGCAAATACCACAAGACACCATGAGACAGCAGCTATTGGTAAGAGAAGGGAAGCAAGTTTTTTTGGTGTGACATCAGGCCAAAATGCCTTTCTTCTATCTTTCATCCAAATTCCTTCTATGAATAATACTTAAATAGTCTAAAAAAAAAGCTCTGTCCAAAAGTTCTCTATTTCATATCTGCAGGAGGCTGCTTTCCCTGCATTTTGCCACTCACTGATCTCAGTTTGGTTTTGGCTTTTCATTATTTACTGTAGCCATATTTCCAGAAAAACTTGTCCTCAGTGTATGTGGGCTCAACCAGTTTTCTGTTGTGGTTTGTTGCAGGAAGTCAAACACCACACTTTTAAGCAAAAATTTCCAACTTGGAGAGTACTTCTCTAACCCTCAATAGAATCATAGAATCACAGGACTATTCAGGTTGGAAAAGATCCTTGGGATCCCTGAGTCCAACCATCATCCCTAGTCTACAAAGTTCTCCCAAATATCTCCTTTAGGCAGTATCACTTCATGAAGTGGAAAAAATTCTGCATTTAGGAGACCTCATCAGTGGCCAGATGGGGATGACAAAAGACACTGGACATGTGCTGAGAGACACTGCTGCAACACACTGAAGCTGAATCAAAAGGTATAGATTCAAGGCAGGTAGAAATGCATGTAGTTCTGTATCTTTGTTATTTAGATTAGATGATCAAAATTACAATTTTTGCCTTTTAATTCTACCAAAAAATTGAAAAACATCTGATTTGTGAGCAAATCAGTACTTCTTCATCAACACTAGACATTAAAAGCAAGTCCCTTGCTATCAGGCCCCACAGCTTTTCCTATCCTAACTTTAGGAAGGGAAAGCATAGAGTGGTGCTCCTTGCATGTAAATTCTCACCATGGTAATTTGCAGTGCTAACTGCATTTCTTCATTTCAAGTCACAAAATTTCAAACAACCATTAGTCTATTGGGAAATCATACCTTAAACCAGGTGACTTGAGGCTGAGGTCGTCCTGTTATTTTACAGGAGAATCTGCCTGTTTGGCCTTCACGCACAACAACTCTGTTGGGTTTTGTAGCAAATTTGGGTGGACTCTCTCCCCAGATACTTGGCCTGTGTTCCACAGATGGAACAGTAAGTCTTCCCCTGGAAAGACAGTTTCACATCCTGGTTTTATGAAGGAACTGGAAGCTGTGGTGTTTAGGGCACACTTCAGGAAATGTTTTAGAACAGTGGTCTGACAACAAGGTTATACAAATAGGTGTAAACAATGTTACAGCCACACAATATTCTTTTTGGCCAATGGAAGAAATGGAAAAGCTGGTGATGACTGCTCTTGATTCCTCATGCAACTGAATAGCAGGATGCTGCACACCCTCATCCAGCATACACAACTCACAGATCAGATCTTGGGGACAATTTCAGTTGCTTATAAGCAGAGCTGGGCAAAGCAAATAGTAGAAAACACTGCACACATTTAGCCATTTAGTTTTTCCCATTTTCTGTTTCTCAATCACGTCCTAATAGATTATTTGTGTATACTTGTTCACTGGTCACAGTCCCTCATCATGTAATATGTTTTGACATTGAGTGCAATGACAGTAATTTCTAATATATGAATCAGCAGTTTGGTTTTTTGCAATGTTTCTGACATGTCCTGATAAAAATTTTTGGTTTGGGGAAATCTTCTGTTTGGAATCTCATTCACTACAATGCTTATAAAACAAACATGAGAAGGGCACAAAATCAAAGTGCATCCATGCCAGGTCTGTTGAGAGTAAATGCCCAGCTCTTCTTGCAGGGATGGCATAGTTGGGAAACAACATGTGCAATGAAACTAGAGTGACATCAGTAACTGCAGTCCAAAATCCTCAGTTACAAAGCTGTAAAACATAAACCATCAGGCAGTATCTTAGCAAGCAAAAAACCCCACAACAAATAGGTGCAACTTCAGGTCAGTTAATATCAAAGGCAACACTCATACCACCCTTTGCTCTGAAGCCCTGGTATAACAAAGACACACATTAGCAGATGACAGATGGTGATTTATATATTATATATTTAAACTTTAATTTCAAGCAAACTGAGCCATTTTTAAGGCCTTTTTTTTTCCAGATGGCCTTTTACCACATGCAAGTAAGATATGTCAGTATCTCACCATTTCTACCAAAGATTGGATACTAACAGAGACTGCATCTCCTTAGTCCAAGGTGCTGCCAAGACATGATGGTTGCCATTTAGGCAGCTTGAAGTTTCTAAGTAAGAGATGATACCATAATGAAAGGATTTACATGGACAAGACGACCAGCAAAAAGTCCTGGGAGAGAAAAGTGACTGTAACATACTAAACCAGCAAACACTTCATCATATAATTAAATATCTGATAGATTTTAATGTCATCTTCTCCATGCTACCACTAAAGGAGAGCATAAATGGGTATTAAAGAAGTCTTTTAGTGACCATATTTAGGTGGTGTTTCTGTATTTGTGTATCTATACACATACACTAATGCAGTAAAATAAAATAAACTACTAGTGAGCTGTAGCTTTATGGCTCTTTCCTAGATATACACAAACCAAAATATATATTGTTTATTCTTTTCTCTTCTCCCTGTTTATGTAAGGCATAAACTTTCCATACCATAAAATCACTAATACTGAATAGGAGTAAAACACAGGAGAATGAAAAATGAGGACAATCACTCCTAACTCCATGCAACACAATGGAGTAGGATAGTATTTTGTAAAATCTGAATGCATATGAAAACCCAACAGCAACCTCAACAGTCCTTTCTTGTTTTGATTATTTAGCTTGTATGTGTTTCAATAGCACATGTGTGATACAGACATTATTATGTAAAACCCCTCTATGTAAAAGTCCTCTTGATTACTCAGTTTCACTTACATTTTCACTGTTGCAATCCCAGTTAATTTTAAAATTACATACATATATAATATTCATATCAATGACAAAATGAAATTTTTCAGTTTTAACTATCTGTATTCTGATCACTAACATAATCAGAAACGTATCTTTTTTTAACATCCAGGACAACTCAGTCCTAAGGATATAAATCAGAAATAATTCAGCTTAAATTCAAGCTACTTACAAAAAAATTAATTCAGCTGCTGGGGAGAATTAGGCCTGGGGTTTTTAAAACAGTGGCATTCACATAATTGTAAAGGCTTACTGAAGTGCAGAAAGTACATGACAGTAAAAAGGCTTTTCTGTGTGCCAGCACAGATCATACCCTCGATGCATTCTTGCTAAAAGTTACTCCAAAAGTTACTCCATCTGGACTGCAGTTTACTCACTGTGTCCCTTGAAAATACTTAAATTCTATGTGAGAGAATGCTGATTTCAGTTGCTTTTATTTCTTACTAATGACTCTTAAAGCAGTCTGGCTTTTTACTTGTTTTCTTACAAAAACATACTAAGGTGTCTGTTAACATCAAAGCCAGAGGATTTCTTACCCAGGGGCTTTGGCACTGGATGGCAGGCTGTATTTCTTCAATGAATTCACTGTAAGCACAGAACAGAAAGACAGGAAGTCAGAAGTTTTTCAAGGCCATTTGGAATTACAGATACTAAAGACTAAAATATGCATTTCTCCAGGTTTCAAAGAAGAAGGAGGAATGCAACACCTGCAGTATAAGGCTATGTCATCTGTAGCCCAATGTTAGGCTCTCCAATTCCAAAAACAAGTTTTAGCAGAACTAAGATTTAACCCCTGGCCTCAGCAGTAACTACACTGCAAATGATGAACACAAAAATATTTTTAAACAAGTGAATGAAACACTGTGTCTCATTTCCACCGGGCAGCATTAATTCAAATTAAGACAGCAAAAAAAGGGTTTTGGATTCTAAAAGAGCTCTTTCCTTCGCTTGTTTTAATTTTTTTTATTTTTATTTTTTTTTAGTCCTGTGCTAATCCAGACTACCTTTTCTGTAAAATTTCTCTTTTCGAAACACAATAGTTCATCCTGCTAGTTGGTGTGAGCAGCAGGGACGTGCTGCAACGCAGGCGTGTGTGTAAACTCAGCGCCACCTGCTGCACGCTGCCCTCCTGGTAGCTTTGGCACGTTTAAGTGACCTGGGGTAAATCCAGAGTGGCAGCGTGAAACAAACAGCTCTCATGGCTGTGAAAATAAAAAATTGTTCTAGAGCCCTATAAGAATCTATATGACTGTCAGATAGGACAGCCGTACAGACTGGAAAGACCAGATGGTGTTTTCAGTCACTGTGTTTCCAGTAGCAGCCAGCCTGACATACAAATCTCTGCTGAGAAGAGAAAAAAAACCCTGTTCTTTGCTGTTTCGATGCCTAGAGGGATTTTTAGAATAAAGACCATGTCATTCTTAAACTGAGAAATTCAGTCATTGGGTAGTGCCATGAAATTGCTTTTAAACTGCAGCAAATCCCAGGTAAAAAAAATAAAAAATAATTAAAAAAAAAATATATATAAACACCTTTAAAAAATCTACCTCCATGCAAGTTCTCACTCAAAGAAGTCACCACAACTTAAAATTATGGGAAAAGCAATATTTTACATAATTTTTACAACAGTAGGCAGTAACAATCATGGCTGATCTGTACATATTTCAGTGTGTACACTGAAGATATCTGTTAGAGACTTCAACTCTGAGTAAACACAAACGCTGATTGCTTCAGGCTTGCTGTGGATTTTTGCTTTGCTTCAAGAATCCAACACACAGTTGTGACCTGTGGAGCTTTGATATTCAACAGATCTCTGGCATAACAGAATTGCCAAAAGAGAAGCAGTACAATAGATTTCCATCCTTCCCTGGCTTTGTGTCACTCTTCACATTTTAAATTTGGCAGCTATCTAATATGCAGATGTTCTCTTAAAAATTCCTGGGTTTGATCTTGGCTGTTTCCTGTGTAACATTTAGCATGCAATTACAACCAGAAGTTCAGCCTAGCAAACAGAAGCATACATGGAGAGCTCCAGAAACCCACTGCCTCAGCGTGTCTATCTGATAGGCTTGTGAAGCAACCAAGGCTGCCACAGGTTTTACTGTCTGAGATTTTTCTCTCATGCAGTAAAAACTGTGGCAAACTTGGCTGCTAACTTTCCAGGCCTCTGTTTCTGTCTCGAGTAGTGGCTTCCAGGAAAATTAGAACATTTATAGCAAAGGTCTTTTAGGTCTTTAGATCTTTTACTACCTGGGCATCATCATACACATCTGAAACTGAATGTACGTTTTATCTAGCTATACTTGTGTAGCTCCCTGCAAAATGTCTTAAGCTGTGAAATGAAATTAAATAATCTTACTCTTGCAACAGTGAGAAAGCCTGTGTGTAGAGTTGTGATTTTAACAGGACAATGTAACAGCTTGTTCATTTCATTAAACTTTATAATAATTGCAACAAAAGAATAAATATCCTCTTACCTTCCACTGTCAGTTCCACAGTCACCTGACGGACCCCACCATCATTTGCAGCCTCGCAGGTGTATTTGCCACCATCACCTTCCTGTACACCTTTGATTACCAAACTGAATATCCCCCGGATGCTGCGATCCACGACATAATGGTCTCCCTCTGGGACAGGATGCCCGTTTCTGTACCATGTGACCTGAGGCTCGGGGTAGCCTCTGACCTGGAAAGATGTAGGAGAGAGTGGAGAAAGAAACCAAACAAAACAGATGATGACATTAGGAAGAAATGTGGGACATTTAGCAATGCAGTGGAAAGTTCTTGCCACAGGAGCTGTTAAACACATACTCTTCGCAAGCCAAATGGCAGAACATAATAAAAGAAATCTTGCATAAGTCAAACTGTTAAAATCATATGACTAGCCAGGCAGATAGATACTCACACAAAACACTTTCTTGCTGGAATGCTTTACCTGCAGAAGCATAATGATGTTGTCAGTGAAAAATCCTGACAACTTGGGCTCCCATTGTTTAGAGACTCAAGGGGTGTAGTGCAACTATATCTCTAAGTATGCAAGATAGCAAGGTAGGTAGACCAAAAATCTCTAGCATGGTTGCCAAGGATTAGGCTTATATCATAAATCTCTATGGAGCCATCTAGTTTTCAACTGTGCCAAGAAACAGGAGCTCCTGACAAGAAACTGGCAAGAAATGCAGACTCATACCACATTTTGTCTTGAAGATAAGGAGTTGCAATTTGAGAAAGTGTCATTAAGTGTCATTCTTGTGTTATGGGAGAAGAGGGACTATCAAGACCTAGACATAGTCACACAAACACACTGCTCACCTTAAAGAGCTTTGTGGTCTAGTAGTAGCCCAAAGAAGAGTTTTCAACAAAATGAACCAGTCCTGTACTCATTAAAAAGCAAGGATATTAATATATACTTGTCTGCTATGGCAGTAATAATACCTTCAGATTTGCAGACAGATTCTTAGTTGGTGTAACTGAGAATGGAGTTATTGATTTCAAATGAGCTGTTGAAACCTGTGTCATAAAAAAAAAAACAGGAAAAGCAAACATACACTTGGTTTCAACCAAAGAGTTAACTCCTCAGCCAAAGGTTTTTCCTCTGCTTGATGAGAGATGCCATCCTCTTGAAAAGTTGCTTTAGTATGTGTTAACTCTTAGCACACTTCTCTAGTCATCACAACAACTCCTGATGACAGTATTTTCACCTTCTTTCCTATCCTCTCACTCTGATACATAGCTCTCCATCTTCTGAGTCTTTGATCCCTTGCCTACATGGCATGAAGTAACTGACTGGATCAAGATGAGCTGAGTAGTAGTTGTGGCTGTGCTTGCTCATTGGGAAAAGAGTAAGTTTAAACTACTTTGTACAATCTTGGCAACTGTCCAGGAAGTATCTTCAACCTCCAGGTAGGCAGAATATTGATATCTGTTGTGATTTGAAGAAGGCTTGGTTGTGGTTTGCACAAACGCCTCACAGCATTCTTCAATCAGTTTCCAATCCACATTTCAGCTCTTCTTTCTACTGACTGTACAGCACTTACTTTACAGATTACAGTCTCTGGCCAACCAACCTTACCCATTCGTATTTTCTCTACTTCCAAAACCTTTCATTTTTAATTCAGCCCCACCTCACTCCAGCTGGGTTTTTCATCTGTTGGAGCTCAAGGTACAGCTGTCAGAATTTTTTTTGCATTTCTTTAATTCCTGGGGTATCAGTTCAGACAAATTAATTTTGCCAGTGATGTGGTGACCCCTTCTTCCTGGCACTACTTTATATATAGACAGAGAGAGGACACTAACACTTGCCAAGAGCATGAATATGCTGAATAAGCTCTAGAAACTTTCCACTTCTGGTGCAAACTTCTCAAGTTCTTTCTGAGTCTGTTCTAAGAGTCATGCTGAGTCTATCTCACCTAAGTAAGAGCCATGTTCTATGAAGAATACATTGTGGGATCCTGCACAATGAGTCGATTGCTCTTTAAAAATACCACAGCATCTTTCTAAAGCTCTTTGTATCCACGCCCTTTCTTTCCTATGCTTTCTGAAAAACAGCAGCTCCCACTAATGCATGCCCCCTAACACTACTCCAGGGTATTGGTTTAGTGCTTACTAAGAGGGCAGGCTCCTGGGATGATCTTTCTAAGTACATCTCACTTACAGAAAAAGATAGTTGTGGAGCACCAATATCAGATTTTTACAGCAGCGCAGCTCTTGTTAGTTGATAACACTGGTAGAGTCACTTGTACCAGAGAACTGTTTCTTACTCTTAACTTGTCAATGCTCTCCTTCCTACCTTTTCACTTTAGACTAAGAGACGTACAAAGAGGTGAAGTGACTTACCCAAAGCCTGAGGGTATTAGAATGGGGTTTCTACCTCTCATTTTCTGCTTCACTGGATACTAAGAGTTCATCGAAGTTGAAATATGTGAGGCAAAATGGCTTGAAACTGCTATTTCAAGTAATGCAGGGAAATGAGGGAGTAACACTTAAATAGGTGTGAAGGAAGAACCATTTTTTCAGTGCTTTACAGCACAATCTCTTCACTAATGTTAGTTTGACCACATCTGTCTACAGTTGCTGAGATTCTGGCCTGTGAATACAGGTCATCAATTACATGTCATCTAATATATTTGCTGTTTTCTTTCTGGTCTTTTCTTCAATGTGTTGTTCAACCCAGATTCAAAGCTCCCAAGCTTCCACCACTTTTTCCAGGGAACAAGTGGGGTTGAAGCAACAGCAAACATCTTTCTTCCTTTTTTTTTTTTTTTTTTAATCATATTTTTAAGTCCCTCTTGGACCACACAAGGCTGTATTTTCCTGACCCCTCAAGTACTGTTGGACTATTATACATGCCCTTCTGGTATCACATGACTGAGCCCATATTAAGTATTTTTCCATTTCTTCCATATGTGTTTATTTTATGCTTGCTGTGTCTGTATTATTTTGTTCATCCACATCTCTACACTGAGCAAATGCCACACAGAAAATTACAAACACAGGTGATCAGCATGCCATTTCAAAAGTTTGAGTCATTCCCTTCCCAAACTCTGTATTTTTTGTTCTTTAATTTTTTTGTCAAAAATTAAATGATAGGAAAGCATTTTATGGAATTGCTCTGTTGCAAGGATTTATTTCAGGTTTGGGTTTGGAATGTGTTTCAAACTGAGCCAGCTCTCTCTGAAATACCTCATCTTGCCATAAAAGTGTCAGGGACCCTTAAGCAAATCATTGATTACTACTAGGTTTTGATCCTAATGGATCAATTCCAGAACTGCAGCAGGTTTTATATTCCTCCCTAACCTTTCCAGAGCTCACTAAAAACATCTGCCTTGAATAAATCCACAGCAATGATAAATTTATCTGCTTATTTAATGCCCAGCAGCAGAAGGCTATAATCTTTATTTACAGCTTGGCCAGTTCCAGTGAGACTACAACTTTTCTTTACCTACTTCACAACACTAACAAGTGGAGAATTGACAGTAAGCAGCAAATAACCATTGTATTAGCACAAATATGAGTTTTGAGCTTTCATCTGGACCCATTTACTGCCTAGAGCCTTCCTGGAAATGTCTGCTGGGGTAAAACAGTCCTGCTCCATCAACACAGCAAATGGAAGAAGCTGAGAACCTGTGGCTTGTGAAACTTCCAGAGTTAAGATTCAGTTCTGCACCTAGGTCTGGGGAATACTATTGAAAATGGATGGTGTTAGGTTCCCAAAGAACAAAAATAAGGAGAAAAAATACAACAAATCTATTGAAGATGTACAATAAAGGATATTATTATTTAAAAATGTGCTGCTACAAAGTAGTCCTCATTTTCACAAACCCAAAGGCACTCAGAGACCACCGGTGCCAGATACGTTCAATGACCCTTTTCTACTTCAAAAGTGCAGCAAAGATTTTCTAAAACTTGGCCTATATCTATACCAAGTAACAAAACAACACATAGGTTTGCTTACTTAAGTGCATCACAGTTGCAGTAGCAGTTTAGGATAATGAGATGCACTCTTCTGGCTCATGCTTTTAGCTTCAGTCATAACCTGCTTTGCAATAACTGCTGCTGGCTTCAGGGAGGTTGTCAATGAACACAAACCCACAACACCCAAAAAGAGTCAGCTGTAAGTGGCAATAAACCAAAGTGTGACTGCGAAACACTGGTGGATTGTGTACCTACACTGAGTGTTGCTCACTTGGACAGTAACACCTCAAGATTACTGAAAATTATGGCAAACATTACATAAGATATTCTAGCATTGTGTTCACTGTACTGGCTGAGGTGTTCAAGGCTTGACATTAAGGACTAGATAAATGGCCCCTGTTGCGGCTCAATGTCACATTAACACACAAGCAATGAGGTCAGGAGGAAACCAGCTATCAAAAGGATGTCTTGGTTTGCAAAATCCCCACAAATTGCATCGTATATAGACAGGAACATCAAAAATTGTACTAAGAACAGGAAAGATACAATTGTTAAAAAAAGCTGCTATTCAAAATAAATTCCTCTCATAGAGATGATTTAATTTGCTGCAATATGAATTCCACTAATGACTGAAATTCCTCTCAAGAGACAACCCTTCCTTCATGAAGTCCAAATTTTAAAACAACCAGGTTCTGTCAAAACATGTCCAGTTGTGCTATTTCTGTAGACCACCTTTGCCTTTAATTCCACAAAATCCAGACTTAAAATCTATGTATGAAAGTATTCAATCATTGAATAAGTGGTATTTGGGCGGCTCAATCCATCTAAAGAAAGCTGATACTTAATTTACCTTTGAAAGACAAAAATATTATCTAGCCAACCTTTCTACTTCACACACTATTTAAAATGTAGCTTTCAATCCAATTTGCATACCTTGCTGCTTCTTGTGGAAGACTCTCCTTTGTAAACTGTTAAAGAATAACAGAGTAATTAGGTAGCATTTAACATCCTAAAATAAGCAGGTTTGCTGCTCCTCCAGCTAAGTGACACTACTTTTTGGCACCTTAGTTTCAGTGAGAACTTATTGTAATTGCCCATTTATATTTAAGACAGAAAAATACGGAATATACTACTTAGAGAAAATATATGAAAGGGTTTTTTGTTTTGTTTTGATGAACATGTACACTGATAAAGGGCCATGCAAAAATAGACTTTTCCACTTGAGTCTTTTAGGGGTATGCAGCCCTTCAGGGTATTAAAATTATGCTCTTAGCCTGTATCTCATTTACTGCAATACAGATAAATTATTTATTAAAAATACTCAATTATTAGTGTAGTTAGCACATTTATATTTAGACCATAGTACGTGGAAGCATTAAAACAATATAAAAACTAAGTTTGCATGGCTGAGGTCTTACAAGAATAATAGCAGTAATGAAAAATTATTTCTAATGCATAAAAATACCTGCAAAACAGCAGAGAATAAACTGTTTCCCACATCCACACTTTTAAGATAAATGGGCCAGTGGGTTGGTAGATGAAGTCTGACAGCAGTGACGTCCTTTAGAAGACCAGCAGGTGTTTTGATTATTTGGCTGCCTGCCTCTCTTAACATTAAGGGATGCCAGAGAGTGAGAGAAGTTTTTGAGAAGGGTTTGTAACCCATCTTCTCACCTTCATCTAGGAAATAGTCTGTGAACTAGATCTCAGAAAAGGCCACAGAGAAATTGCAAAGGGATAAAAAGAGGATAGCCTCAGTTATAGCTTGCAGATGTTATCACTGAGCCTCGAAGTGTATGCTTTGGGCAGATCGTTACAAGTCAAACCAGGAGAAGACATCAAAGTAGATGTGGAAAACCACTCAGAATATCTGGCAAACTTTGATCTTTATTCTGCTGCCTGAAAAAAAAAAAAAAAAGAAAAAAAAGAAAAAATAGGGACTTGGCCTACCAAATATTCATTACTAGCAGGGAATAAATTGCTTGCACCTTGTGCAAAATATAAGAGTATTGATCGATCAGATTGGATCAAAAAATCAGCAGAAGAAAGGCTGTTAAACAGCATGACAAATTTTTAAGTGTAATTCTACTCAAAATAAGTGAAGATATAGGTAAAAACAATGTAGAGCACTTACACTTGAAATGCGGTAGAGATTGTACAGTGTACCTCTTCTTCCAGTGTCAAAGTATCAGCAAAAATGGAATATTATTCACTTTATTGCAAGTTATGTATTAGATTGGCTCATCTGAAGGTCAGACAGTTGAAGGCTCTCATGCAGCCCCAAAAGATTCAATCCAGACAGTAACAGCTGTTCTGTGGGTGTGGCTCATCCTAGGTCCTACAAAAAAAGAGGTGTTTTGCACATTCATCAGACTCTAGTCAGTGTCCTCTACCTTCCTTGAATGAAGAACCAAGAGTCTTTGGATACAGACTTCCAATAAAAGACTTGTCAGGGGAATGAAGCACTTGAGATCAAACTTAGCAGAGGATGGTAAGAACTGGACACTGTAACACATGCTCTGTCCATGTGGACAGAGTTGTGTGTTCTCTAACAAAAACAAACAAACCTCTCCACTTCTTGTAGTAATAGTTCATATTAACGTGAACTCTTAATTTCAGTCTCAGGAAAAAAAGCAGTACAAAACTGTGGAGGCTACGAAGTGATCATAATGAATACAACCCCACCTAATTGGTGATGTATTTTTATTTTAATTTACATTTTTTTCTTAGTGCAGGTGGGAAACGTGGTTCTGGCCAGTGCAACCCTTTTGTAAGCCTTGTAACAAAGCTTCTGTTAGGCTCAAGCTGCAGGTTGCTTGAACAAATGAACAGCAGATGTTCTTGATGGAGAAAAGTGGACATGATACATTGTTAAGCTCCTTCTGAGACTTTAAACACACACAAACCATATCTCAAGAATAGTTTATCCATTTTAAAAGCTTGCTTCTAGAACAGAGAACTTGCCTGGCAAGGTTATACATGAAAATGTTAAATATTTGGAGACTTAGCTATGACCTTGCAAACAAAGCAAATCACCTACCTCTTCTACAAAGCTGTCTAGAGTGTACAATTACCTCATTTAAAGCAAAACCAGAATATATGCTAGGACTAAACACAGCTCACTTCAAAGCTTTACCTATTGTATGTACAAGAAACAGTAACAGTCTTTCTGTAAAACTTGGATATGTTTTGGTTTAAGTGCTGAACTCTGGTAAACTACATCTGGTAGTTAGGTTTCTTGCTCCACATGCACACAGTCCTCATAAATTAGTTATTTGGGTGTAACCTTAACTGGAACACAACTCTGAAGACGTAAGTCTTCACAATTGGTGTGTGCATTTATCATTTCTTCTCCCAAATGATGGGAAGCAGGAGGAGAACAATGACAGCACAGGTCTTCAAACAGACTGTTGTCTCGCAAAAAAAATCCCAGCTGAACCACCACCCCCCCTGCCTACAAAAAACTGCAACAATAAAAAATAAAATCAAAAGTAAAAAGTAGAGTCAACTACCTGCAGAGCACCACCAAATACTACAACTCTTTCTTCAGGCATCCATCCCTGGCAATCACTGCCTCTCAGGCCATGCATAATTATGTTGAACTCCTTCTCAAGGTTTCACATACAGAAATTGCAAAACATATACATTTTCCTTGATTCTTAGTTCTGACAATGACAAGAAAATTTTTGCTAAATTGAATTCTTTGATATTGTTGATACTAACATTGAGTGAAGGAAATCTCATATTATTTTAATCTCAAGTAGAAAGATCATATACCACAGCACTAACATAGAAAGGCTACTAGATTTGTCATTGTCCTGTTTGCCCTGATAAAGATGTAGAACTACCTTGAGATGCAAGTAATTGAATTCAGTGCATGGGTAAGAAGATCCAGAAGGCAGAAAGAGACCCAACACTTTTTCCTATTTATTAAAAGCTATTCCTTTAAAATTATTTCAATGCAACTGTTAGTGTGCCATATCATGTTAGCTCTTCCTGGTCCTATGGAAAAATCTGTGGCCCACTTTCAAAAGATGCTGAGAAATGTGTAGATTTCACTTACTCATAACATGGTCATGAGTGCTGAGCACTTTTGGCTCATTTTGACTGCTGTACCCAGCTGTGGGGATATGAATGAAAAAATGTTTATTCAGTATGTTTTTAAAAGTCCACTCAAACACCTACGTTAGCATAAGCCCACATGAACCAAGTTCACATTATGGATTCTGGAACTAATCTGTAGATCACTGGATACAAGTACAGAATTTAGGTGAGGCAAAAACAAGGGAAAAGTAAAGAGTTAAAGGATTCCCTAAAGTTTCACATGAGAGACCCTTTCATAGCATTTCACTTTGCTCTCTGGCAATGTGCAAAGGTTTCTGCAGGAGCCTGGCAAGAAGTCCAGTTATCCTAGAAAGTGTGTAGTGATTTGATCATGTGGAAGAATAACTTTCTGCCATGCTTCTGTGGCTATTCCCTCCCTGACACCAGTACTGACAATCTAGGATTCTGCAACAAAATGTCAAGCTTATCCTATGCAAAATTCTTTAACTCTGATGAAAACTCACTACATTTTACTTCATTAAATCTGCAATACTCCATTTGGCTGGAATTATGCTTTCAACTCAGATCATCAACCAATGCTGGCATTACATGCACACTTCTTAGACAATCTAGAAGAAATACAGCTAACTGGGTCTGGAGAGCTATTAGGGCAGTTCAAATTCTAAGTATATTTTATTTTTCTACTTTGTACTCAGATAGCATTTGACGTTTTAAAGTCCAGACACGAAAAAGAATGAGATCCTTTTGCAGATAGCACCACAACAGTTCTAGTTTTGACTGTCTAAAGTGGTTCTGCCTTATCTGCAAATTTTGTTATCTCACTATTCAATCTCTTTTTGCAGATTGCAAAGGCACTGAACACTACACACACTGCCACTGTCCTTTAGGGAAATCAGCATTTATGGTACTCCCAGACAGAAAGAATTTATGACCTATCCATGGAAGACATGGTATGGTAACTGAAAAGCAGACAATAGCTGCAGATCATTTCTTCTTCTACATTTAATCATATTTTTTACAAATTTCAGTGTGGAGAGTTCCTAGAGACACACCAAGTATTGGCTTTGTGCTCAGTCACCAAAGTACAGCTGGCTGAATAAAGCATTCTTCCCCAGGTATCATACTGCCTACAAGTCCATTTGTCCTAAATTATTTTTGAAGGACTCAAATGGAGTTTCAGAGCAGCACTGGGTGTCAAACTGCTTTAAGTTCACTTAATTTCTAAATTCAAACACCAGCCCAGATTAACAGAGCTCTTAAGAAAATGGTTAAGCCCTATGGACTTTTAGAATTCTTCACATGTATAAGTGCTTTTCCTAATGAGATTTTATTTCATTTAAAGAATAAATTTTAAATTATTGCATTTAAAGTAACACTGTTATAAGAGGGCCCCAAAATAACCTGAAACATCATTCAGATGAAATGCAGAACACTGTCAAGGTGGACTCTGCCCTTTCCAGCATAGTGGACATGAGGGGAACATGCTGTACAGAGAAACACATTTCAAGGTAGCTATAATGTCAATCAGCAAGTGAACCAGAGCTTGTAAACCTCTGTTACACTCATGAGGGCATTTTCACACAGGTGTTGCAGTCTCCGAGTGGCAGTGGTTTTTTTGATGGAGCTTTAATAAATCACTCTACCAGCAGCAACATCTGCCTTTTTACTTTCTCCACATTGTAGACAGCTGACCTGTAGCCATTAAGCAAGCACATGAGGAGAGTTTCACACAAACCACCCATATAGCTCACCTGGACCTTTTTTTTCTGCAAATACAATTTTTCTGAACTTGAGACAGGATTATAGGTAGAATTAATCTCTATCCATCTTTAGATCTCTATATATATAATAAAACAATAGAATACCAGGTTGGAAGGGACCTTAAGGATCATCTGGTCCAACATTTTTAGGTACTACTACAGTTTATATGAGGTGGCTCAGCACCCTGTCCAGCTGAGACTTAAAACTGTTCAATGTGGGGGAATGTATCACTTCCCTTGCTCTCTACAACTACCTGAAAGGAGTTGTAGGGAGGTGGGAGTTGGCCTCTTCCCTCAAGTGAATGAATAATGACAGGATGAGAGGAAATGGCTTGAAGCTGCACCAGGGGAGGTTGAGACTCTTTTTACCCTGAATAATCATGGAATCCATTAACACCATATTAACATGTTTGCATACAGGTCTCAGAGTGAACTATATCGAGTAACAGCAAAGACAGTCCAGACAGAACAGGGCCAGGGTCTTGGCAGCCAAACAAGAACCACGTAAAATGGCGCTACAAAGAAGAGAATGTTAAGTCACCACCATAGGAAAATGTGAGCAACATAGATATGATACTGTCTCCTCTGTCACTTCAATATTGCCATACAGCTCTGCAGACTGGAAGTTTCTGTAGAACAGGCCAAAAAGAGTTCAAAAGCAAGGGCAAGCACAAGAGCTCTCAGAAAAACAAGGAAGATAAACTTTTCAGCCTTCTCTTGGGTGAAATTATTATCAATTTTAATGAGAATTTTCTCTGCTTCTGAGCCTTTCCTCAAGGAAAAAAATCAAACCAAAAGAAACCAAAAAAAGGCAAACTGCAAAGAGAAAGCTTTCTTCCCATGAACCAACTGATGTTAAGGCCTTTTAAAAAGTGTTACATTTTATGAGGTGCTGAATAATTGGAATACCTCAAAATGCCAAAAAATGCAGGAAAATGGCTGATTGGTATGTGTGGTTATGGCTCATTTAGGATTATGCAGCAAGAATGTAAATTAGTTCAAAGGCAAACAACTGTGGCTGCTGATTGGAAGCTTAGCTCTTGCTAGTTGTTCCACATAGCCCAGTAAGCCCCTAAAATGTCCTTTTTCTCCTTATCCTTCTCTTCATCCCCACCTTTGGTGATTCTAAACCAAGATGTCCACTAAATATTACTAAATGAAACAGCTGACTTAAGTCAGTAGCAATGAATTTAGAAGTAAGCTAGAAGTTTCCTGACAAGATCAGTGTTCATTTTAGAGCAGCAGCAACCTTTGCTACATGAAACAAGGTTTTGAACAATTGGACCAGAGTTTCACTGTGAGAGCTGTCAGAACAGGAGCAGTTCATTCATTTCTACTTCAACAGGGAAACCTGAATAAAAGTAGCAGCAAACACAGTAAATCATACATTTTATTTAGCAGTGCTAAATGAAGAGAAAGGCTGAAACACAGAACAGTTTAACACAGTAAAAATAAGTTCTTGGGCAACTGTGTCTCCTCTTCCCACCACAAAAAGTTATCTTGTAACACTTGACATAGATTTTTACTTTCAGTTGTGAATCCTTCATTCAGTAACAATTCAGAAGGGTGGATAAAGATTGTTTAGACCAAGCACAAATGCTAGGAAGCCCCCTGACAAGTACAAGATTAAAACTCACACCAACATTTCTCTGCCATTAGCAAAATGTGTCTGTCTCCACTTAGAAAGGAAGCTGTAAATATTTTGCTGTTTTATCTCACAGACCTGATCATAGAATCCAGACACTCTGAAACACAACTTCAGTCTGGGATATGATCAGGTCCAAAATCTCTGTCAATACCACACACACACAAAAGCAAAACTAAACAGTGTTAAATATTTTCAGAGCAAGGATCCCTTCATAACAACAATATTTGGTGTTTGAATTGACAGACACTTTTTAAAGACAGCAACCCACTCAGTTTCTTTCCTTTGTCAATAGTATGATCATAATTCACTGTAATTACACATGCAAAAAAAAGAATTTCCACTGCATATGATTTCTGGAAGATGTAAAGACTTTTTAATATTATTTTTTTACTGGTGCAAAGTTTCTGTCTTAATAGGATGCAGATTTATTTTCCACATCACAGAATCCTAGTGGCCCTATCTTCTTGTAGGAGCTACAGCACCAACCAAAAGATTTTCATACTCTACTAGCTTAGGGATGCTTTTCTTAGGAATTCAATATCAATACATACTACCAATAGCACATAGCATACATGACCTACCGTGGAAGATTAATTAAAAATAAAATCTGCTTTCTGTGCTCAAAACACAGCTACTGGAAAATATGTTTAGAGGTATGAAATTCATAATTAAGGGCAACAATTCACATCTGGAATGTAAGGTGCTAACAGAAACTTTTTGCTCTGAATGTACATGTTTAATTTCCAGCTAGACAAAATTTATTTCCTGCAATCTGGGAGTCTGGTGGTGGCCACAGAAAATGCTAAAACTGGAATTTAGCAGTTGCTGAGTTGACTGTACAGTTGTATGTTCATTTAAAGACTGTCTGCTGATAGTGAGAAATGCTGCTGGCAAAGGCAGTGCTCTGGGTAGGTTTTAAAAATTCTCCTCAGTTATGTGTACTGCTTTGTTGTTAGTGCTGCTTGGTAGGCTGAGAAGCACAATGGGCATGAAATGTCATTTGTTTCAAATTTCATTAAAAAATAGAACCGATGCGATTACAAAGAGGTATAAAATGCAATGTGAGATTGTGAAGGTATGAATACATTAGACAGCCTAAACATCTAGCATTTCTCATGGTATTGTTTGTTCTGCTATGCTATGTGTAACTTACTGCTATATGTTAAATAATTCAGTCTTCCATACATAAGCTTATTGCAAAACATAAAGTGCTCATTAGCAACTGCTAGTGATGCTTTTATCCTCTAATAATCTGTAAAAACTATAAAGCTTTCCAGGTTTCACACATATACTTTTTAACAACAGTGTAGCAGAGATAACTCATAGAGCACCATACACAAACTTCTGTGTTTGAAGTAAAAATAAAAATTAAGGCCTAAGCAGCAGGTGTTTAAAAGAAAAAAACTCTCCAAGCAACAAGTATAAATTGATGTGGCTATAAATTTCTAGTTCAACAGTTCAGAATAAATATTTATATACATGCTGACTTAAAGAGAATTTTTGTGGGCTCACCATTTCTTTCTAATGCTTTCTCTCAAAACTAAAATTGCTGTGATCTTGGAAAGAGCAGTGTACACGTGCAGTCAAAAATAGGTATGTTTGTTTAGCTTGTGGAAAAAGTGCTTATTGTGCATGTGCTTTCAGTAGAGCTCCACTTAACTGCAGTTGCTGGCATTCCTACTGAGAGATCTAACCAAATCCAATGTTTTCCATTAAACCTATAAGCATGTAACTGTCTCCCAAGCAGATAAATTTTTGTCTACGCTTCTGTCCATTTGCATATCCCAACAAGTCAATAAACTCTTTTAATTCTGGGATTGTGTTTTCATGAATTGGTGCTCTTAATCCAACTGGAGTCACCCAGATACTGGAGGTACTTGTGTCTATTGCAAATCTTAACTTTCTCTTCCAAAATCAGAAACTACTTATCTCCGATAAAGATAGGTTCATGCTTAAGGTACTGGATAAGAACTAAACTTCTGGAAGACAGCAGTTCAATTCTGAATCCAGGCATTTTTTTCTGTGGGACATGCAAGGACACTAGATTAATTAGTTGGTTTAAGTGGTACCATGAAATAAGAAAAACCACTAACACACAAAAATAAACCCCACCATTTACCACTGTTCTTCAATCTCTACTTCCAAGACTTTCTCATCATTTTTCTTCCAGTGCCCTGGCCTTTAACATAACTTTGTTTTGAAATATAAATATTTCCCTCCTCTAGAGCTGAACTGCTGAGTTATTCTTTGATAAAGAAACACCAGAATCACACAGATGAAAGAGTATTACTTTCCATTGTATTCACAGAACTGAAAAAATCTTTATTCCTTCTTTGCCTGATGAATATGGGAATGTGATACGAGTTAGTTTTCAGATACAGAATATCTGATACTACTGTGTGTGGGAGCTTTTATAAACCTTTTACAAAATAGTTTGCATTAAATTAATATTCTAGGCTTAGCAAAAACAATTTAAATAATACATGCACCATAACTATAGTCTTGCTTGTGCCTTATGGGGCATGTGAAAGAAAGACATCTCAAGCCACACAGTTACAATTTGACTCTACTGTGCAGCTAGAGGAAAATTACCATTCAGATCCAACATGAGTCAAGAGAGCACAGACCCAGATGACATAAGCTCAAAATTCTGTTGCCAAAAGTCAAGTAACCATGAACAGAATTATTTAATGTCAGTCTTTGCTTCCCCATTTCCTTTGGACAACACGTGCAGATTGTTGTCATCTTTAAATGAAAAGCTCTTGTATACATTACACATTGGCATACAGTATTACTTTTAATTAGTATTTTAGTAAGCTCAGCTGTTTTATTTATAATCAATAGTATATTCCATAGAGAACCATTTGCTGCACTATTTTGAAAAGGTGCAGAAAAACAAGGAAAATTAAGAAAGGTGATAAAAATTACTTATTTTTCCATTTCACCTCATACTGCACATGTATTACAAAGGTCTCTATACAAGCAAAGCTGACTTGGAATTTATACTAGTTTTAGCCACAGCATTTTCAGAAGACAAGGACTGCTTTGTTCTGTCTGGCTGCAGGTTTACAGTAATGCACTGATTTATAGAGAATAAATATCATCAGAAAGCCTACAAAAAGATATTTTCTTTTTAAATCATCTCAAGAATCTCACTACAACATACCCTTAATGTAGGAAGGCTAGCTCAGAAGTCATGTTACAAATGTGAGAGTCAAACATGGTTTAATTCCCAACTAATAGCCTGGCTGTCAAGTTTCCTAGAAGAAAAAAAATCAACATATTTAGGCAGGCAACTCAAAGCTCTTATACTGGACTAATAATTTCAGGGATGGTCGGACAGTGAAAGACTTAAGTTTTCTGGCCCCTAATAGTGCAGATACCTTTGACACATCTGATAAGAATAGCAGCAGCAGTGCCTCCTTCATCAAGCACTACACAGACACATCAACATCTCTCCTTTCCCAGGGTTATTTACTCCATGTCAAAGAGGAAGAGCGATGTGTATTTACATGAGATGCTGAACTATAAGCTGGGATGACTTTTGGCTTAAAAATAATGGTGAAGGTAGGTTTGTCCCCAGACACTGAACAATGAGCTCTGGCAGCTCAGGCACAGAAATATGTCCTGTTTCCTACTAGAGATTCAGTAACGTCCACTCACATAGTTAAAAAGTCTTACAGACAGAACATTAAAAATTGAACTGGGCACCTATGGAAGGACAATCTGGCCCTGCCTACTTTTGCTCATGAATCCTGAGGCTGGTACAGCCAACCCTGTCAGAGCACATAGCACTGCCTGCTGTGTTTGGAGCCTGTGGGACTGTGGCCCGTTGGTGATGGCACAGCCTGTGCATGGCTCATCCTGGGCTCCTGGCTTGCTTTCCTTTGGGGAGCAGCCAACCCTTGCTGCTCCCTGTCAGAGAGGCTGGTTTCTTTCCTTCATGAATGGGTTGAACTGTAACACAATTCACAGCAAGGTTATTTTCTGTTCAACATGTGCTTAGATGCTAGGGAGTCCAGATGTTACACGTAAAAAAAAAGTACGTTGTCTGGTTCTGCCCAGTAGGTTTCCAAAGTTCATACTGTACTCATGACTGAACAGAGCCAAGAAACATGTCAAAAGCAGAAATTTTTAGCTTTGGAGTCTAGGTGCTAGAGTGAGTGTGGACTGAGCATAACCACAGTGAGTAATGATGTGTTTTGATTACAAACCTTCTCCACATGTGGCCTTCTACAAAGATCCTGAATGCATCATGCTTACTGTTTATTAATGACTTTCTTTTCCTAAGAGGGAAAGCAGAACTGTACCAAAAATGTTGTTTGGTGTCATTTGGTGTAATTTAGGTCAGGCTCTCAGGGACATACATCTGCGTACTTTGTTATTTTGTGTGCTCTCATGGTTACATATGGCACTGAACCCCCCTCTGACCTTTGTGGTTTCATCAACCAGATGAAGGCAAGGTGCTGGAGGAGTTTCAGCCTGGCTTATGATGGGAGAAGGCAAATATATTACTAGTTAGCCAAATGTGTATCTGATGAGTATCCCATCCTACTTTTTAGATGACTTAGAAAAAGGAAATACAATTTTTTTACAGCTAGGGGCATATTTCTGGAAGAAAAAATAAGCAAACAAAAAACCCAAAAAACTTCTCCCCATTTCATCCCTCTGATACCAGTATAGGCTATTG
>NW_009952974.1:1415821-1440838 GCF_000747805.2 Chaetura pelagica | reverse complement strand
CTGCTTCTTTCACCTTTAAACTTGTTATGACTGTGAAAGGAGTCAAATGCACAATTCCCTAAAAAAGCAAATTTAAAACATCACAGTGATAAGTTACTCTCATGTTTCATGTATTACTAAGAACATTTATTTAAATAAGAAAGCACAATGCTACATGATGAGTTTTATTTCCAGTTGAATTGATGACAACAAAGACTTACACACTGGCCCAGAGGAGCAACAGAGTCTAGTTTTGAAAAGATGATGATATTTTTCAAATTAAAAGCAGAATTGAAGATTCTAGTAAGATTTGTTGAAATGCGAGAGATTCATGTTTAACCATCATGGGACAAGAAAAATGAGATGAATTCTACTGGCTGCTTCTAGCCTGACTTACACGGCCTCACTCTCTGAACACACCTCATAGCCATATGCTGATTAGCTGCTTTTCTCTTGGGAAACATCTAGATTTTCTTCGATTGCTTTTTCAGACATTTTTATCTTATCATTCCCAAATAGTGGACTTTACAATTAGTCATGGTATTGATTCCATCATTATTTTGTAGAATGCTGAAGCTCCTTTACACCACAATATGAATATTTATTTTTTTTTTTCCTTTGCAAATTTGTCAATCCATGAATTAAGAAGTTTTTCTCAGATTTCTATTTAAGGTCTACAGAAGAATAGCAAGTCCAGAAATCCCTACTAATGAAGAAAATTGTTCTCAAAATCAACCCTAAGGATATGCCTATGGATAAATCCTTAAGCACACTTGCCTTCTTTAGCTGACACAAAGCTGTGCTTTTCAATAATACATCACATTACTAGCTGATCACAAAGTAGTGGGAGATCTATAATAAACTTTTCAGTGACAACAGTTTTTATTTCTCCCAGCTCAACCTGAAAGCAGGTAGATTAAATCACACAGACTTTTACTGTCATGTTCTTAATGTGTTTTTAATTGCTTCCATCTCACAATCCGAAATAATTGGAAGCACGTTGAAGAAAAAGAGAAAAAGTGGTGACCAGGAGCTGCAGAAATGTCTGTCTTCAGCTTAATCAATGGTGGTGTGGGTAGATACCACACAAAATAATAAGAGATTCTCTTTAGTGCCATATGTACACTAGTTGAAGTGTTCTAAAAAATCTTAGATTATCATTATTACCATTATTTTTTAATAAATGTTTTTTATGTTCCTTTAATTACAGTTGTTAGTACCAAAACAAACAAGAATAGAGAACCAGTCTTTCTGCCATTGTACAGAGCAGAGAACTCCTGTCCCTAACTGGTCATAGATAAACAACATTGGAAAGGAGATAGAAAGCAAACAGAATAATAAAGGTGATAATGGTAAATGGCATAAGTCTTCCACAGTTTGGGTTGGGTGGGTTACTGAAAACAGGCTCAATTAGTAAAAAAAATAATAAATTCAACCCTGAGAAATGCCAACTGAGGATAAGGATATCGTATGTCCTGTCTTCCCCAGTCATGGCCTCTTTCCTACTTAGAAATTTTCTCTGGGTGGAATTTGAGGATATTCAGTATTGGCTAGAACTTCTGAACGTCTGGTAGATTGGAGCAACTATGCAAATGGTCTGACCAAACTTTGCTGCCAAACATCCAGAAATCTTGGCTGTTGCCTCAACACATGCACAGATGAGTTGCATGAGACTGTGTACTAAGCACAGCACTTGTGGGAATCATCACACACACTGCACACAGGCAGGCAAGGAATGCTTGAATATTTCTACCTGGAAAGGCCTGAGTATAACTCTGATTGCCATAGGTGACAAGGAGACAGGTATGAGTTGAATTTATGAGTTAGAGAAACTGAAAAAACTAGAGCTCACAGACCACAACTCCTGTCTAAAACCTAGGAATTTCTTAAGCAGCAATTTGCAGCCCTGCAGTATTTTCTAAAGGACATATCCTATGCAAGACGGGATAACAGGTGCCAGCACATGCGTGCTTGTGTCGGTTGTTGAAGGGAAGTGTCTTGGAATAATTCTGGATGTAGATAACACTCTGTGGATAAGCAATTTTAATTTAATTCCACCTTAACCACTTCCAGAAGAGCAGCCACCCATGTCTAAAAGCTGAAACCTTTTCAGCTACTGTTTCTATCCGCCAATAGAGTTGCACAAAAAGCCAAAACCAAATAGAATAAGGTATGCATTACAACTGGTGAAAACCCAGCACTGTGGTAAGTGACTATAATGGAGATCAATTACACAAAGAAAGAAATATCAACAGAAAAAAGATATGCCATAAGCTGTTCACAGCCACTGGACTTGTGTTTAGCTTCCTTTTTAATGTCAGCTGTCTATACGCCAATGACTGCTTGTTATGAAATGTTTCAGTAACTTCTGAACACATCACATTTTTCCCAAGAACGCTCACTAGCATGAGGAAAGATCAAATAAAATTTCCAGTCAAATCAATAACTTTTTCAATTCTTTGCTCCCCAAAGCATGCCTCTGTTTCATATCAGGTTTCTGAGCTTATTGCAGTAGTTTTACAGATCAGCACAACTCCTCCCACAGCATTTGCTTTCATCAGACAACTGTCTCCCCACAAAACATGGATCTTCCCCGAGTTTCTTCCTCTTTAGGCTCAGAACTGGCACCCCTCCAGAAAGTGCAGATCCAAACACACTAGCAGCTTCATGCAATTAGCTGCCTGGTACATTTTGTAACAGCAAACATCTTATGCTGACAGCAAAGGATATTGTACCATGTCATCATCCTGTATCATGATCTGGGCTTCTCTCATTTCAGATCCTGCCATCTCCAACCTAGATGTACAATTTAATTAAGACATACTTCTGAAGTGCCTGCTGTCTGAGGCCTGGAAATGGATCACACATTGCTGCTTCAAGTCCAAAGCCTTAGCTTCTCTTAAGAAGATAAAGGTTTTGCCATACAAAGGTGATGCAGCAGCCACAGTAAAACAAATTGGTTAGATCTCAGTTTTGCCATTAGCAGGTAGTTGAAAGAATTCACAAATGCTGTGGGTGTGTTTCCCCTCCATCTTTCTTTTAATGCTGATCTACTCTCTTTACACCATGTAAATATGTCTCCTCTCTATCTCAGAAGAGATGGTAGGATCACTGTCAATCTTCCCATTGCTTCTTGCTTCTCATTGCCCGATTCCAGTTTATTTTGTCAGACACTAATGTTTCACAGAATGCCTGTGCAACCAGCAGCAGCAAAAGCAGCTCAGAAGTTGGCAAACTGATTTACATCACTGAACTTAACTGATTGGAACAGATACAGGTAGGGTTTTGCAACAGCAGGGTGGTAGAAGGACAAGTAGAGAGCACATTAAAAAAAGAGCAGGATTTGACATTGACCTGGCTTGCCTTAAAATTTACCAGCTCCCTTACCTAGAGGAGGATGGAAGGGGAAGAGCAGAAAAGTAACTACCCAATGGGCAGCAAATTGAACTAAGTACCCCTACACTGATTGAAACTATGAGCTGCATGTCAATGCATGAAATCTAGTTCCCTGGGATTAGAATACCAGCTAGATTCAGTAGTGTGATATCTTGATTCTATCAATGGACCATTTATGATGGTTCACATGAAGCAGAAAAACAACCCATACTTTGCTGTTGCCAACTGTGAAATAGCTTATCCAAGGAGAAAAATTCTTTCCTGACCCCTAGGCAATCAGTCTGTGGTCTGTAACACAACATTGGGGTGTTTGTCTCAAGCAGAGCTGTAGCACAAGTAGTCTTTAGGCTCATAAAATTAATGACTATCAATATTGCCCTTAAAAAGTATACATGTGTGCAGCTAAAGCAGGCTGAGTTAACTGCTTGCTGCAATCAAATGCAGAGGTTAATATCACTCTGGACAGGGAAGGGTTTGTTAGAAACTGACTGTTCCTTGACTTGTCATTTTTTATGGCTTGACACTTCAGTGACATTAAAGAACCAGAAGTCCTCATACTATATTTTTGATATAATGAGTCTACTACTATTTAAGTTCAACAAAATAATGCATGGGCTGCTATTCACATAATTATCAACAAAAAAAATACTTGTTTTGGGCAACCCCTTTTTTTTTTTTATGCATGAAATCTAGTTCCCTGGGATTAGAATACCAGCTAGATTCAGTAGTGTGATATCTTGATTCTATCAATGGACCATTTATGATGGTTCACATGAAGCAGAAAAACAACCCATACTTTGCTGTTGCCAACTGTGAAATAGCTTATCCAAGGAGAAAAATTCTTTCCTGACCCCTAGGCAATCAGTCTGTGGTCTGTAACACAACATTGGGGTGTTTGTCTCAAGCAGAGCTGTAGCACAAGTAGTCTTTAGGCTCATAAAATTAATGACTATCAATATTGCCCTTAAAAAGTATACATGTGTGCAGCTAAAGCAGGCTGAGTTAACTGCTTGCTGCAATCAAATGCAGAGGTTAATATCACTCTGGACAGGGAAGGGTTTGTTAGAAACTGACTGTTCCTTGACTTGTCATTTTTTATGGCTTGACACTTCAGTGACATTAAAGAACCAGAAGTCCTCATACTATATTTTTGATATAATGAGTCTACTACTATTTAAGTTCAACAAAATAATGCATGGGCTGCTATTCACATAATTATCAACAAAAAAAATACTTGTTTTGGGCAACCCCTTTTTTTTTTTTAAAAGCAACAACCTTACTGCAGACTATTCTATTGGCATCAGAACCCAAAGATTAAAATAGGGAGGGAAAGATCAAGAGAATGGGATTCAATGGTTAGAGAACAGTAAATATTCTCATTTTTTGTTCTCAGCTTCTCCACCAGTTTTCTGCAGAAATCTAAGTAATTTTCTATATGCCTTGAAGTGTCTTTCCCTACAGAATTAACATGGAATAAAGAAAGCTGGATGAGAGCACTGACATTCACCGCTTCCTTGTGTTGGCAGTCACAGTGTAGAGCACTGCTGGGGTCAGTCCACCCTGATGCTCTGTTTACCTACACACATCATCAGGACTCCAGGATCCCATAGGATTTTTCAGATACAGAAAACCAACCTGCTTCCTAAGACTTCCCCAGACAGTAAAAAAGGAACCTTTCAGTGCATCTAAACACAGAAAGGGAACCGGAGGATTAGCTCACCATTTTATAAGCACATGGCAAGGCTTGCAAACCCAACCAAGAGCTGAACTTGAGCCTTAATACTAGGATGGGCCAAATCAGGCTGCAAGCAACCCTTAAGCTGTAGGGTGGGTGTGAAATTAGGGCAACGTTTAAATAACTGCTAGGTTCTACAATGGAGGCATAACTTCCTCTCCAATGGGAACTTAGAGCTGGATAAATGAAGTCCAATATTTATAAATCAAATTTCTAAAAATGAAGGAAGAGGTCTCGTCAAAAAGGATGGAGCTTGAGACATAAGACAAGTGTCAGTTTTAAGGGGTTGAGCCTGTAGTCTCTGAAACACCAGTAAACAAGATACTAAGAAATCAGGTAGGCACAAAAACATGCAAAGCTGTGGAAACCTTCTAAGTCCACCCTCTGCCCACCACAAGGAAAGAAAATTCACAGATTTAAAAATTTCAGCAAAAAAATATTTCTAGGATTCTTTGCCCAGCACTGTTATTAATATGTGCTTGACATCCTTGTGTGAGTTAGAAAAGCTAGTGAAATTCCTGGAAATGCTTAAAAGCTTTTTTATGTAACTGTATGGAAAATTACAGTACTTGTATCTGTATTGGTCTACTGTGATGCTTTGAACCTTTACTATAGAATAGTGCAGCTGAGTTTTGAAGAGTTAAAGATGGAGACAAATTACATTTTAAACTAGATATATGGCCAACGATCTTATACTTGTAGGTCAGCTCTGTGATGTAATTGTAGCACTCTGCTCAGTTTCAGAAATTGAACATCCAAAGTCTGAAACAATTTGATAGGGTACTGTGCTTGGATTATGAATTGATCAAATATTCTAAACTGTATCAAAATACCACCTTGCCCAATAATTTATGGGTGCTTATTCGGGTGCTATGGCTCACAAGAATTTCCCTGTCCTCTCAGAAACTTGCCACAGAAAACCCCATAATATTTGCTAGAAAGAAAGGAATCTCCTTCATGAGGATGTCATTAAGCATTACAAAATTATAGAAAGATAAATACAATCACAATTTAATATTGCAAAACACTGATAAATAATCCAGTGATTAATACATCTGAGCAACAAACAGCTTTAAATAAATCCTGGTAACTCTGACCTGCTCTTCTTTTCCCTGAGTATTTTACATGCTCTCACAGGCAAGCTACAATGCCTTACTTAGCACCAGGCAGAAAATTATTACTCCGAGCTGTTCACCTCACACTTGATGTGCAATTGAAGAACAGCACATCATTCAATTCCTAAAAAGCTGGGAAGCCTCATCACAATTTCAGAATAATCTGGGATGGTCTCCCTACAAATCACCACAGCAGCTGATTAACAAACAACTGTGATGTCCATGCAACAGATGTTTGGGGAGCATCACTTACTTAGATCACCACTTGCCAAGTGGTTCCAATCTTCAACTAGTGCTCCTGGTCAAAAATCAAGCTCGTAAACTTGAAAGATAAAGAGTTATTTTTTTACACTAAGGTCACATTGGAAAACTCAGATCTGCAGTTAGATATAAACTTGCTGAGATTCTAGTAAGAAAAGCAGGGTGGTAATAGGAAGAACAATAAAAACAATTACTGTTAATGATAACTCCAGTTGTTTTCTACCTCAAATTTCCTAAGTTTATGGGCTTTTCCTCAATTTCTCTACTCTCCTTAATCTTGAATTTCAGCTTCACACAACTTATATCACATGCCACTGGAAAGAAAAGCAATGAGTTTTACTCTGGGACTTTCTCTTCCTTGTTCACTTAATGAGAGTACAGGATCATCACAACATCAGATTTATATCCTGTCTTGGATTATCAAAATGTTTGTACTTTCTCATAAGATACATTCCACTGCAGAGGAACTCTTTGAAGAAAATCTCTTGTCTAGCCATTTTAAAAACTTTTTATTTTTCTTTAGCCCGAGTCTAGTTTAAAATTTCTACTGTGCAATGAAGCAGATTATCAGCAATAACCCATTGTAACATCTGTAGCTTATTTTCCAGAAAAGAAAAACCTAAGTATGTCCAGAAGCTACTTCTATTACTAAGGAATAATAAACAGCTTTTATTAAGATTGTCCTTCTGAACAGGTCCACTGTCCTTCTGAACCTCTGGAAGAGTAAAAGTGACAGAAGCAGCAACGTTGTAGTAACCATAGTACTAACATCTGATGAACCCAGACGACACAATCTCTGCAGGATGCAGTCTAGTAGGACTGCAGCTACTAAGTGCCAGTATCCTTTCAAAATGTACTGCTTCATTCCCCCTTACCCTTGCCCATGTTACTAAATTAGAAGCACCAGGAAAATATTAATTTGAACCTAGAAGTTATAAACAACAGAACCAAACACAGGTTCCCCAACCATAGAATCATAGAATAATTTGGGTTAGAAGGTACCTAGAAGATCAACTAGTTTCAATTCCCCTGCAAGGGCAGGGACACCTCCCACTAGACCAGGTTGCTCCAAGCCCCATCCAACCTGCCCTTGAACACCTCCAGGGAACGGGCTTCCACAACTTCCCTGGGCAACCTGCCTCACCACCCTAACAGTAAATAATTTCTTCCTAATGTCTGACCTAAATCTCCACTGTTACTTTATAAACTACAGATCACACAGGCTCAATTTTAATAGTCTGCATTACAATTTTCAAACTAACTTTTCTTGCATAAGATAAGGAGAACATGCTGTCTTCCATTACTTTATGTCCAATTATTAAAATGCATGTTGTTTTCTCACTTTCAAAAATAAATTTTTACATTTCAAGTTCATATCAGCCTCCAACTAGGCTGCATTCCAAGAAACTGGAACTAATTCACAATGATTGGCTGGTTTATGTCTTCACCTGTTATATGTTTCTTCTCACCTGTGTTAGCTGAAAGAGGTAAAACAAAGCTTCTTCAGGGCAGCAAGATGCGCTGAACAAGAAACCAGGCAATGCTCCATGCACAGCAAGAGGCTGAAGTGCCAAAGACAGGGGCTGTAACTGTTCAACCCTGGTTTGCCAAACCGTTAAGGCAGGTTACTTACCACAAAGTATCTGCAGCTCTCACTTGTATTTCAGTGGAGCTTGTGCTCTTAGTGCTTGGCACTCACAGAAGCATTTTGAGCACTAAATGTGTAGTTCAGCTATACAACATACACACTAGTACATTATCATCCCCATTTTAAAGATGGAAATTCATGCTTATATATCAAATGCATAGAAGTGGATTTTAGATTTTCGGCAACTAGGTTTTCTCCAGGACTTTAATAATCTGTTTCTTCAAGGAGCATATGTCTGTCATTTTAATTAGTACTGAATTTGTGTGTTTTCCAAGCTACTAAAAAAAAATAATCCTCAGAGTTTACAACTTTAAAGCAACTTTAAAAAGGGCATAAGTATCCCTCAAATATTAACACCTTAACACCAGATCTGCAAAAAAATGCAAAGCAGAGGTGGCACTCTAGGCTTGTAGGTCATTATATTTTCCCACTGCTTCCATTTGACTAATAATAAAAAGTCCACAGGGTGCATCAGTAATTTGAATTATCCCATTTGAGGTTTTAATTAGGACATACAGGAAATATAAAATGACATCTTAGCAAGATCACACACTTCAGCTTTGATTTCATTGTACTGTTACTGCCACTTTTTCTGTTTGAGAGAACCAGAGTTAGAACAGTACTGAAGAAGTGTAGGAGAGTATGTATAGGTATAGCATGCACAAGTAGCAATGTGTTGTCATTTTTCCACTGTGTGCTGCAAAGCAAGATGAAATACTGAGGAAAAAATGAAAAAAAAATATTTTAAAAAAGGATAAATACAGTACGAAAGGGAACACTCACTGGGACTGACCAATGTCATACACACAGAAGGTTTCTGACTGGTACCTTATAATGACAATAACAGTAAGCTAATTTTTTAATAAAGTTTCTGTAAAGGTTGGATAAAAACTTGTTCTTTGGTTTAAGCACTTCTATTGACATTACCAGCTTTCTACAAAAAATGCCAACTTTTCTTCAAAATCTCAAATCCAAGAGCTACTTCTGAGTTTTGGTTTTGCACATTAACAATTACATACTCAAAAAACTGCTCTTCTGCCCATTTCCTGTTGAAAGATCCTAGTTCCTGGCCTGCTCTTGGATAAACAAATAAGATAAATATCAGATGCCCTCTGCTGGCCCTTTGAGTTTCAGAAGTTATGAATTTCTCAAATTCCTTCTAGCCCTTACTTTTATTACAGTAAAGCTGCAGTTTCCTGCCTCTGTCAGACAAGTCCCACCACTTCAAAGATTAAAACTGTGATGAGCTTGATAAGATAGCTGTCAGCATGCAATCAGAGCATGACATGGATGGCAGGAAGATAAAAGAGCTGAAAGGGAAATCCAGCAGCTCCAGGAAAAAAAAAAAAAAAAAAAAAAGGGTAAAAGGAAGATAGATAGATAGAACAAGGAAGAAATCATACCATGATTGAAGTATGAAAGAAATATAGATACTGGTAAGCACAATTCAACAACTCAAGCATAAAGGCTAGGTGAGAATCTGGGATACACACCCCACTACACACCCCTTTAAACCCTTTGGCTTCACAAGTTTCCTTGAACAGTCTTCCCTCTGAAAATGCTGTTTTTCCTTTCAGATTAAGAACATGTATGGCAGTTGGTGCAGCTACAGAAATGTCACAACTCTCTAAAGATTTCTATTTTGACTTCTAGGAAGAACATGCTGTAGCAGGATTAGATTTGTCTTCATGTGAAACTTCACAAACAAGCAGATTTGGGATGCAGGGAGATGAATATGCAGTAGGAGAATAGGCACTCTCTGATTAGACATGGCTCTTAAAGCAGTTTTTCATTGATACTAAGCTCAGTGCCTGTCATGCTCAACTAGGTTATACTTAGCACATACTTGGGGTTTGCAACACTCAGAAACAGACCTGTAATGCTTTACCCTCCTCAGGAGGGTAAACACTGGTTTATGCTTGAGGAGTAATGGTCCTGAATTGCAGAGGTAACTTCACTGTCTTTGCCAGGAAAGGGCAAACCACATGGAGAAGCTCTCCATCATCTACCTCTGTTACTTACCTTCCCTTCAAATCTTGCAGTGGCTCCCAGTTGCACTCGGATATTCCGAGGAGGAAGAGTAAAGGCTGGTGCTTCAGCAGGGACAGTGGGGCTGACTGTCAGGGAGGTTTTGGAGACTCGAGTAGATGTCACCACTTTCACATCCCCCATGATGTGGGCTGTAAATGAGAAATAAGTAGTAATATAAAAGTGATGCTGATTAATTACTTATATTACAGTAACAGCTAACAGACTAGGAGCAGATTGTTCTATATGCATGCAATATTTGTATACATAGTAAGTCTTCAGCCTCAAGTGACAACTGCTACCTTCTGGGAGGTGAACTGACCCCCAGGAAGATTGCCTGGTGTGCCTACTGTTGTGGTCAGGGTCAGAGCCTTGAGCTGAACTCAGTTTGAACTCTCAAGTCCCAGGCCAGAGCCTTAAACAAGAAGTCACCCTTTACAACTGCAATAAAAGGTAATAACTTAGTTCAGGAGGATATTTTCACAATATGACTTTGATTTTCCTGGCCCAGAATACACCAAAATCAGTAAGTCTCCAAAGCAGAGCCAGCGTTTAACAAGTACTTATGAAATAAAGAGACCTCTGTTTGCACTGGATTTAAGTTGCAAGCGGGAATGTGGAAAATCTGATTTCTTATACCATGCTTTCAAGGTCTTAAGAAATATCTGGATATCTCCCACTAAAGTAATGCTAGTACGTAACAAATGCTTTTGCAGAAATTCCAAATCTCTCCTGCAAATCCTTCTTAAAGCATAGAAACCAAATTCCACAATGCTAGAAAAAATGGCATTTTAGAAACCTCATTAAACATATCTACTTCAAAGGTGATTCTCTGCTACACATAATTCCCAGTAGAAAGCAAAAAAAAAAATTTAAAAATTGTGTTTTTGAAAAGCAAAATTTCAAGTTTTCCAGAAAAAAAAGTGGTAGCAGGCCCTAGTACTAGGCTGACTGACTATTAGTCCTTCAATAATCTACACAAATTAGAAGCCCCATTATAAAATGCCAATTTAATAGACAAGTTTAACAAAGAAAAAAACCTGAAGAAGGGACCCACCAATAGGTCATGTTGAATCAATGAGGAACACTAAGCATCAAGTCATAATCCTCTGCCACACACACCAATCCATGATGTACCATATATTTATTCATCTGATTCTGATGGAAGTCACAATAAACAGTACTTGAGTACACAGTGAAACTTCAGTTTAATGAGAGAAAAATCAAATAAGGGGCATATTATTCCTGGCTGTATGAAGGATACTTTTTCTAGAATGGGCTGCAGTTATTTGGAGAGCTGAGGAACACAAAGCTCATACATTCCCAAATAGAACTTACAGTCTGATGTTACATGTGCCTTTGAAAGCCCAGTCTGAGAAGTTTTCCACACAGCATCCTGATGTGCTCCCATAAACATATAGAAACACCTTCTCTACATGGATCAAAAGCAGTTTAAGAGGGCAACTTGTCTCATGGAATTTGTTAGTCTACAAGTCTGATGTTTAATCTGAAATACAAGTTTTGGCTCCCTTACAATCAAAAGCACTTTCAGAGGATGTTTTTTTCTCCATGGGAGCCACAGAACTTTCTGCTTCATGGCATGTGCTTGTCAGGAGCTATAGTTTAAAAGGCAAACACTTCTAAGATATCAGTTAAATTATGTATGCACACAGATTTAAAACAATGTTTGAAATCTCCTTCCTCATTCAACACAATCCAGATGACACAGACATTGGGTTTCTTCTGGAATGGTGTTCTGTCAGCATTTTTGTGTATGGACATGAAAACACCCAAGAAAATCCTCTAGTGTTTCTAACAATTGAATTACTGAAACTGACACACAAATGGAATAAAGATGACTTCCTGAACCATGATGGAAAGCTTTAAACTGAGAAATTCTGACTTCATTTATATGAGAATTAATCTTGCAATGAATTTCTGTATTGGCACCCAGTTGCTTGAAAACAGTCTCTCCCTTTTCAAGTATAAGCCTCTCTTTATTACACAAGCAGAAAAAAACCCCAAACCAAAAATACCTTTATACCTTAACAAAGAACCATCTGAAATCATGATAGAACTTAAATAATGAAGAAACTGATTGTATTCCAGATAAAAGAGATGAAGTTAAAGACTTCTCTTCTAACAAATGTACTTAGCTCCCTAACAAACAGCCTGACAGTCTCTTAGAGCTTTAGTCACTGCAATGAAAAACCATTTGCCTGAAGAAGTGAGAGAGTTATTATTTTGATTAATTGTTCTTTAAGGACCAGACTTCAAATTCAGTTCTCCCCTCAGATAAAACTGCAGTTTATCCCAGCAGCTTTCAATCAATCACACAGCTGTAAACTGCTGCATATTCCTCCACTACACTGAACCTTTCCATAGCCTATAACTGTGAAAATGTGCACTCTGTCTAGCTATGAATCTCTTAACTAGCAAATCAGACTGTCAATACAAGTCTGCCATAAAGTTTTTGGGCCACTACTGTGACAATGTGCCAGGTATAATACAGATGCTATGGAAATCTTCTTTGATTTGAAGACACTGTAATGCATTTGATTCCATAAGAAGCCAGTAGCAAAACCTATCCTTCCACACACATCTGTATCAACTCTGCAGAGAGTTTACAAAACCAAAACAATATTAAAAACCAGATAATCCCTAAATTTGGTTTTTCAAATAATATTGTAAAAGTAGTGAAAACAAAGAAAGAAAAAACCCAAACCTACCAACATCCAGAACTTCATTCTGGTCAATACCATTATAACAGGTGAAAGAAGCAAGGGAGAAAACAACATGCACTGCAGATGCTAAGAGGACTATTCTGTAGGGACAAAATGCTTGAGTATCTGTCCTTATATACAGAGTTTTGCTTATGCAAGGAGACCTTAAGGAGCTTGCTAGGCATGACATCTGTTTGTGCACAGAAGCCTCCACATCAAGTAAACAACAAACTCACAAAGTACCTAAATAAAGCCACTGGCACATACCTGGAAAACATTATATTCAACATAAGCTCATTCTCCAACCATCACTGTGCTCAGATACATCTAAACTGCATTGGATAAACAATCCTGTGGTGAAGATCCTCTATTGAAAAGGATTACTTAAAAGCTCACCATCTTTCCATTGATTTCTCTGGCTATTCAATCAAGCCCTACATAAAGTGAAATGGAAAAAAAAAAAAGAAAAAAAAAAAGAATGAAACAGGAGGGGGGCAAATAGAAAGAAAGAAAGAAAGAAGTCCTGAACAACTAAGCCACTCCTACTGGTCAAGTTACATTTCTGTTGCATTTTGATAAAACGTCAAAAACTGTCAAAAAAAACATTGTCTAACACAGTGAGATTGTAAAGCATAATATAAAGCATTAGTTAGTATTTTCCACAAGCACATCTTGCTCAGATTTATACTTTTCTCTATAAAGTGTTTAAACAGGACTGAATTTACAAATTAATATTAGCTCAAATCAGCACAAGCAGTTTTCCAACAAAAGAAACCTCTAATCACCCACATTTAACAGTCTGACTTTAATCAGCTGTATATACTGAAAATGCTTCTAGTAAATAACTAGGAAATTTTTATATTTTTTTTCAGCTTAGGGAACAAAATCATTCCATGTTGTACAGTCTGGTGTTACTACACCCAAATATTTTAAAGAAATAATGTTCCAGAAAACAAATATTTTCAAACTTAACATTTGACAGACAAGAAGAAACAGAAACTTAAAGACTACAGAATGTATCTGATTATTTTGTTTTTCTTTTATGTAAAAAACTGTCTCAAATGAGCCTATCCCCCAGAATCTTTTTCTTAGGTATATTAGGCTTGCCGCTGAATAATATTTCAAGGATGGTACAGGAACTCATAACACTTCATTTCACATACTGTGTGCACCTAGACTATGGTCTTTAAATAAAATCAACTGTAACTGAAGCTGAAATACAAACACTGTGGTATTAAACATAAAAGAAAACCACCATTCAAATGTTGGCTTATAAGGTAGTGATGTGGTTAGAGTTCACATACTGTGTGCACCTAGACTATGGTCTTTAAATAAAATCAACTGTAACTGAAGCTGAAATACAAACACTGTGGTATTAAACATAAAAGAAAACCACCATTCAAATGTTGGCTTATAAGGTAGTGATGTGGTTAGAAGCATTTCTTCTCTAGATTTTTTTTTTTTTTTTAATCCTTCCTAAAAAGAACATAAATCCTTACAAATTCTCTCTGTGTGCCCTCTAATCTTTCTAATACGAAGGCATAGTAATGTGTCTCAAGCATTTTTTTTCACTGGGAACAAATTTCTGTCACTCAATAGTCTGCTCACAAAAATAAACCCAAAAAAGCAAACACTAAGAAATCCACTTTTAAGTTTTTTCTCCTCCATTTATTTCATATAAGTAAGTACTTACCATCAACTTCCTACATAACCATTTAATTAGACTAATTTCCTTTCACCAGGTCCTTCCTCCCAGGCAGAAGAAAAATGAGTTGCAGAGAGGGCGTGTGTGTGCATATGAAAGAGAAAGCTTGCACAAGTGAGAGGAAACCAGAGCTGCCTGCTGAAAAACCTTTATTTGATTTACTGATATAGCTACTCTGCTCTTAAGCAGCACATTTTTACTTGGTCCGGCTATTCTGTTATTTTAGCCAAACTGCCCTCAATAACCTCTGAACCGTCTCTGAAATCTGGAGAGAACCTTTTGAGCTCTTTAAAAATAGGAGCAAAATGACAGACAACCCAGGGGTTGGAGCATTTGTCTGCTGTTTGGAAGTCCTGGTTGAATTCCCTGCTCCATAATGGGCTGCCTACATGACCTCAGGCGAGACACTAAGCCTCTCTTTTGCCATGGCTCCCCATTTGTAAAGTGGGGATTATTGTATTTCTTTACCACAAAGAAGTGCTGTGAGGATAACTGTATTAGAGAGTAGGAAACAGGCTACAGTAGGAGGACCACATATATAGCATAAATAGCAAAAAGAACAAACTTACCATAAACTTACAGAAAGATAGGTCTCATTACAGCTTTCTTTTTTATAACTCAATCAGGGGGCATTTCAAAAAGCACACATTTTAAAGCACTAGAAAAATATTATTCTCTTACTCAGATCACTGAATTCAACAGTTTTCTAGGGACTAAATGTTATCTACTGTGCTTCAAAAGCTTCAGTGTATAAACCTGGTTGGCAGAATCTTCTTTTCAAACACCTTATTTCTTTTTCTTCAGCTTGCTTTATCACAAGGACTAATGTATGGTTACTATACTTCTACAAAAATGTAAAACTGAACACATTCTCCACAGAACTACAGAAATGAATTTTTGCAGCCATATGACTTGTTACTATCTTTTCATTCTTGCCCTACAAGACCACACAAGGAAGCAGCTGGGAGCTACTGGTACCCAGGAAACAGCATGTAAGGAGAACAATAAACCATAGATCAGCAAAGGTGATGAAGCTGTGTAGATTTAGCAGATGGGAAGCAGTTGGAAGTTGGAACAGGAAGCGAGGGTCTTGTAATCCCACCAACCTCAGCCACACAATTCCAGGAAGTTTCTCCTTCAGACCCAGTAACTGTAACTGGCATAGATCTCTGGTGAAAGAATAGCAGTAAGATTATGCAAGTAGAACTAATTTGAACTGTCCATACTTTTAATACAAAAGAAATAGATCTTTTCTTTTTCCAAGGGAACAATAGGCTTCTGTTCACAAATCACACTTCAGTGATGCTCAGATCTTGCTGAGCCTGTGCTCTGCCTATTAAAGGCCTTGCTAAGCGTTGTGGTCAAGCAGAGCTTCAGAATATATCCTGATATTAGGGGAGCCAGCATCATTTTATATCTGTCCTGACATGTCTGGGGTTTCTTCCCCTGTTGTCTCATCCAAAAGTGATCAGCTCACTTGTCTTCTGCCTACCTAGCTTCTAGAAAAGCCTGTTCAACAAAAATTTCCAGGCATTTTCTACCCAGACCCCTAAATGTTATTTTATTTTCCCAGTAAAATTTTTTAGTGACTGTTAAACATGGCAGAAGGAAGAGCATCAGATGCCAAATATTCATGCACAACTCCATGATCCAAAAATTTTGCAAGCTTAAGTCTTGGCAATACCATGTGTGTAAAATCCCTGGGAATGTTCCCACTATGTGCATTTAATCACAGAATCTGCATAACTGTCCCAGACAAATGGGAATAACAGATTCATTTGCAATTTCTGCTAAAGTTTAGGTTCACTAAAGTGACAGCAAAAAATTTCCACATTAATTCACAGTTTCTTTTGGGACTGCCATATCAAAACTTTTCCTAGAAGTAACCAAGTTCTTAAAATCCCGTCATTTCACTGCCTTGGATTTCACACTCAACAAATCAGCCACAAGGCTTTGCATTAGCAAGAAACTTATACACAGAAAAGGAAAGAACAGGTTCAAACTGTTCCAGGTGCACATTTTAACAAAAGGCTATTGCAGCCCTTATGTTTTATTCTGATACAATAATGTTCTGCAGGCTGCATTAAAGACTGAAGAACTGTCAGGCTCCAAAGGAAATATACACATGTGAGACTCTGACAGAGTCTGAATGATGAAGTATAGTGAAGCTTTCAAAATTGAGGCTAGTACATTTTCTCATGTAGCACTGTGCAGTATCTTCTGGGAGTTCAGGCTGTGCCGCTTGAGATGAGAACAGAAGTGTTTTGTGGCAGATTTCCTTTAGTCATTTGTATGGCTTAGGTGTCCTTACAAGGAAAAGGACATCTGTTCCTACATCCTCTTTCAGGGCTTCTGCAATGCTCAGCTCTTTAGCTTTTGCTGAACACGCAAATCAGAACAGTAGATGCCAGTAGAAGTGTCCATAAGTCAAAGCAGCTAACCTGGTGTGCCTGAGAACAAACTTCCTAATTAATACTCGGCTGACAAGTCTCTAAAAGAAACAAAGATACTGTCATGCAGCCTGTGTGACACAGAACTGAATTATTTTTAGCACATGAGAGGGTAAGAAAAGAAGCTATTTGTCTAATCAATACATTTAGAGCTTTTATTATATTTGCATAACTGATATGGTGTGGGTTTTAACCTGAAATGTTTTCCATGGTTCAATCATATAGGTGGGTGTGGAATTTCACCCTGATCTTATATAAAAGAATAATTCAAGATGATGTTTAGTGACCTGGATTGACTTGAAGATAGCCTTACTAGAGCAAAAGGAGGACAGCAGTCAAAACCTGTATTTATATAAATCATATAAGAAAAAAACCCAACAAACCCGAAATAAAAGTCTCGTGTGTTCTCAATGAAAGTCATGCTCAGCTGCCTGGCAAAGAAGTCACTAGCAAGGATGTGACTTTCTTGTGATACAGATAGGTATAAACATCCTCTAATTTTTTAATCAATTTAACAGTTCTGTTTAGAGTACTAAAGATCCCAGGCCCACTGGATTTGTACAGATATCTAAATTCACCTACTGTCAGTGGTCATGTTGCTACAACAGAACACATCTAACATGAGCCCTGATCTGTACCTCTGCACAACTGTACCTTATTAGTTTATTGATACATTAAATCATTGCAAAGGTTATTTCAGGTACACAGAAGTACGTGGAAAAAAAACAGGAGAGAAATGGATGTATACCTTTGATAACATATATTAATCTTGATTATAAGCAGACATGCCACATTATTCAATTATTCCATAACCACTGAGCATTAAACTTTAAGAAAAACCATCCCAGTTGCAAAGCAACTAGACATTGCATAGAATGCAAGGACATTTTAAGACTCAAAACCTTGCAATGTTTTATTTGAAATATCAGATTAAGCAACAGTAAATCAGGAGAGACCACAAGAAACACAGCTTCTTTGCAACTGTTATCTAAACATGACATGTATTGGACAGGTTCAGTACAGCATCAAAACCTAAAAAACTATTTTATAGCAGCAAATTGAAGCCAGAGGGCAACCCAGATGTCAAATGGGATGCAAACTGGGCTTATTCTTGTTGATTCCAAAGTGGCTTCATATAAAAGTATGCTAGGGAGAGTAATTCAATCTGACTTCAAAACCTGCTACAATTCCAGTTTACAAACAACATTAGAAAAAACTAAAATAATTTCCAAAAGCAAGACCTGCAGAAACGTTTTCAGTGTACTAAGAAGCAGGTCTCTGATAATGAAGTTGTACCATTTTTTCTTTAAAGAATCACTTACAGAGCCCAATATATATCAAAATCCAAACACCTTAAAATTGGAAAGGCTTGGACTAAAAATCTCAGTCTGAACTTCATCACCGATGGCTGACCTCATAAAGGAGCCAACTTTTAATAATCCTTTTTATGGTCCTTAAAGAAGGAGTTTTAGGATATGCAGAGCAGGCATTTATAATATCTGAAGAGAGAGATTACACCATTCCTCCTCATTTTATCTGTACACCTTTGTTCTTAATTAATTAGAAAAGCAAGTTGCAGAGAAACCTTTAGGAAGACATTTCTTTCAGGTCATCTTCACACTATAGATAAGAATTTCTGACCTCTTTCTTTTCTCCAACTCATATCCATGTGGCATTTGTGGCTGAACAAAGAATATCTGAGGATCACCTGGGAATCACAACTGACCATGGATTTAAGAGGACTTGGGTGAAACATTTGGAGTAGAGACTTCTGAAACCTTCTTCAAATATAATTTCAAGCACACAAGCAAAAATTTGTAGCCACAGATCTGGCTTTAGGCCTTAATACTCAGCATAATCAAACCTGCTAATACTGCTTTGCTAATAGCAGTACTCAGCACTTAAACAATACCTTCCATCCAAGCCCCCTAAAAGTTATTTATATGTATTAACTCTCAGCATTGAGGAAAAATTATTCAGATGATTCAGTACTTCAATGATCCAGCATAAGACTACAGAGCTGAGAGACAAAAAGTAAAATCAAGAAAAATCCAAGGACTGGATTAAAAAAAATATATATTCTAAAAAGAGAAAGAAAAACCTTATTTCTTATTTTTCATGGTAATTCCTTTTATCTGAGTGCAGGTTTCAGCAAGGCTTCCATCAGAGCTCAGTTTAATTCTGGAGCAAGTTAGCATGGGGTGAGTTTTGAAACTTCTACCTACTATTTTATTTAAATTTTTTAAATTACAGAAAAAAAAAATAAATTGATGCCTTAGTGGTTGTAGAACATTCTACTAAATTGGCAGTTTACAGTAAAGTTGTACGAAGGGGGCTTTTATATGTCTACATTTCAGAGCGGAACCACAACATGAACCTTCCTTGATGGTGATGCTGCAAGGTGGCCAATCCATAAAATTACATGAAAGGTGAGTAATGGAAATTTTGTGGTTTGTGAAACACTGAATTTTAGCCTCTAAATTTTGCTTTGTGCTTCAGTTTCAAATATAACCAGAACTCAAAAAACAAAGAGGGATATAAGTCTGCCAAGTTCTATGCTGTTTGGGAAAATGAACACATGAATTCTACTGGCTGAGGTCTGTGAACCCTGGGGTAACATTGGAAAGAAACCTGTTGACTTCAGCCAGAGATAGACTGGTCCATGGACAGACATCACTAAGTTTCAAATTATACTGCAAATACTTAATACGAAAGGAATTAGGTTCATTTGTTTGAAAGAGCCACTTATTCTTCGTGCTGAGATTCTCCTTACAAGGCCAAATTCTGTGCTGCCTTCCACTCTGTGAAGTCCCATCAACTGTCAGCAGAAAACCTGGCCCATAAATTCTGCAAGTTTATTTTTTCTTGAAACAGCAGTTTGTTCATGTATGCAAGCCAGCCTACTCCAACAACCATAGGTTATACATCAATCCTTAACACCATGGACTTGGCACTATAAAGCAAACAGAAACTTCACCTTGCTGAAAAAGTTATAATCTTGATGTGAGATGGGGCTATACTATGATAATACTTTTTTCTTCTGCATCCTTCCCCCCGCTCTCCCCCCCTTAGTTAACAGAGTTGACATTATTTCATAAAAGCAGTAGACAGCATGCAAAATTTTTGCTGCAAGATGTTCCAGACAGCCAGCTACAGAATTTAGAAGAACATCTACAAATAGATTGCAGAAGATATTTTCTACAGGGGTAGAAAATACTACCCCTCAAAACTTCAGGATAAAGGAATGTCTGCTAGAGAGCATGAGCTTATAGTTGGTCATCAACACCCTTAACCCCACACTACCTATCTGACACATGACAGCTTCCCATGACCTTCTTCCTGTCTCTTTTCATAGAAAGAAAAAAGTTAAAGCTCCAAGAGCTGTCCAGGACAGCTGTACAAGATATCAAGAAGTTCAAGTCTTCAGATGACAAAACATTTGATGAACCTCTACATGCATCCTTTGAGCTGAACACTTTTTTACTTTACTGTCCAGGTTTTAGTAGAGATGTAAGCAAATAAGATCAACTCCTAGCACTGAAGTCATCTGTCTGCTCTTCTCACAGCTAGTAAGGTTCCACAGCCAGTACCACATGCTGCAACTCCAAGCTTGAACCAGATGGAGATTTTGGAAACAAGAAACAAAAAGTGGTAATATCTTTATAAATTCTTATACGGAATAATTCCCCAAATGGGCCTCACAAGGTGGAGAATCTAAGATGGGAATTATATTCAAACATATAACTTGCTGCAAAGGAAATGAAGACAAATTTATTCTCAATGTAGATGAGAATTAAGCTGTGAAATCACAAGCTTTTAATTGTACTAGGGACAATTTAGACATTAGGCAAAATGTTTAATAAATAAGAATTGAAGCAGTCCTGGAAGACGTTGCTCAAGGAGTCTGTAGAGTCTTCTGTATTGGAAGCCATACAAATGTGTGTCAGGAATGACATGTACAGTTGATTTAGCCTTGGACATGGGAAAGATGGATGGCCTTCTGAAGTCCCTTCCAATCCCATGACTCTGAGATTCATCTGACAATTGATGTCAAATTTGGACTACAATATAGGACTTTCACAGGCTGGTTATGGGCCAGCAAGACAGCTATTATTCTGTAGAGAACACTATAAATCTGACAAGAAACAACTGTTACAAGGTGAAAAAAATCAACCTAAGAAAACCACAAGAAAATCAATACATAAATCGTTAACATAGCAGAGCTTAGTGAAAAAGAGGGAGACAGAAGGAATATGGTTTAATCTTACTTAAGCACCAGTTTGCAAATCTCAGCCAAATGTCTATTTCTGATACCAAGTGAACACATCTTCCATTTGAGACTGCAGAGAGGAAGACAGGCAGGCAAAGAAATCAGTGTCTTTAAAGATATTTCCATTTTCAAACAAAAAACCTGTCTTGTTTTGTTCACTTTACTGCATGAAAGAGCTCTTTTACATACTTCTTACTGCATTTATAAATTAGAGAGTTGCAGTAATTTGCTTAGATCACATTACATTTGTTCAGCTGTGTTCTACAAAAGCACACAATGCATGCTCTCAAAGCTAACTGCTTAAAAGTGTATGTAAAGTAAGATTCAAATGTGAAACAATGTTCTGGAGGCTCTTCACATTTCAGTGGGGCTGGTATGAACAGAAGAATGGTTAAATTCAGTTTGAGATTCAAGTCTGTCCCAACTGCTCTTCTTCCAGCTGGGAGACAAGTCCACGAAGCACTATTTTGCTTTTTCTGCTTGGAATTTTGTTCAAATAGCCCTTCTCATTAAATCTGGGCCCCATCCAATCCTCAACCCCTGTTTAAATAGTATAACTGTTCAACAAATGTATCAACATTTACTTCATCAGCAGGGAAAAAAAGTAGTAGAAATTATGTTTGTATCATGTCTACAAAGCAACAATGTTCCTATCCTCTTTAAAAAGGCCATAATTGAGCAAGGTGTAGCACTGCAATGCTTTGGTGAAGATGTTCTCTAGAGGTTTGATCCTGTCAGTCACACTAACATGTCTATCACACTGCGATTAACTGGTTTAGCTCTCCTCATGGCCAGTGAAAGAGGAGATGAATACCATTTCATGTCATTGCCAGGCAGAGATGATCCCTAGCAAGGAGAGAAAAGAGGAGGAAAGGAAAGATTGAGGTGAAGAACAAATAAGGGAATAAGAAGGAAAAAGAAATCAACAGGAGATTAAAAATGCAACTCTGAGGCTACAGAAAGGCACTGAGGAGGGGAAAAGAGTTTGGTCACACTGGCAGAGAGAATATGATGAAGAATGTACTAAAAAGATTGTCAGGGGCCACCTACTTTTCACCTGAACTGACAGTAGGGCTGAGATTCACGATGGATCCACTGTTAAGATTCTACAGTTTTAAATGAATGAACTTCAGGACATACTGTTTTTTTTCCTTCTCAAATAAGAGTAGACAAATAATTCAAGAATGATTGAGGTTCATACAAAAGTCTCAAATGATTTTTCATGCACAAATTCAGGTTGTTAAAGAGTCAGTCCCCCACACACCCTCCTCGTCTTTTAAGCTTTGTTATTTGCAAAGCATTTCATATTTCTCCCCACCCAGGTGCCCTACTCGTTCTGTCTAGTTGCCAGTCTAGGGCAATTCTCTATATGAGCTCCCAACAACCACTCTGGATGCCAATACTGAAAATGAACAGGTCTGAAAGATATCAATTACCCAAGTGTTTACACAGATGTGAATAAAAATGTGCAATGTTGATATTAAAAGCAGAGAAATGCATTCTTCACTTTTTTAAAGACCAAGCATTAAGGAAGATTTTTTTTTTTTAAACCACATGAAAAAAGCCAGTTTGTCAAATGTTCCTGATGCTTCACATCTCATTACCTCCTTCATATATTTCTTTACCTACAAAAATTCTTCATGCTTCATCCATTCTCTTAGTTCCTTTTGCACACAGTTCCTACCAGAATGTCCTTCTTTAATGGTAGTTTAAAAGAATCACCCCTTTCCTCCCCTTAAATTAGCTCCCTACCACCACACTTCTTACTTACACTTCTTAAGACACCAGCATATTGAAGCCTTAAATTGAGATTCAAATCTGAGCTCTCTGTCAAATTTATTCTGACAACCAATTGCAGCCATGAAGGACGGAACCCAGCCAGTTTCTGTGTTTTGATCCTGGTCACACATTCTGTTCCATGACTAGTATATCTGAGGAGAGCAGCAAGTAAAATAACATCCCATTGCAACTGCACTGAAGTCAATAGGAAAGAGTGCCAGTGCCTCTAGCAAGATCTGAGTAGGGAACCAGATCCAAGGCCAGCTCTTCGTCCAGAAGCACTTGCCAGGAAACTTCTGTGTGTGCAATACAGAGGTCTGCAGCCTCTGAAAACCAGTTTAGAACTGGGTGCACTTTTAAAGTCTGCAGAGCAGCTCTAAAACAGATGTGCCTTGAGGTATCATTTATCAGATTAAAAAAAAACCCCAAAACTATCTGTATGCCTTGGTTCTAGAAGGTATCTGTGAACAAAAGATTCTTAACTTATTTGGAAATAAGAAATGGGAAAATTGATCTTCGATCAGTATCACTGGGATTTAAAGGTTCAAAGAATATTGTAAAGCTTGGGAAGGTGTTGAAGAAAATATTAATAAAATTTATTTTCCCCTTCTGCAAAGTTTTTTCCTATACCTGAATCAACCAGGAAGTTACCCTATGAAACTGTCACAGAACATGTCAAAGTTGAATGAGAGTTCTGCAAACCACTAAACCCCCTTTTCAGACAAAAAAAAAAAAAAAAGTCCCCATGCCACAGCTCTAGAAACCAGCACTGAGGGGGTAAAGGAGAAGCACAGAAAACTGCTCTTCCCGGTTGGACCCACAGATATAATAGAGTTCTAGCAAAGGGTGGTTTGGCCAGTTGAACAAGATTTCATTTGTCTCATGGAAATTATTAAAACAGTATTTTTCCAATAAAAGACAATTTTAGGGATAATCTTGATCCAGAACTAGTAAAATAGGGACTAGAATTCATTGCACTGGAAACGACAAAGGTACACAAAGAGAAAGTTCATCAGACTTGCTAAGGAAATGCCTGGAATATTTGCACCTCATGTGATACATATCCAGCTCTGTTGATCACGGAACACTTAGGCTTGAATTTTAGAATGTTTCCAATATCACATGCAGGATAATTGATCATTGAAAAAGTTTGTAAGAACAAACACTTATGAAAGGGAATCAAGCACTTAGGTACCCAACTATTTCAAGAAGAAAAACAAAATAAAGATACCTAAATTATTTCTAAAGACATCAGAATGAGGGTTTTTTTTAACATCAAGTATCATTTCTGAAGAATCTAGCTGTGAAGACAAAGGAGTAAGGACATGGTAACTAATAAAAACAAGATTATACAAATTTCTAGACTAGGTATGTGTGTCACTTGACAACTCCAAATCCAGATGGCAATATTTTGATAATCATCAGCAAATCCTAAACCCTCAGCAGCCACCTCTAGAATCCACAGCACAGGAAGCTAAGGTGGCAGTAAAAGCACAAAGACCGTTTTGCATAGCAAGTTAAAGGTCTGTAGTGGAATTCCTACTATGCTATTGCACCTGAGTTTATAACACCCAACCTGAGCAGTGCGTTGCCACACAGGCTCAAACAAGAAGCATAAGGATGTCAAACACAGATTCTAACACAGGAAGATGTCCCCTATCCCTCAGAATATTGCTCCTACTTTTCCTGTAACTGCAATTGCTTCACTACTTTTTCCAATGGCCACAGATCCCTTCCACGCTGACATGTCTCCAACATTCCGCTGCTAGAAGCGGCACTGCAAAATATGTACTTGTTAATCAAATCATGCATTCCCTTGTATACTGCTTAACCAGCTTTCCACAATATCACACTGCCAGCTACTACAGTGAAGTCACAGCTGCATTAGCATTTAGACTTGTTTTTTTGGGCTTTTTTTTTTTTTGGGG
>NW_009952974.1:1370850-1415771 GCF_000747805.2 Chaetura pelagica | reverse complement strand
GGGGGGGGGGCGGGGAGGGAGAAATTTTTTTGTGCATCAGCTAGATCTCTCCCATTTATTTTTGCCCTGTCAGCTTCAAAGCTGAGTTCTGAATTACTTTAATGAAGACATACATCAAGTCCATAAAAGAAGCAGGACCTGGTTTTATTGTTGTCCTTGGTCTGTGTAAAACACTGTCTTTCCTCAGTTCTTTGATAGCAAAACTCCTCCCAGAGCAATGACCCAATCCTCTAACATCACTGTCAGATGCATTTTAGCTGTATGAAAGTATAGTGATGTATTCCATGGACACTATTACTGATGACTGAAACAACAAATGCATGACTTACGATGCATCAGAGTACTTAAAATAAAGTTGAAGCACAGATGCCAGACAAGGACAGGTATACAATGCTTTTACTATTGCTATTCCCATGTTACCATAAGGGAGAGGAATTTCTTAATGTGCTAAGTTTTAAGCTGGTATAAATCAGTCTGTTTTCATCAGGTTGCAAAAGTAAACTAGTTTACACTGGCTAGGCATCTGGTAACACACCTTTCTGTAAAAGTTTGGGCAACTCAGTGTTAGCCCATTAATCATAAACTACAGTACTACAGTTCTGTAGAACTGTACAGATCTGCAATCTCAGTGACTCAAAGTTATTTATTCTATCTCTTATCTGGCAGGAGAAACCAGCCTCCAGCAATCTTCCTGGTGAGGAACAGGATAACAGATTTCTGCCTCTGAGGCAGCTGCCTCATATTTGGAATTTCTAAGTTATCTGAAACCAAAGGTAGAGTAGCTAGCAAGAGTTTCTTCTTTAGATTAAATAGCACCATCCCATCTTCAAATAGCAGAGATATTTCAAAGCATGTTTTCAGTGATAGCGATAACATTGGTAATAGATACCCTTTACCAGAGTAACTTTAAACAGAGTAATTCAGGCAAATTCCACACAAGATCTGGAAGAGATGACAGGGAGCCCAAAATTTCAGATTGTTTCTGATTTTGAATCTCTTTATGATATTGTCCATGCTGTGTTCTTTCAATGCATCTCCTAGTTGGTACAAGAGAGGTATTAACCTGAGAAATTGCTGTGTGAGTTGGTTATTTTTCAAGTACATTTGACAACTCTAGGTCAAAACCCTGCTGTAAGAAATCATGAGGGCTTGAGTCTTTGGGTTTTAATCTTTATAGCACACTAAATGCCATTAATGTCAAGTTTGTATCATCAGGAATGGTAGCCACACAATTTCTACATGAGAAGCCCTTAGCAAGCAGTGGTTTAGGCATTGAAAACTGAAGATTGGCTATAAAATTGATTACAGGAATTATGCAATATGTACCTCATAACAACTTGCAGCTTTTTGTTTTGTCATTAATGCAAACACCAGAATCCACTCTGAAGCATTGAAACATGTGGCCAGATGCAGTTTTATTTTGAGAACAAAACAGGCCAAGTGATCAGAGGTAGCATTGCTGCTTGTGTTGTTCTACAGCACACATGTGAATGGTTCACCCAACAAGTGACAAACAAAACAGCTTTTCTAGAATCCTAGAATATTACATTGAAGACTAAGTTCAGCAAAGCACCAGTATTTCAAACAGACTCATGAACCCTAACACAAAGAAAAACTGAATTCCCTTCTTGAGGAGTCATAAGAAAAAACAGGAGCAATTCTTACAGTCAGGAAAACCACCAAAAACTCACTACAGCCCTATTTTCTATTTGTAAGTTTCTGATGGAGAATAACAGCAAGATCACATAACAGGAAGCAGCAGAATTCAAAATAAGAATTGGTTTGTTGGTTTAACAGACTAGAGCAGGTTTTCCCAGCACTATTATCTAAGCCCATGAGATATCTGGAACAATTATTAATCACTTACTACTGTGCTGGAAAAGACAGACACTATCTGGCTTTATTTGTGCTACACATGAAGACAGAACTTGGAGGAAATATGAAGTAAATACATTTTTAGATTTTTTAATATCACAATTGGAAATCCTTAGAACAAAACTTGAATAAAGAAGAAGACTGCCCAATTTGAAATTGTCTTGCAGGTCTAAAATTTAGACCAATTTCCTGAGGTTGGCAAACATTTCAGTTACCATTGCCATTCCTAATCACAGCAAGTTCTTCCTTCCCGTAGTGGCTTTTTGCTGAATTTGAAACCCAAGCCTAATGCAAACCCACATCAAGCAGAAATGGGATAAAACCGATCCGTGCTGTGCCTATATGGGTAAAGCTGCAGAGATTCTTGATGCTCTAGTCACAATAAGAGCTGAAGAGCTACTGGTCCAATTCAGCAAGTGACTGCCTTGCTCCTGAGGCGCACAAAGCCACAGGAAAATGAAGCTAGACTTCTGCTAGGTTTTGGGGGGGTTTGGTGGGTTTTTTTGTTGTTTTCTTTGTATTTTTTTAACATATGTTAGCAGGGATACAGCAGCATAGAACCTTAGAAGCTTGTAAAATGAATTTATCAGACAAATGCCCTGTATTTGTTTTCAGTTCAACAGGAGACTCTGATATTGAATACATATGAAGGAAGAGACATGCTACATTGAACAAGCCTGGAGGCTTAAAGAGATATTAATTCCACTTGCATTCAACCATGTGGATCCAATGATCAAAGGGATTTAGAAGCAAGAAGGGAATAATGGAAATATCAACACTCAGCAATATTCTGCTGCCTCTGGGCAGCACAGGACAGTAACAGATGTCAGAACAGCAGGGCTATCTCTTACATCGAAAGGAGACAGGAACTACAGTCAAGCTTGATTTTTGTGCACCAACCTCAAATCTTCAAGAAACTTATGAAAAGGTGCCAATTGCACTTCTATACTTCTGCTTTATAAACTGATAAACTTTCTAACTAAAGCATTACCAGCGATGACTAGTTCCTCTTAGCATGACTGAAGAGATGAGGGAAGAAAACCAAAACATCGTTGCAGTGACTAAAAACTAGCAGATGAATCTTTGAAGAGACTGAAGAGACTCAAGACCTGTTAAGAAAGCATTTATTTGAGCAAGAGCACTTACCACAGGAGAGCAAATCTGTTTTAAGCTGGTTAAAAAAGAGTTCCCAGTTACAGCATGTGTATTTTGCATTAGCCAGAAGTGATAGGGAACTGAACCAGAAATCCTAGATATTTTATTTTTTTTAAATTCAAGATTCAGAGGATCCTTTTGCCACAAAGTTCCTCTACTACCACGTGAGAAATCTTAAATTATTAATTATTGTATGTTATTAAACTTGCATTTAGTTTTCTGTCCTGGGGGAAGTTATCCTTACAATATGGTGGAGCCAAAGAAGAAAAAAATAGAAATTCACTGCCCAAAAATATTCCAAATACTGCTTTTCCAAAATAGAATAAGAACAGAGAATATATAAAGATAACAATACAAGGGAAACTTATGAAAATCTTGATGAAATAATAATCATTATTTCTCTGTAGATATTAAAACCTTGAAAGAGCAGATTTGCAGATGTCCCTAACACACGCTGTTTTCCGGAAAGTGGATTAACTCCATTGGTATTGACAGAGTTAGTCTAGATTTACACCACCATAGAAAACCGTAACTGATTAGGTACTTACATGTGTTCTTGTTTTCTTCCTGAGATATATTTCTCCTCATATGCTTAGAGGGGTGGGGGCACAAAGGACACAGGAAAACGTTCTAGGCAAGAACAGAACTCCCTTGTAGAGAGTAGGTGTTATTTACAATATTAAGTTATTAAGACCAAGTAGGCAGCTATCCAGTTGGAAGACGAAGGGAATTTAGGGCACCTGTAAGTACCCACTTAATTTTTATACAAAGTAGAAGCTGAGACCATTAGAAGTGCCAGGCTGCCAGATGATTGAGGATTACCAAGTGGTTGTCATAGATTTTATCCTTTGCTTTGCCTGCCACTGACATGGTATAAGATCTTGCACACAGACGTACTGACAGATGATCTTGTGATGCTTTTCCTCAGGAAGTGTGTTAGAGAAGACAGATTTTGTTGTATGATATGTGAATTTTTTATAGTAGCTTGTCTTGCATGAGATATGCTTCAGTGTTTTCTACTTGCTGAATGAAAAAATCATTCAGTAATTAGAAGGAATCAAAGTCAAATCTCACCCGCAGGCCACTTCTCTGGCAGCTCTGAGCATCAGCTGCTAAAGCTCGTGAAGGTTTGTGAGACATTCTCCCATAAGCTTTTGTGCATAAGAGTAAATAACATTGAAGCTTGCACAGAAAGATTTTAGCCAGGTTCACTACAATTACACTTCTGAATCAAACTAATGAAAGTTTTCACAGTATTAGGGCCTAAATTGTTCTTTATATTCTTGTAGAAAGACAGATAAACTGAAGGCTGGTATATTAAATTTGTTTTAATTATACAAAAGGCCTTAATTCTGTATAGAAACAGGCCTGATACAGCCTAGGGCTGCAAGTTTAAAAGAAGTAGTCAAAATTGGTCATGAGATTAATAATTTCATACTTAGCTTTAGTATTTAACCTGCCTCCATTTAACATTTGCTTAATACCCTGGATTCAAGTTCTGTTGAACTGAATGAGAAGGTTCCTCTGATTTAAAAGACTTTTGATCATGCATTCTGGCAAACTTCTTTGGTTATACTCTTTCAGAGTCTCATCTGCTAGACATTTATCTAGAGAAGTGGAAAGTATTCTTGCAGTAACCAGAGGCTGCTGGAAGAGAATTTCATTAAACACTCCTCCCTAAGTGTGTTTGTTTTGGTTTCAAAGTAGCAATTCTTTTGGGGGACTAGAAGATTTAGATTCTGTTGTTCTCCAACATTAAAATTCTTTGTCTTTCTGTCCTAAGCTTTTAAGAAGTGCTAGTGATAAGTTTCCTGTCTCTTGCTGAATTTTTAAAATATTTTAAATTTACTTTGGAAAGATCCTATGGTACTTTATAAATCTCCCAGAGAGTAGAAAATTATTTTTGTGGGCTTTCTTTCTGCCAGATTTCCCTATGCTACGTGTATTGTAACTACTATTTTCTTCAGACTTAAGTGTTGCATATGTTTTAACCCCCCTGATGCAGAGCTGCTCTATCTTCTGCTTGGAGGATTCAGATCACCAGAGCCCAAAATGGTCTGTTAGAGGCAAAAAGCTTACATATAATTTAAATTGCTGTTAGATGTCCCAGTTAGAGGTTTCTAGCCTTTTCAGGCTGTGTTGTTACAAAGTTACTTTCCCCCATTCTTTGGGAAAGTTGATTTTGAAATCTAAATTACTATTTATTTTTTAAAAATATTTTTAAATTATGGAAGAAGAAAATTCAGTGGGAGATCTCACAGATGTTACTAGCACAAACCAATACGGAAGAACAGTGCATATGAACGTCTTCCACAGTTTTAAAGAACAGTCAAGATCAGCTTCAGTGTATTAATTCTAACAAATGGCTTAAGTTCCAGGCTCAGCCCAGCCCAACTTTTAGAAGTGGATTCATTCCACTAGATACTCTAGTTATGCCTGCATATCAGATACTTCAGAGAAAGTATGTGGTAAATCTCACACACTAAGAAAGGATATTTAAAAAAACACAACACCAAATAAAGTCCCAAGGCACACATTTGAATTTTATGCTAATAAAAGTACTGCATTAATATTCAGTAAACTGGTATATTTTCAGTGTTGAAGACTCATCCAGTCTTCTAGTAATTGGCAGGAACAGTGACAGCACCTTGCTGGGGTTAAGCTGGAGGTGTCTACCACTGTCAGCACCTAGACCATACCTCTAATTAGCTTCTTCTCTTCATGAGGGAACATGCATGCAAGAAAATACATGTTGAAGACTTGTATATCCCTCTAAACTAATACAGAGGAAATAGAAAAATACCCAGTCTAAATACCAAATTAATCCACTGTTTACAGCCCTGCACCAAAACATCTCCTTCCTTAAAAACAGGAAAAGCTGTTAACTGTTCGTAATATGTTACACATTTCTACTAGGCAGAGACAGAAAATGAGATCTGTGACTTAGTAGTTCAAGTTTCTTCACAATACCACAAGCTATATTGACTTGCTCTCATTCAGTATAATCGCTATTTTGTTTCTTGCTGAAATAGTGTATTTATCACTAACAAAACTGGACATGTGAAACTACAAAGAAACCAGTATTTTACAGTTGTTTAAGGATCAAAATACCTGCATTTGATCCTATTTCAGCCTATCAAGAAATTTGCTCTGCAGTGGAATTACTGCAGCACCAAAAAGCAGAGAAAACAGATTAAGCAATACCTGCTTATGACCAGTTTTTGACAGCTCCTGACCTCTCAGTGCCAAAAATTGGGAAAAAACCCAATACTAAATAAAAATGTAATGGCTTTAAAATGCTGGAAAAATACACTTACTTCCCTGGAATGAACTTCTAATCCAAACAACCCAAAAAATGGAACATCTTCTGCTCTTTTGAATTGTGGCTGCTCTATCTTCATACTCTTTCTTTATGCCTGCAATGACATCACCCAATAATACAGAAAACTGAAATCCATTGCAAGCTTATAAAACCAGCCCTTTAAAAAGGACTCAAGATCCAGACTATTGAACTAAGTTTACAGAAACAGGGCAACTGCCTTTGAGAGTTGTACATAGATGTTAGAGACCCCAACACACATCAACAGTAGAAAATAAGGTATTTGAAAATTGCATTATTGACATCTCTTTAATCAGAAATCGGCTCTATCAGATAAAACTTTTAATCTTAAAGGCAAGAAAAAAGAACCTCAGATGTTTCAGTAGTTTAAAAATGGATATGAATGATTTGCAAAAGTGTTTTAGTCTAGAATTTTCTCATTTATTGCTTACAATAAGTAATTGCTTCTCCTTTTATTGACTACCTAATACAATTGTGTTTATTTAAAAAATCTTTGGAGATTTCTGAATCCACTTGAGAAGGAGACATTTCTGAGAGAGGACTAGAAGGATTACAATCACTTGCATTAGTTTTTTGAAATTGTTTTGAAAGTTCCTTTAATGCAGCCTCTTAAAGGAAACCTGTATTCTTTTATTGCACTGTAGAGATCTTAGGATGAGGGAGGGGGCAGGGAAGGAAAGTAAAGTCATACAAAATACAGCAAGCTTCAATCAGAATTTAAATTAATCAGAGCTGAGCCATGTCTGGCAAGGAATATATGCCACTGCCTGTAAAGAAACAAACCTTAACCACTCTTAGTCCCTATGAGATTTTCAATATCTAGAAAAATACTCCCTTGTACACTGAGTTACTCAAATATCTTATTTCTTCTCTGAGGAACTGTGCAAGGAAAAGTGTTTCCCACCTCTAACAGTAGGTCTGTCCACAAAAGAACCTCTCTTCCCCTTCCCAGTATCTCTAAATTTCAAGACATCTAAAGTGGACAGTGCATTGTCATACCTACAGGTGCCACATTCACAATGTGCCATTGCTGAATCTCAGTTCTTCAGCCATTCTCTGTGCCCCTAGGTCAAACCTAGGCACCTTTTGGTGCCTTATTAATAAGCTGAGACTTAGGATTAGTTTTGGAATTGTGCAGTATCATGCCCCACTCAGAGCTAACAGGTGCAGAAGATAGGTACAATGCAGCTGGCTCTTCTCCTTTGTAATCGCTAACTCATGTTGGACTCTAGAGTGGCTGCTGCACCTAGAACTTTGCAAAAAAAATAGAGAAAATAGCACCCATGCAAATGAAGCAACCCTTCTGGTAAGAAAGCAGGAATCTTAGCCAGAAACAGACTCTCTTGTATACATTTCTAAGCAATCTGCAAATTGAGATGGTAAGAACATTAGACAACAGCCTCATACCTTAAAAAAAGAAATACAAAATAATCACTGTTATTTTCAGTCAAGCCTGGTGGTGTTAGGTTGCAACCTATACACTATATCAAAGGGAATAAAACCTACCCCATTGTGCAGATGCACAGAACCTCGACTATTGGCATGTCTCCTAAATTTTGACTTTGGAAAATTTTCAGTGTTACTGCATGAATGCTTGAACTTTGTGAATAAAAAGCAAAAAGCTCTGTTTAAAAACATGTTGTACAACCCCTTCTCTCTGGATATTTCCAAGAGACATACAAAAAGTCTGCAAGAAGATTGAGGTGTAGAGATTGACGACGTACATAGAAAATAATTTTCCACCTCCCTGAAGGTGATCTAGTCCCTAGAATGTGCAAGAAAACATGCATCCTTCTTCCATATATACTGGTAACTGTGATCTCTGTAACTGTGCCAGTTACCAGACTATTCCATTTTTATGGGTCTGAGAGAGAGCAAGGCCACTTCCAACCAAAACAAATAGGATCAATTCATAGATTTCACACAGGATTATTTGCATATTTTGGAATAAACAGTTTCATGCAATAATGGTACTTGAAAAAAAAATATGACTATATGAAAAGCACTATCAGAGGCAAATTTATCACTCTGTGATGAAAATAATGTGTTATTACAATTGATAGTTTTCCTTAATAAAACCTGCTTGATTTTCAGCTTTTTCTCTCAAACTCAGATCAATACATTCTTAAGTTATATAGACTTACCTGTAACTGGTACACTGGTAACTCCCTTTAAAAGATCACTTCTAAAATAAGTCGTTCTCCTTGTGCAATACCACACGTGTTTCCATTATCAGTAGCAGGCTCCTCAGACAGACTGAGGATAAAGAAAGCTTATTCTTTTTTGTTTCAGTTAGAGTATGAGCTGAGAAGTGAGGCATTTTAAAAGACTGCCAGTTTTCCCATAGCTCTGACAAAAAGAGACAGTAAGCCCTCCCGTGGCTGACACATCTAACAGTAACACTACACAGCTGCTCTTTGTGGCTCTCTCCAGTCAGATTACAATTATTGTTTTTAAAGGTCACTGCTACAGTGGACAAAATAACCCAAATCACCCTCACTAAGCTTAAGGTTATCCTAAGCTTCTCTGTTCCACACAATAAACATAAGCTTCTCTTGCTTCTACAAAAATCTCGCACTTGAGTGTGTTCTGGGCAGACACACACTTGTGCTCATTCACTCATGACATTTTTTACCAAAGTGAGTTCTCAAAAACTGCAAGAGTGGGATTAAAACTCAAAACTTTGGCCCTCTCCTGTGCTGTAAGATTGTCTGTACACTTGAGTTTTTCCCTATCTTACCTGTGCTACAAGACAATCAGACAGAGATTCCAGCCTTCATTTGTCCTGAGTCTTTCAAACATGATTCACAGGAAGAGTTAAAGAGTTAAACCAGTAAGGTAATAATAGAGACATTAACAATCAAAGGCTCTAATCAGGCTCTCTCTCAGCACCCTAGTATGCTTTATAACAGATATTTGCCCTCCAAGGCAACACTAATTAGCTTCTTAATAGATCTTCAGATTGACTAAAACTGGACCACAAACTGGAAGTCTGAATGGAATTCAAACTGGTGACTGAGAAATTTTGCTGCATTGGAAGTCAGACGACCTTATTCCAGTCATTTTGTGTGAGCTTAGTGGGTCACAGCCAAGACAAATCATGCAAGAATTACTCCACTTATTTAAGTCCCTTTAGAGAAAGTATCCAGTCACTCGAAGATGTCTCTAGAGCCATATTATTATTTTCTAAAGGCTAAATATTTTGGTATCTCAGTTCTAGTAATAATTAGAGTGCCTTTTAGAGTCCAACTTCTGGTTCTAATTCTACCATTGGTAACCTCCTTTCCAGGTAAGTACAATTATAAACAAAGTCATCTTTGTATCCTTTTGAAAAGTTAAATGGACTGAGCTTCTTTAGTCTCTGGCTTTAGGGCATTTTCCCAGACAATGAATCATTCTTCTATCTCCTTCCTGAATCTTTTCCAATTTCAGCCTCCTTTGTGAATTGTGGCTACTAGAATTGGATATGGTAAGTGTCTAATCGTCTTCTTAGTGTGACAAAACAGTAACATCCCCACCTCTCTCTTCCTTGATGTTTTTTCCCTTCTCTACATCTCCATAAGGTATTAATCAGATCTCTTGCCTGTAGCTTCACAATGACAGTCTTTACTTCCTTGTTTATCCACTACTAGCCCCAAAACGTTTCCAAAGCTGCTTTCTGAGATGTAACATCCCATTTTCTGTGACTCACATTCTGCTGCCATGCACATGATCTAACAAGTGTCAATAAACACAAGTCTGCCTTGTAATAAGATCCAGATTGGCATACATACTCCTTACGTTATTTGCTAAAAAACAAATATAAAATCAACCAACAAAGGCAAAAAAACCCCAAAACCTCTTCTCCAGGGAGGCTTGAATGGTGTCAGTAAGTCCTTAGAATTAGCCACTCTCCTAGAATCCGGACACAGTGTACACTGCAGTCAGGGTTCTTCTGGTAGGAGGGAAATTCTCCTAAGATTTCCATAGAAACATAGGTCGGGAGACATTGTTTTGTACATGTTGTATAGAAAGATTAATTTGAAACACAGTGTTGATAAAATTAAGTATTGAATTTGATCCATTTCCACTAGCTCTTGGAAACAAATAATGGGTTTTTACTGATTTATTAATAAATGAACAAAATACACCTCTGACACAACCGATACCTGTGATGGATTAACTTGCAGCATTTAGTCTGCTAATCACATTATCAAAGTCCCCCAGCTGATAGAAAAAACATCCCTAGAGATGCTGCTACTTTCCCTTCTAGAAATACTAAGAAACAGCTAGTGTTTAGACTTAAGTGGGGAAGAAGAAGAACTGTTTCCCACAGAACCATTCAGGGATTTTAACATATGTATGGTTTATAAAAATCTTTCATTTCTTCATGTTAATGACAGTCAGACAGGTAGCAAATACCATAAAGCAGGAAAGCCAGCTTCAGAAGAAAAAAGAGTAGGGATTTTGTTAAAGCTGTTTTCTACTGAAAAGCTCATACATGGAAACTTATTTGGCGTCTTCGTTGGAGCTGAATTGGCAGAGTAAGATGGAAAGCAGTTCTGTATCTCATTACTGCCTCTACTATCACTAGCTGGAAACTGAGAAAACAGGCCCCTTTCTGTTTAGATAGAGCCTTCTGCTGCTGTAGAGTGAGCGTCTGGCTTTTTCTTTCCTTCTCCTTAGTATGGATGATATCTTCATAGAAAGGCTCTTTGTCTTTTTTGGGTTTAACCTACTTCTGCTTACTTTCTACCTGATAACTATATGTGATATTATAGGCATTTCCTAAGTAGCATTTGCAATGTCAGCAAAAGACAGATCAAATGCCACCATACAAACATGTGTAGTTAAATGCTTCTGACAATTTCAGTTTAACTTGGTGTTGAATGCATTATTAGTTAAATGTAGATAAATTTTGTTTTCTAGAAGAGCAGTGCAAATCAGTACACAGAAAGAGCATTATGAACAGTCAAACTGAGACAACCTTGGTTTAAAGAGCAGTAAATGCAGAGAAGAAAAAAGATGTGTAAGAAAAACTGTTTTAATGGCAGAATTCCTCAGAAATAAAGGAAAATATGTAAAGAGATCAAAAGACATGATCCATGCTAAACTGCAATAGAAGCAGTATTTCTAAATAGCTGTATTGATAAAGGAGACATAACAGCTACCCAGTGTAACAGGAAAGGTGTTCTGATATCTCATGTCAGCATAATCAGGGCAGTAGAACAGATAACTCCAGGCCAGTTCCAAAACTAAAATACCAACCATGTGCATACTAATCCGCTGGACTAATTATCATTCTTGAGGCCTAAGCTAATTTTTCCAGATGTTTCTTTGCATTAGATGTATCAGAACAGAAAAAAAAACGAACAAACAATAGACTGTGGAATCTAAATATTTTGCTTCACTTTTCTGGTTTAGGAAATGCAGTTCCCATCCAGGAGCAGCAGAAATCTGAATTCCATCATTATGCTGTTCAGACTCCAACACTGGAAAGACAGCTGTCTAGCAGGCAGAACAACCAAGTAGTAGGAATTCAAACAGCTGACAATATTTCTGGATAAAACCATTTCATTTTTCTCTTTATCTTTAAATCTTTGGTTTATATATTGAAATTCAGTGCAAAACTTTTGTGTGCTTGTACTGAGCCTAGCACAATGGCGTCACAAGCAGCCCCTTCAGTGCAACAAAAAATACTCCATCTTTTGTTTCCAGGTTCTCACAGTAGGGTAGGGCTCTGTCTCACACTTAAAGAAGTCTGGAAATTTCAATACCATATTCAAATTAAAACAGAAGTAAACAAAATCTTGTCAGCCATATAGCACAAAGAACATTAGTCCCTTCACACACCCAGTCTTCAGTTACATATTTCACAGCTAACACCAGAAATCAGCACCCTGCCATCCTATTCTCTCACTAATAAATTGATTTCTCTTAAACTTATATATATTTAGAGGGCACATTTGTTACAATCGTGCTGTGTAGATTCAGACAAAACTACCTCCAGACAGATCAAGCTTTTTAGGCACAGCGAGATCAAACAGCTTACAAAATCCTTTGATGGAAACTTAATTCTTTAAAAATATGCACAAGGTAATTGAAAACACATTTTATTATATTTCAGATTATAAACAGTAGATCTCTGGCTGGGTTGAACAAATAGCATTAAGCCTTTTTCTTCCTTCTGAAAAACCACAGTGTTTGGCAGCATGAGGTACTGATGCATCTTCTGTACCAGCACAGGGAAACCAGTGTTTATAAAGAAGACTTTGTGTTAGCACACAAATCTGTAAATAATGGTTATTGTTCATTCAAAGCCATTTTCTGATATGTGCATGTTTTTCCAATATCTAAGAACAAGGTCTGGGTTTGTTGAGATTTTTTTGCCCCCCTTTTCCTTCCACAAGTCTTCAAGAAAAAGCAAAAATAATTATCCTTTGATCACAATTCCAATCTTATCAATCCTATGCACTCAGGGACATTAAAAAAACTCTAAAGATTAAGGTTCAGAGCATAAAATCCAATTGAAGCTTTGCTCTGTTGGTATTTAAATCTCTTTGTCTTTGTTAGTACAGTGAAATATTGATGGAACAAATCTGTGTGCATGCTTCATAGAAACAACAGTTGCAGAGGAGGGCACACTGCTTTATCCATTAGCTATCACTGCCACACATACTCCAAGATCTCTTTGGTTCCATCACTTGTACTTCATGCATTTGCCATATGACCCAGGAAACTCTGAGCAGGAAAAGCCTTAGGCAGTCCAAACATTAGCACTTCATGCTGCCAGACTACTTTAACTTTGCTTGTATTTGTGCAACAAGGCAGAGCCCTATGTTAGGTGCCAGAGATACCACAAGAACAGGACAACTGAGGTCTGTTTATGCTGCTCTAAAATAGACAGAATCTTACTGAGCTGGGGTGGATGAGAACTTTTTCAGCAAAACCCTTTAAGAAAACAGTACCTTTGTCACTGCTAAAGCATTTCATGAAAAGGTACAGGCTAGTCTGAGGGAGAACATTTCTAGTCAAAGAAAAAAACATGCAAAACTAGCCCTAAATTACCTCAAAGGAGTCAGGATCCAGGAGTCCACAGGTATTCAGAGAGTCTGGGAGGCTGCTTCAGACTCTGCCTGAATCACACACCACCTATGAACCTCAGTCTTCCACATGACTTAATGTGTGTGAAGTGCATGGCAAGTGTCTCAATGCACTTAAAAGTTCTTTTAATAGTAAGAGTATAATGAGTCTGTGTCTCCCCATTCTCCTGTCCCTGAGGGAAAAGAGGTGGGGGAAAATTGAAAACTGTCTAGGGTTTCCTTCTGTGGCAGAGCCACAGAAAAACCTGCATGCTCAACACACCGGGAGTCAGGCTTCATTTGAGTGCATATTGCTCTTCATTGTCTCTCATGTTTTGCAGACTCTCAGTAACCCAGATTATACTTTCTCCTCAAACTAGAGATTAAACTACCTCAGTTCTAAAAAGGAAATTGCTATGATTTTTGTTTTCCAGACTTGATCTTCCACTTAATCTTCTCTTGAGTCAGTGGCCCTTGAAAAATATTGAAGTTTTACACAGACCAAAGGACTGAAAAGCAGATCAAGGCTGATGTAGTCTTTCACTAAGGTAAAACTCACCTTGCTGCACCCTTCAGCTGCCTCACTATTTAAGCCATAAATGAGAGCACAAAGGCATACATTTGGTGAAACAATGGTACTCACCCACTCACTCTGCTTTAACTTCTGACTACTTGTGTTGACAGAAGTCTTTTCATTGTGTGGGGGTTACAGAGAAGCCCTTATTTTTGGGAAAATGCTTCCCTCGCCTCAGAAGCTGCAGTTGATGTGCAAACTAAGGCTTCCTGGTTGGTTTGTTGCACTAAAACACACACAGTGACTGAGAAATTTATGAAATTGAAATGGTAGAGCATCATCCACACTTTAAACCAATGCTGTCCCTTTCCCTGGGGAAAAAACATACTTTCCTTTGTACAACAGAAAAATAAGTTGATGTGCAAAGTCTAAAAGGCTCCACTCTTCTATAAGCTCATTTTAAAGGATTCTTCATCATAACCAAGGTTTTGATAAGTGAAACAATACAAAAGGACAGTGCAATCTAACAGTAAAAAAAGCCTTAAAGTGAAAGCACTCCAAAGTGGAGGAATTGCTATTCATTGAGCAGGGAGGCATCTGCACCTAGGTAAAACCTAGCAAACCAGTAGTAAGGCAAAACTGAATAGGATGCTTATTGTTCTGCATCACTCTCCCCGGGTGAAGTGAAAGTACAGGAAAATGAAGTCTTTCCTTCTCACAAGAAAAGGCTGAACAATGTAAATCCCAGGGCAGCATTGACTTGTTAAACAGTTTCTGCCGGCTCTATTTTAAAGCTCTAAAGACTTTGAAGTGGAGTTGTAAACTCAATTGATTTCAAACAAAAGGCTAATGTAATCCACTTTCAGCACCAGTACCCTGCTGGCACTGAATACATCCTTCTCAGTAATAGAAATTACTTATTAGGGTTTAAAGCAATTCATTTCAGGGTTTTCGAGTCTCTTAAGCAGTTGGATAGGAATGATCTTGGCTAAATTCAGCCACAGGGAAACAAAGCCAATATCTGGACCTGTTTCACTGGGGAGACAGTAAGGCCTCACAAGGAGAACTGGCATTAATATCTGACACGTTCATGTGCTCTTTTTGTCCCAAGCTGCTTTCCAGGTATTGTAGTTTTAAATGTGAATTGTTACACCCAGCCCCCAAGTGCAGCCATCTGAGGTGGGATGCACAGCTTTAGCTGGGCAAGGCCAGCAGGACCAACTGGGGCAACAGTAGACACTGCATCAGCTTAAAGAACAGGAAAGCTGTCAGAGTCAGACACTGGAAAATGAATGGAGAGTTTAGAAAATACTGGCCATCCTTAAAACATTTTATAACACAAGTTGTGAAAATGAACCAGTATAGGATTTTGTGGCAACAAGATCAGAAGTCTCCAAGAACAGCCAAATTGAAAAGATTTTGCAGACAATTCGTTAAAAGAGTATGGGACAAACTGAATGAGATTACCAATTGTAGAGAGTAAGAAAAGCAGAAGCAAATGGAACATAGAACAGGTCAAAGATTCTAAACCTTTCCAATAAGTTTCACAGCATTTGGCCCCTTCCTTTGGAAAGTACACGTATTACACCAGAGAAAGTAATGACTTCAAGCAGAGTGTGAGACCAGGCAGATTTTAAGGTGGCCCTGAAATCGTTTTGCATATACGTATGCAAGTTGCATTGCCAGTTTCACTGTATTTTTTAGTTTCTAAACAGAAGACAGGACATGTCAACAAATCCACTGAGTTAGGATGAAAAAACCTGCAACATAATTTTTGAAGGCCAATGCCAAACAATGAGCATCCAGGACAATTCAAACCCAGAAGTGATTCAGACTTCCTGGGGTACCTGCAGGCCTGTTTAAGGTGTAATTAATATAATTTTTTCCAGCAAATGTATTCTGGATTAGATCAGCTATTTGACAATCCAGGTTTCTTGGCAAAAATCTATTGTCCAAATTGATTTGGACAAGGACAATCTGCTTCCAAGAAGCTTCTGCAAAGGGAGGATATAGCCCAAGAAGATTTTTTCTAGAATTCATTTTAAATATTCAAATTAATATTCCCATATTGTTGACAGTTTCCAGTGTCTACCTGCTCCTGGCTTCCAAGAGCTCTTCTTCCTGGACTGTCTTTCTAGACTGAATATCTTGGGAAGCTTTACTACTTTCCTACCACTTCTCTTAATTCTAGACTGAAGCACTTCGAGGCTAAGCAGTTTTTTTACCGAACTATATCACTGAATTCCTGTAACATAATAGCAATTGAAAAAATATTAATAACACTATGTAATTAGAACAATTAAATAATGTCTGATATGGAGAAAGTGCAGAGAGAATTTTAGATGTATCTCAGCTTCTCTTAAGGAGTTTTTTAGGAGCTGGATCTTCTTTAAAAATAAAAGCTCCTACAGTAAATTTCTTCATTGTTATTTAACTCAGATGAGCATAAAACCATATTTAAAGGACATGCCAGTTCCTCCTGAGCCAGACTATGTAACAACTGCACTCTGCCTCTCAAACGCATCATTTTGTGCTAACAAAAAATGGAAACTACTCTTTACTTCTGTCAGCAACAAAACACAATATGCATTTCCCTCTCTCAAAATTCTACTTTTCAAGTAGGAAGTACACTTGGGTCTCTACTCCTTCAAACTAGATAGGTAATGACCCCAAATGCAGCAAGTAGGCAAACCTTTTTGCATGTCAACAGTGTAAAATAATTTGGTGAGCATGAGATTGCCAGCAGGCAAATACATTACTTACTCCAGTTGAAATGGCATGACGAAGGTCTGTTATTCCCTTGCCCTTTATTCACTTCATATTTTCTGTTGTTTACTGCTGCTCATCTATAGCTAAATTGGTCAGACTTTGTTTAGCTCACCTTGTGCTGTTAAGACTGCCCAACACATGATTCATCTTCATTACATACCTTTATTTTTCCAGCTGCTTTGGTGAACAGTGAAACAGTTAATGTTCACCTTTAAAGTTGTGTCAATGTCATTTGAATTAGCCATATCTTGAATGAATGAGAAGAATTCACACCTCAAGGCTTTCAGGCTGCCTGCCAACTCAGGTGGCTAAGGCTGCAGCAGTTACTGCACTCCTCAGAAGTTTTCTTCACCACTACAAAAACTGGAAAGTTAGTTTGAAAATTTCTTGTCACAGAAATAGAGTGCAATTGTGGAATCTTGCTAGTCCACAAACTTTAGCTAGTCCTTTTTAGGTAAATTTGACTCATTGGTTTAAAAGTCCTGTGTTTAAGCCACAGTTCTTTCATTTTCCTCAGAACAGCATTTTTCAACGTGACATCCATCTTCGGAAGGCACAAGTATTTTCTCAGTTCCCTGAAGATGGCTTGGCTAGAGTTGCATATGTTCGCTCTGTATGCACTCTGTATTTTAATATGCATGGCCAGGGAAGAAAGCAGTCACCTCTGCTCCCCCAGAGGAGTGTGAAAGCTGGAATATTACATAAACCACAAAAATAGGCAGTGAACCAGATGCCAGAAAGGAAAGCAATTCTCATTCCTAAGCACTTGCTGGTTTCCTATTGATTGTAGTGGGAAACTTCCAAGTTCCCACTCCCAGTCTCTGGGACAGCAGCAAAAATATACACACTTTGAGAAAACCACTATAGAGGTTCACAAACCAGCATGCTCCTGCAGCTTCACTGCCCTGGCATTGACCTGGAATTCACTAATAGCAGTTACAGGATTAAACAAGCAAAATCCAGAACAAGAATATCTCAAATGCATTTTGCCCACGTGAAACAATTGTCTGCCACTTGTCAAAGGAGCTTTACAAAGCCAACAGCTTACTGTATCACTTCCTTCAAATTCACAGACACAAAACAGAGCACCCACACTTCCACCCCTTCCATGACAAAAGCAGGAAATTCCCCCTCACCCATTATTTCAAGGGGCAAATACTTAAGATGGAAAGTGGACAAATAGAAAGGTTAGGGACTGGAGAGAAGCACTGGTCCCAGCTAGGAAAGCAATAGATAAATTATGTAGATAACAACAGTAAGTAACTTCAATAACTTGAAGTGGAAGAGGCTTCCAAGATTATTAAAGCAACAGCAAATGAAGCTGAATTGAGAGCAGAGATGTTGCAAGAGACAAAACAGAATTGGAATCAGCACCTCACGAAGCAATTATTCTCCTGAAATGCATGGAGTCACACTGAAGAGGTAACTCAGAAATTCCTGGATGATGCTGTGGCACACAGGGCTTCTGAATGCCTTCATGTTTAAAAAGAGGAGTACGGAATAAATACAAGGATGTAGTTTGATCATTAAGTAGAATGTTATCAAATGATCATGTCTGTAAATGAGTCAGACAGCTAGAGATCTTGGAAAGCAAGACATAAAAATGCGACAATGTCTCATTCTTGTGCATATCATATCTCCAGTGACCATCAGTAGCACTTGCCTTGGGAAAGAACACAAAGCCAGAGTAAGCTTACAGCAATTCTTTCCCAAATACACCCTCTTGGCTTCTGGCAATCAGCAATTTATGAACTTAAAGAGCCAAACCATCATGTTTCATAGTTCCCAAGCTTAACCTCCGAGTTTAACCTCTTCCAGAACACATTTTTACCTTCTTGATAGTTTAGTGCAGCGAATTCCACAATCAATTGCACATGCCCAGTATTGAAGAAAAAAAAAAATAAATTAAAATAAATTAAAATAAACTTGTTTAGAGCTTGCTGTCTTAGTTTTATTTTATACTACCTTTATTCAAATAAAGCTATGACTGATTATTCCTTATTTACCTTCTACACACCATTTCTAGTTTTATGACACCCTCAGCCTCCAACCAAGATTCTTTCCAAACTGAGAAGTCCTAGCTTACCCTCTGGTCCTATTGATGTCATTCCATATCTCTGATTTTTCTACCCATCTCTGACTCCCTCTCAGTTCTATCAAGCCTGAATTATAGTCAGGGCTGCAGATACAAGACTTGAAAATGTCAGAATATTTGTTTTATTCTGTATTATAATTCCTTTGTTATTTTGTCCACCCCTGGAACTGACAATTTAAAAGAACTATCCACAGTAATGTAAAAAACACTTGCTCTGTATAAACATTTAAGTTACATTCTCCAATTAACATATTGTGTGGAGATTCTCAGATCCTCAATTGTATTTATTACTACAATACCTTTCTGATAGTTGATCTTTAATTAACCTAGACACCCTGCACAGCACATCTCCCCAATGCTGTAAATATAGGAGAACACTCATTCGAGTTCATTAAAGTTTTTGAAGTAGAACATAGTTCTGGGAATAAAGCACACCATGACAGTCTCACATAAGCCCTAGCACTTATGACATTTGACACAGAGCAGAGACAAAAAGCTGCAAAGACTAGTCCCTCTGTTTTTTTTGAAAGTCAATCTATAATAAATAGAAGCCTGAAGAAATACCATGTGGTCAGTTCTCACTCTCAGCATTCTTGCTGTTTTCCCTTCTCCAAGATCATGATATGGGGACATAAATCAGTAGCCTCAATACCTCACACCCCTACCCACCCAAGTTAACAGAAAAGATGAAAACCAGCTGCCTTCTAATATGCCTCCGATCTAAGTGATTCCCACATTTATCAGTATTTCATCTAGCCATTTTTGGCACCAACATTTTCCACATCACTTAGAAACAGAGGGGCTACTAAGGATGGGAGGGGAGAACATAAATATAACCCCCACACAAAAGAAAAAGAAAACAAACAAATGCCACTGGTGTCAGGTTCCACACTGGGACAATTCCTGTACAAGATCAGACATTGTCTATAATGTTTTTTTCCCCTCACAACATGACTTTAAGTAATTTTCTCATTTTCAACAACAAACAAAATTAATAGATTGCTTTGGAAGTAAAAGAAAGTCCCTAACTCAGTAGTTCTTCAATGTCCACTCTAAGATTGGCCAACATTAAATCCACTCTTAAAAAACAATCCTTCGGTATTTACCTCAAAGGGTACTTGGAAAAGGTTGTTTTCTTCTTACCAGCTGAGTTTCCAGGTTCTGTGCATGTAACACTGGGTTCTGAAATAACAAATGGCTCAGGACACTTCTAAGATACAAAATTCACAGACTGAACACTTCTTGCCTGGATAGCAGGTGAGAGAAATTATTTCCAAAAGCTTTTAGAAGGCAGAACTGTAGTTTTATCCTAGGAATAGAATATGCACACGTACTCCCTCCATAGCACGGGGAAGGTCTCTGCCAGCTCCTCGGCAACCAACTTTGTTTTGTTGACTGGATTGTTAGAAAACCTTAGGGAAGGGAAAGCGTGGCTTAGCAATAAGGCCCTGGACTCAGAAGGCATAAGTTCAGCCACTATCAGTTTCTGCGAGGAGGAGTAACTACAGTGACCTTTGTCAAGATACTTCATATTTCAAGGACAGAATTCCTCATCTCTTTGCTTGTAAAATGATGGGACCTTTGTGTTTCTAAGTGGAAACTCCTTACCCCAGGAGCTGTGCCTGTTGGTGCTTGTACAGCAACATGAGCAGGTTTCTAATCTTCAGTCTAGAAGGGTCTTGAGTCTACACCTTCAATGCCAGCTGCTACCAATGACCACCTTCACCTCCTCTTTCCCATCCAAACACTCCAAGTTCTCACATTCTTATCCTTCCCTTCTTACTATCTCTAATAGTCACCCAAGTTTAGGGGGAGCTAGATCAGGACTTACAGTGGAGATGTCCCCACCTGCCCAGGTAAAATACCAAAACAAGGATTAAGTCAAGGAGCCTTCCTGTCATGCAGTGCAACAGAGGGTATATTCAAACTCCAGCTATAGAACTTGTGACGATACATCTGCTCAGACAGACTAGGAAACTTTCAGTGATTCTAGCTGTACAAGATGATAATGTAAATCATCATGTGAGATATTTCTGGCACTACCCATTTAGTAAAAAAATCATAACAGATTACAGGTGAAATTATATGATTCAACATGGATCTTCTTCAGAGACAAGAGTTTGCCTGCAGCAAACCATGCTAACATTAACAAAGCAGTAACATAAGCTTAAGAGAAAACTTGAATTACACTACTACAGTCAAAAACATAATGCTCCTTTCACATTCAGGAGAAATTACCCAGTTATTATAGAAGCAATTTTTTGCAGAAGCTGTACAAGGCAGATGAAGTTCAAGTGCAATTAAATTCCTTCTAGAAAAGGACTTCCAAGAAAAAGATTTGCTGTGGTGAGGAACACAACACTGAGATTACTGCTTTTAAAAATAAGTGATTTCAGCCTTTAAAGACAGAAACACTGGTCTTTGATACTCCAAATAGCTAGGCAGGTATTCTACAGCTACCACGTGGACTTTTAAGAACATATATCTGTAGGCTGAGAGAGCAGAGCAGTAGATTAGGACATGTAGGACACTAATTTCCATGAATAATCAATAGACCAAGATTGTTTGTCACATCAGAAAAACCCCTCTAATGAAAATATGGGTCTATCTTACCCAGGGATGAGGATGAGAAAAGGAAAACTAATCAACTGAAAATGTAATGGTAGAGTCCCAGAAGTGTCACATGGAAAGGTTCTCTACATATTCTTAACCCAACATCCCATTTGCAGCAGAACTACCATCAACACCTGATTAGATCCGTTGTGATTTTGTCTAGACAAGCCTTGAATACCTCCACAAGCGGAGTAGCCACAACATTTCTGGGTAACCAATTCCAGTACTGCACTACCCTCATAAGTTTCAACGTGAACCACTTAAGTTGCAACTTATGGACACTGCCCCTCATTTTTCCATCTGCCACTAGAGAAAAAGCTTGGCTGTTTCATCTTTGTAACTCTAAGTAATTATTGTAGGCTGCTATTTGATTGGCAGCTCAGTAGCAAAACCATATTTGAAAACTCTGAAAATCTCCCATGAGACACTTAACAATGAAATCTTTTTGAAAAGAATGAGACTGAAGAGTCCAGTTTTCAGTTTCCCACTCATTTACAGGATTTTTTTATGAAATATAATAACACAGTATAGACCAACATCTTTCATTAAAAGCAGAGTTAAGTTTTTCTTCCAAACTGTTTAAAGAGAAATAACTTTTGCCCTGGTGTCTCCAATTCCCAACTTTCCATCTTTCCCAAGAAGTGAAATAAGAAATTTCAATGTAAGCTTTTTTCCCCCTTAAGCTGGGGTGGAAAAAGGAAAGAATTTAATGAGTGTTAATCTGCTCTGTTGGCACTCAGAAGAGCTATGATTGAGAGAAAAAAAGTAACCCATGAAATATGTAAAAAATGACTTAATTAAAAAATATAAACAGTTTCTGCTGAAAGATGCATTTTAAAATTAGTTCTCTTTTAAGATTATTGTCATCACCACAACCTAAGTTAAATACTCAAATTTATTTTATTACAGGACATTTCTACTAGCTTGTTTCCTTAACCAAAACCAACACATAGTGTAACTAGAATAGCATGTTTCAAGTTAGCATGTTCAAGCCAAGAGACCGCACTTTCACAGTTCTGTGCTTTTCTTCCCTCTGCTTCTGAGCACCCTTGGGATGTCTTCATAAAGCAGTGTTGAATCAACATACAGAAATATTTTGCAATATGCATTCAAATTAAAGATAGATTTTTGGGCCAACTATCAATTTTTGGGATATTTCTCCCTAACTTTAGAGTTCAATGGATTCAATGAGCACATAATATTTCCAGTTCAAACTACTCGTGTTCATAGATGCAAACAAGTTAATGACCAGATCCAGAAGGGATGCAACTCCTCTGCCTCCATACGGTCTCAAACACTTTGAGAAGAATAGTTATGGCAATGCTAAGCACCAGCTGAGCCATCCATAATACGAAGCCAGCTATGTCTGAATGAGTGCCGTCTAAATCTGGCCGTTCTCCTAAAAATGAGTTTCCATAACTGCTCCGGCCTTCTATGCGCTGAAGTTAAACTGCTAAGGAAGCACTAAGTTTTTCTGCCTTCTTCCTACATAAATTTATCTTCTTATATTGCTTATTCAGCCTGTACTAAAAAGTTCAAGCCCAAAAACTGCTGCAGTTTTATTTAAATAAAGAGTATTTTTTTCTTTAAAAGTATCATAATTTATACACACAGACATGACTGGTATGCTTTTAATCTTAAAATATCTTCTATACAGTTACAGCTTAGGGTTTTATGCTCGTTTTCAGAGAACATTTAGCTGAGAAGAATCTGCAAAATGGCAATTTAAAAAAATGGAAGGAAGAATTCCAACACAACATATGTAACATGAAACAGCTTTTGTCTAACCAGAGCTTGACCTTGCTTTTCAAAGGGGAAAGCATCAGTTATGAAAAGATGATACCTAGTGAATTGTCCAATAGATATAGGACGATTAGAACAGTGGGTAACATGGAGTATTAATTGTACTGTACTACACTCACACTGAGCCCACTGAAGTATATTGCTCTGTTACATGTTTTTATCAAAGGAGAATACACGCAGACATGAAGGAACATGCATATTTGAATCCCACACTGCTATAGAGTTGTGTTTCCTTCAGGTAAGTAGAAGGTGAGGGTGTCTATTTCTTTTTCTAGAAACACTTGAATACAGGTTTTAACCATTATGACAAAGTAAAACAAGAAGAGAGGGCATGGAAAATGCAGAAAGCAGGAGCTAAAAAGAAGCAGTATTCTGTCAAACCAATTTGTCGGAACTTTTATTTTCCCCTCACCACCTTTTCCCCAAATGCAACTAATAGGGAAAAACTTCAAACAACCAACAGCCAGTATCCCCATTGGAAGACTGGTGTCTTCTATAGAGTTCAGCTGCAATGGTATTCATGTTCCCTTAAGTCTCTGTTTGAACAGTGTCACTATGGAAACAGATCTGTGATGCCCTGCACCTTATCAGGCTTTCTCTGGTCAAATTATTTTCTTGCACTTTCAACAAAGCCATTCACTGAACCTCAACTAATCCAAGATTCTGTTCAGAGTGAGTTTTTCATTTAGGGTTAGGGTTTTTTTTCCCCCCTTCACTACCCTGTCTCTTCCAAAAGTTTCTCTTCCCACTAATGCCCTCTGACAAGTTTTGTTTGACACATCTCTTTAGTTTTTAGCTCAAAAATATTATGGTTGTATTTATTGCCAAACAGATCACATTGTTTTTATTTATCCTTCCCTAAGTGACACAATTTTCAATGAAAATTCCATTCATTCAACAACAACTTTTTCATTTTTATTTTAGCTGCTAGGAATCTTCCTACATCTACATCAGATGTGTCTGTAAGCTCTCTCTAGAGAATTCCTAGGTTAGAGGTATAAAGGGTTACATCTCTGTAATACCAACAGTTCATCAATTCCAGATGTATATGGAATTCCAAATCCTGTGTTTACAAATTCCAAATATTTTGGGGAACAGAGAACAGAAAGGGAGCTGGGAACCTTCAAGATTACTTTATGCAAATGAAGAAGGGAAATCTGGGATCGTCCACCTTGCATCTCGTAGCAGTTGTTTATCAAACTAAGCAAATGCTATAGCCTCAGCAGCAGTGAAATGCAGGCTATAACCCTCCAACAAAGTAGATACAAGCCAGGCACTATTTAACCTTTGAATTTTGGATATACTACCTATAACTAATTTAAAGCAAGGATACAAGAGTCATGGAAGGTTTCTGGTACTCTTCAGTGTTGTGGGGTAGAATCTTATATGCATGCATTAAAGTTTTGTAAAGAGAATTATGTGAGCTACAAAACTGTTTACTTGTTTACTACCTGTGATGCTTTGGGTTGGCTGAGGAAGCAGATGATGTGGAAACACCGTAGCCTAAGACCTGCTGTGGATCTGAAGAATTCCAAAGGTGGACTAGTATAAATACAAAGGCAACTGCCATTAGCTACTGAAATGATCTTCACAATGAAGAACTAATCAAAACCTCCTTCTGACTTCCACTGGGACAAAGCAGCTGCGTGAACGTTGATGCTTTAAGGTGAATCCAGAAGAAGGGTACAACTCAAACATGCCCCCCCCCCCCCCTTATATATTTAATTGCAATATTTCTAGGCTTCCATTGAGCAAGCTAACTGGTGGAGAAAGGAGCAGTGTCATTCACAAGCACTGTTCACTGGAGTTCAGTTATTATTGCCAATGGAAATAAGAAGGATTCTTAGGAACCTGACTGCAAGCCTGTCACTTCCATGCTGTTGCTACTACAAATTTATATTTTCTTTATTTTTATTATAATATACCACCTAGCAGCTTTTGTGAGACATAAAACACAAGACATTGTGGTAGTGGGTTTTAAGCAATATTTTCCCTGAGACTTGCACAGCTTATTTTGCTTTACTGAGGGACAAGTTTAAGACAGAGCCAAGGAAAGGACCTGCATACCTAAACAAACCTTATGCGTTCGAGTCCTTCAATCCCAAAAAGTAATAAGATTCCCATTTTTTCTATGCATCTAAACATGGAATAACTGTGTTATTTTCTAATTCCACACAGATCAGAAATTTGCTCTTCCATTTCAGCCTGAACCCAGGAGAACTACAGCAAAGCAGATAAGCTCCCTGCTCCCAGTTGTAGCATTGTCTCCCCAGAGAGTCATAACAAATGCAAAACAAAAGCATAGAGAACACAATTTTCAAATAAATGCTAAATTCCGCTGACATTTAACAGAACAGATACTTGTAAAAAAAGCTACCTACACAACACAAAAGAGGTAGAGACTAAGTAATGCACATTCCAGCTTCATCCCTAGTGTACTTACAGGGGAAATTTTTTTTAGTAGGAACTACTAGACTTGGCACTATATAAAGTGTTACTTTGTGTTACCCCTGATGTGCCCAAACAAATCATTCTTCCTAAGTCACCTCTGGCAGCTACTACTCTGCATAATCATCTCTTGCCATTGAAAGAATAAACATATGCTGATTTTCAGGGACTTAAAAGGGGGATATAAAATGAGGAAATAGGAAGTACTGTGCTAATTTAATTTCTTGCCACAGTTCACCTTTAAGCAGGTATGATCAGGGCATTTCCAAAGACTCTGTGCATAAGACCATCAATACCTGCAACCTCCTCTTGCACAGATGCCAAAGGGGCACAGTGAGAGGTCAGCTGTGCCCTTGGAGAGGAATAATTTTATACCCAAAGCTGCAGGTTTGCAATATAATGGGGTTAACTTCCCCCTGCGGTTAACATACCCTACTGGTTGATTTTGTTTCTCGCTGTAAACACCCTTCTGCTGGGTTTTAGCTCCACTCCTGATAGCACACTATAGTATGCTGTACTACAAACAGATATCCAACAAAATCAAATAGAAAAAATCCTCAAATAAAACAACTGAGTAACAAGGGGCTGGGATAACCAAAGACATTAAAGTTATGGGTGCAAAATGAACAGAGACTGTATTTAGGTTAGAAATCAGAAGAATGCTTCCAAGATAGCAGAGGAACGTCTTCCCACTAATTTAAGAAGCCTAATTCTGCTTAAAGGTCAGAGTATGAAAGAGATTGCACAGCACAGCTGTTGTTCCTAAGGCTGGACAGCACCCCTGGACCACTGGGTCTCATTCCTGACAAGGACAGTAGCAGAGCAGGATATTTCTACGTACCATGCCACCCTTTCATCATGTCCTGCAGTTCCCTCTGAAATTACTGAAAGTTGTGCTTACATTTCTGAGGGCAGCTCTGGGCAATCTGCCTTTATCCTCATACCACTGAATACATTTCTCTTTTTCCCTCCTCCCTGCCCACAACTTTAAGAATTAAGCTGAGAACATACAGATGTATTTCAGATTTCCTTGGTTTAGACACACTAAGCCAAGACACTCCCTGTCCCTCTCAAGCCTCTATAGCAATGAAATAGAGTGTCTTCTCCTATGGAACACAGGAGTCAATGATATTGATATGTATTTTCTCTCCATATTAATTTGATTTTGAAATCTCAACTAGAGCAAGACTTTGGTTGCTTTTGCATCCTTCAAGGTGCTGCTGGTCCTCAGAAGATGGCAAAAGTGGTGAAATGAATTAGGAATGCTGGTTTTCCTTGAAACTTCTCTCATGGAAAGCTTTAGTGATCGTTCTACTAGAAATTGCTTGCCAGAAAGTTGTCATTAATTACTGCATGGAAAAATTTGGCCAGATGTACACAAGACACACATCAGCCATAAGGGATGTAGATGTTTTAAAGTTATGGCAGGAGTTGGCTTTCTCCCATTCTGTCTTGTGTGCATGATTTCAAATTCCTATGGCATCTTTACTGCCTGGCTCTAGACAGAAGCAGGTAGGACTCGGTAGTGAAGCTGATGGACAGGCTACAAACTGAACTTAAGTGAAATAGATAACTGGACCTTTGACAAAAACATGAGTTTCTCTCTGCTACACCGCATGCTACCAATGCAGTCTGTAACAAGTTTAAACCCACCATTAAACCTATGTCTAAATGGAAGCCTCAGTTTCTCTTAAACATCAAATTAATTTTCTTCTAGACCATGAAAAACAGAATTACAGCCTTGTTGGCTCAGGCAATAGTAGAACCAGTTGCCAGTCTTCTTAGAACAGGGAGGCTTATTGCAAGAACACCACTTACTGTGAGCTATCTCTGAGAACATTACTAGCAAGTTGACCCTAACTTCTCAGATTTATAGCATGGCCTGGCTCAGAACCACTGCAACATCAGAGCTTTCTTGCAACAAATACTATTATTAAAGTTTGAAACTCTGGCCAAGGCTTTTATTTCTATAACGGTTTATTGTCTCCCTCTCCTCTAGTGCTAAAAGTCCAACAGTACAATAATCTCCCTAGGCTATACGTTAAACACATGCAATAACAGTTTAGAGCTACAACATCCACCTTCCAATAAAGCACTTTCTCTGCAAGGCACTAGGGACATGTGAGGTCCCAAGGTCAGCAAAACACATCTCACTCCATCTTAACCTCTTCTGACATGAAGAGAGATCAACAGATAAGGAAGAAAATTGTGTCCTAGCATGTCTGTAGGTAGAGTGATGTATTTATATAGAGGTGATGTGGAACAGTAATGCCATGAAGGTGGAAGAAAATAATCCAGGGAATTTTCCAGCTGATTTCTTGTAAGTTATGATGCACAAAACACTACTGTTTGCACAGAGAACAGCTCATCTAAGACACAGTCGAACTTGTTTCAAAAGTCACTGTGAAACAGCACAGCTCGCAAATCCTGCCAATAAAGGAGGTAATTTTCAGTGTACTAGGACAGGGACTTCCCACTGAATCCAGCTCTTTTCCCTTCAGGGAAATCAAACATTTTTTCTAGGTGTGAAAGAACTCTGATCCAAAGTAGGAGCTACATGTGACAGTCCCAGTCTCAGCTGACTCTTCTGTCCAACAAGTCTTCACTTTATGTATTGATATATGGAAGAAATCCCCTTGTAAAAAGGAGAACAGAGGTTAATCTTTACTTTAGCAATAAAAATAAGAAGTCATTTCACAAACCATTTTAGTTGCATGTGCAGCCATTTGACCATTATGTAAAAAACAAACAACCCAGCATGTCACTAGAAAGAAGCTACTTCTTGGTGACACTGAAAAGTGGATAGGATGCTATGCTGTTGTCAAAGGGACAGAAGGAACAGTTTAGTCATTTATTCTGACCCATAGGATACTGTCAGCAATTCAGTTTAACCCTTTCACACCTGCATTAAAATTGATCAGTGTTTCCTGGGTGAAGTACAAAATACAGGAAAACAATTCCCTAACAGTGGTTTCTCAAGAATTTCCAACAGCTGCTGCCTGTTGCATTGACTGAACTCAAGCCTCTGAATTAAGTCCTGTGAAATCCAGTACTTGTCCCAGAAGCATGTCTGGGATTATCCTATAGATTTGACATGCACAGGACATAGGCAGCTTCAAAAACAGCTCCCTGCTGACTGAAGGAGGAGCAGGTATTACAGGGTTTTTAAGTCTGCAAGCAATATAGATATTATATCCTTTCACTGTATTACTCTATAGTCTCCAATAAATCTACAGAATTCAACTTACCACAAGGCTACTGTTTTCAGAGTGACTGATCCAATAACTAGTATTTATTTGCTGAGACAAGCTCTATAAAAAAACTCACACTGTTCCCCCCATGACCACAAAGATGACATCTTGTTGCCAATCTGCTGCCAGGAAGCCATCTGGAAACAGCATCAACACCACAATCTATAGGCATCCCTCCAACGCATTAATCAGGTCACCAGAGTTCAATAACTGACAGCATCTTTAAGAACTGGAAAGGATAAAGCTGTGGTAGTAACACACAGTCAAGATTGGTCTCCAGGGCCTAATTAGTTCTTCCTCTTCTTTATTGTATTCCTATTTATTATTTTTTAATACATCATTAGCATTCTCCCCAGCATTTGGTTATGAAATCATTATTTCAGACAACATTGAAGTGCAATCAGTGCCTCAGTTTCATGCACACAAATGTAATGGAAAATGTCTGCTGCCTCACCAAAACAAACGAGCCAGGAGAAGTCAGATTTCTGCCTTGACAGCAGAGTTATCCATAAAAACCCTTAAAAAGACTCTGAAAATGTCTGAAGAGTATTAAATGGGGCATGACAATGATTCAGAGACTGGGAAAAATATGTTGAAAGATATATACATAGGTTTATTGTACCCAGTAAATGTATACAGTTTAGTTTAAGCTAGTTACAAGGTTTCTTATCACACAGAGCATAAGTACTTTCAGAGGAAGACTTAAGTACCAGATGCTAAAGCTACCCCAGAGAAAGACACACCAAAAACCAGGGGCTGGCTGAAGCTGCAGAAATCTGAGTGCTTTCCTTCTAAAGCATGAGAAAAGGTGACAAATCAGAAAAAAGTGTTGCATGTGATTTTGGTCTCCTATCTTTCCCTCTCAAATGAAATGCAGGTGGTTTCCTCTGAGATTTTTTGTTAACATAACAAGTTATTGAGCATGTTACAAGAACAGTGAAAAGACTACTGAAGAGCAGGTAGTAAAAGCAAAAGCACTGGAAATGCCCTAGGGTAATGAAACAATCATATCACAGCTATTCAGTGTATCAGTTCACTACAGCTCTCCATAAAAAACCCAACAGATATATATACACATACATGTATATGACTGCACTGGAAGTAAGCAGCTGTTCATTATCTTGGACAAAACTCTTTGGAAGCAGTGATAAGGTCTTCCTCAGTGTTTGCCCAGCACCTGGCATAACACAAAGTTAATTGTTGTAATACATAACTATAATACAAAAGGGAGCAGTCAGCCCTTGTTCTGAATTAAAGTTAACCAGAACTGTTCAAAGTAGCAGCATCAAGTCCTGACATGGAACCTAAACTCAAAGTTTCATTTTCAGAAGTTGAGACTCAGTATTTGTGGAACATCTCAAAGTTTTAATTTTTCTAGTAAGCTCATTCATATTTTTTTTTTATTTTTTTTTTTTTTTAGTTTCCAGAAGTCTTTTGTCTCATATAAGCCTGGAAAATTTGCAAAGCAGTTTTCCTATAAAGCATGTTTATGTTGTCTCATTTGAACATGGAAAAGGATAAATAAGTTTGTCATCTATAAAGGGCAAGGTAGTGGCAGTCCATATAATAAGTTAAAAGGAATAATTTTAATCTTCTTTTTCAGGCTACAAGCTTCCAAAGGTAGCTAGTAGTAACTTCATGTCTAGTTTATGAACATCTAAAAGTCTTGGTCTGCAGATGGGGTGGAATAGCTATACATAATAAGTCAAGAGTTAGCCTTTACAAACTGTTTTTTACATTGAGTATCTCATTGAGGAAAAATTTCTATTTTTCCTTGCCACTAAATTACATATTTGAGATAATTAATCCATTTGAGCCAATGGAATTAATATTAATGCAAGTGGAGGACAAAAATCTTTTAGCTCAATTCTCTAATGTAAGATTGGCCCAAAAATAATTATTTGACAAGCTCCATAAATTCTGCATAAGAAGTGCTAACCTTCAATATGTGATACCTAAACATTCTCATGGGTATACTTGTATTTGTAAGTGACTTTCCGGATTGTATTTTTTTCCCCCGTATATTAAGATAAGCCTACATTGTAGGTAACATAAGTTTACTCACTCATAAATTTTATTTGGTAAACTCCTAAAGTTTTTTTTTAGTTAGAAGACAACTTTACATTCAGATGTGGAATCAGAAGATTTGCCTTGCTTACCTTTCTCCAGGCCTTAGAGAAGTGCTTTCAAACTCTTTTCCCTCTGATACTCCTTTGTAAAGTGTTTTGAAACCTAGCAATGAAAGTAGCATGAACTATGTAGTTGATCATACCATTGAAGAACACTTTGGTAGAAACCCTGTAGATAATTCACAGAAATTAATGTATTTTAGAGTTAGAAAACAAATTACTATGCTGTTGAAATTGATACCTAAATATCAGATAAGTGAAGCCTGGCTGAAGTAGTTCCATAAACAAATTAGTCTGACTGTGAAGTAGAAAAATGCATCTAGATAACAAGCAAAATCCTTCTGAAGCCTGACACTGAAAGCAATTCCACAACTAAATAACTCCACAGAAGTCAATGATCATGAAAGACCCTGACAGCCACTAAAGATTCATTTGATATCACTCAGTACTGTAGGAAGTCTTCTGCATTGTGAAGTCCAGTTTCTCTTTATGACACACAACTTCTTAAGATTCTTTTCCTTTGCATATACTATAATGAAGTGAGGAGGTACAGGTTTTCACCACAGATGTTATTTCAGTCAGCTTTAATGAAGAAACTGCTCTGGACAATTTAACTCTTTTTTTCAGTAACTTTTCCAGTATACAACTCTACTTCATTATTTAGTTCCTCATATGATGGGGAACTCCTGCAACTCATCAGCAAAATCATCACAGAGACAGCATGTACATTTTTAACAGCTTTCTGGTCTAGGCACATATGTAGTAGGCTTGAGTCCAAGACCTTCAAAAACTGAGCACAGACACATGGATAAATTTGAAGTAAGACTGATCCAGCACTCACAGGCTAAGAGTAAAGGCTCAAACAGACAAGCTCTGCAAATTTAGGGCTTTCTGCATAAGGAATGCAAGGTGACTCCTAACAGGGGGCTGGATGTAGCCCAGAAAAAAAAATCTGAAGACTCCAGTTCTGTGCTCCTAGTAAGAAGGACATTTGTCACCTTACTGATACAACGCAAAAAGAGCATAGTAGGTCTGCTAAACAATCTAGGCATTATCAGTTAATATCAGCTTTGACTAAATAAGCAATATTAATCAACTTGTTTACATATCTTGTTTCAATGCTGGATATCATCTGTAAAAGCAGCCCTTCAGTGTGCATCTGGAGAGAATAAACTTTTGTACTGCTCCTTCAAATGCATGCAGATGCTTTAAGGAAGAACAACAATCTTCCGGTAACAGCACAGAAATTAATATAAACACACTTCAGCTCTTATAAACCTGTCCACAGAGACCTCCCTAGAGTACTCCCCTTCAGGTTTTTTCCATGACTGCAAAACTGGAAAAACAAAGCAGGGGTGTTACATTTTATTAAATTCTGAGCTAGAAAATGTGTAAGTGCAAAGTTTTAATCAACACAGCGTATCCTGTATGTATGAAAAAGGTAACATTTGTAATTCCATCAACATCCGAAAAAAGCTTCATGCCCAGCTTGTGTCTCTCAAATAATAGATGTCTTCCATGAGGTATTATATGTCAGCTATTACCATTGTATCAACAACACGTGAGGATGTTCAGAAATGCTCAGTATTCGCCCATGTGGAAAAGAAGCAAACAATAGAGTATTAGTGTTATTCTAGATCCCTGTACAGTTTTCCAGTGGAAAAGTGACTTCTAAGTACAGGGTACAATCCAAAACAGGGAAATCTATAAAGGCTACCTGTTAGCTTACACAAAGAATTGCACTGATCCTAAGGGCCACCAAATTAAGCCAGCGCACAGATGTTGAATTTTTTAAAAGGGAACTGTATAAGGATGTGGCAAGACAGAAAGAAGACACTAACATGGAGCAGTTCAAAAAAAGCAAGCAGCCTCCAGCAACTTAGGAGAGTGTCCCAGGTCAACTCTTAGAAAATTGATTGCACAAGTAAAGACAGGGCAGCCCATACAACACGGCAAGTCAAATGTAAGGAGGAAATTAAAAGGGCTAAAAGACAATCCAAAAAGCTCCTGCAAACAAAGATCACAGTGCTAGTAAACATCTCTTTAAATATATTAACAAGAGGAAGCCAGCCAGGAAAGCTGTTGAACTGCTGGATGACAAAGGTGTAAAAGGGGCAGATAGGGATGATAAAACTGTAGCAAACAAGCTCAGCAAGTTATTTATATCATTCTTCACTGCTGAAATCTTTGGGGATACATCCACACCCACTATGCTCTTTGTTGCAGATCTGGCAGAGGAGTCAGATCAATCTAAAGTGAATTCAGGAAACGCTAGAACAAACAAGGAAGTTAGATGTTAATAAGTTACTGGGACAGAACAATGTTCAAACAAGTTTTTAAGAAACTCAAATGTGAATTTAAAGAATGGCTAGCCAAGGTGTGTAAGCCAGCATTAGAAAGACTCTCTGTACTGGAGGACTCGCAGATCCTGTTTAACTCCCAGCTACAGGAAGGGCTGTGTAGGGGAACCTGGGAACCACATTCTGGCAAGTCTGACTTCATTCATAGTAAGAGTGAGTTCATTAGAAAGAATTAGCGAGTAAAGGATAGAGCTTAAAGGACACTTTTTAAGATGGAGAGGAATCAGCAGTGCAGTCCCTAGGATCAGTGCTGGGCCTGGTATTATTAAAAATGCTCATCAGTGATACAACTAACTGATTGGGAAAAAAATTGGCAGGTAGGTTTTTGTGGAGATAAATTTCAATAAATTAATGTTGACAATACCAGCTCTAACTCTTCCTACACAGAGGTTGAAGCCATCACTGATAGTTCACTGAAGTCAAGGGCTTAGTATTCAGCAGAAAAAACTCTGGCAAAATACAGGGGATCATAAGAAAGAGATCAAAACAAGGAGGGCATTTCTGCCAATTCACTCAGCCTGAGTGCTCCTACAAGTTGAGCATTGTGATCTGCTCTCCACATACCAAGACAGATGCAGCGTGTTAAAAGGAGGCAAAAAAGGCCAACCAAATAGAAATGGAGCAGATACTTTACATGAAGAGACAGAAATGGCTGGGACTCCTCAGCTTGGAAAGAAGGCAGCTGAGGATGGATATAACCAGGAATAACAAAAATACATGAGATAGTGGATGCGGAGCTCTTTTCCAAAACCTACAACCCTAGAACAAGATAGTACTACTGAAACTAGCAATGAACATATTTAAATAGAAAATATTTGTTTACCCAGCACATTACAAGGTTCTGGAACCTGCTGTCACACAAGGCTGTGAAGGCACAGGATAGCCAAGTGTTCACAGAGGGATTAAACTCCTGGACGACAGGTCCATAAATAGGCACTTAAAGGACTAAACAGGTTCATATCCTCTAATATTCTTAGCACAAGTGCTGTGGAAACTGGAGAGTAACAGAAGCAGATCTCAAAAACAGCTGTAATCTTCTGTTAACTTCTTGGACACAATTCTGGGTTAACTAGAACACTGATGCAGTTTTAATGTTATTAATTTTTTAGGTAGATTCTGCATTCCCACACTTTGTGCTGTTTCCTGAGGATAAACAATGATCAAGAGTAGTAAGGGCTTCAGAAAAGGGCTTCCTGCCACTGTGACAGCCAGACTAGAATTCATTACATGGTTTAATACAAGAATATTGTTTAAAAGATCTGCTTTCTGCCAACAGGTTGACTGCTGTGTCTTAGTATCTAATGATAATTATCCATAAATAATGAAATAAAATAAAGCATACACATGGCTGGTATTTTTCCTCCTGTGTAGCTTCTAGATTTTGTTATTTTATCTGTACTCTAACCCCAGGAAAGGGGTAAGTTGATAGAAAACATTCATTTCCTCTCATGGCAGGGGTGGGAATGGGATAGAGACAGATAAGAACAGCAAAAAAAACCAAAACACAACACACACAAAAATAAAACAATTTAGACCAGTTAGAGATGCCAAAGCTTTGCTTTTAACACCCTTCCCCCTGAAAGCACTTCCTACATCTGTATACACAGTACAGACATCCACAAATAATTATTTTACCAGCCCAGGTAAACTAAGATTTTAATTTAATTTATAAACCAACAAGAAGTTTAATTTCTGAAGAATTTTTTTTTAAATTAACACTGTCTTTGAAGCCAGTAAGGTATTTATATCACAAAAAAAGTTTAATCAGCAAAGCTGTATTTCCTGTCTTGTAAGTGAAGTATAAGCTTGGACAGAAGTAAAAAAAATACCTCACAAGAAGTGCAATTATAGCAAGACTGTCCTCAAGACAGTAAATCCTTTGCTTTGATGTTTAATTTAGTTCATCATCTTGTAACTCTTAGTTTTAAAATATTTTTGTTTCTTGAAGAAAAAAAAATATGTGCTACAAAGGTCAAAAATTTACAAGGTTTGTCAAAGTTGATTTCTATGCCTGCTCTTGACACATTCTGCCTTAAAACCTTACACTTGTAATGAAACTGACTAGAAAGGAACTAGTACTGGAAAGATTAGTCAATTCCATTCAGCATAGAATACAAAATAGACATGAAACATGATGCATTTTTCTCCTCCCTAATTTGGTCAGAAGTAGGCTGTGTTACTACAGTTCTCTACATCAATATCAACAATCATAGACTATTAATGTAATAAACAAGCACTTGTCACACACAAGATCCTGCACAGTGCCCACACACTGATGAACAATCAGCAAGTTCAAGGCAGGTTACCTTAACTGTCAATCAAAACACATTACAATAAAACACCCAGAACAATACAATGCCAAATACTAATCCATATTTACACATTTATGTTTACTTTTACCACCTCAGACAAAAGTAATAAATTGGTAGAGAGTTTGCAATTAGACTGCACTACATTAAATCTAAGGTCAAGATCACACATGTGGAGAGAGAAATAAGGCCCACACTATTTTACCTTGAAAAGAATTTGAACATCTGACTTTCTTTCCTTGATGTTGAGATGCCATGCAAGTAATTAATTTTTGAAACTTCATTTTCTGTACATCTCTGTGGTGCAGCCATGAACCAAGCCCCTACTTCTTCTCAGGCTAACTGGGGCTACGGATCTGGTCTCCATACCCCAACATCCACAGCTATAACTTGGAAGTATCTTGGAGAAGAAATATAACTTTGAGTTTCATATAACATAAGAGGTAATAGATTGAATGAGAACAAACACTTTATTATCCATTTGAGATTAACTAGGTAATGGCCCAATTTCAGGTTAAGCAAAGGTGTGATTCTTCTGCTAAGTTTAAAAGCATTTGAAGAGAACTCAGATAAAACAGCCTTTTAAACAGCCAAATTGACTTCTACACTGCATGCGATGTGCTTAAGTTATCAGCAAGGAGCCAAATACCTATGTTCAGATTGACTTAAGCACGTAACTTGACCCAAAGTCCCCAGCGGTTGCAAAAAATCTTTGGTCCCCCGGGTCAGGTCTGAGGTAAAATGGAGCGAACATTTTGAGCCCGCCTGGCAGGCACTCAGGCCGGCCATCCCTGCAGGGCATGGCACAGCTCCTGCCTCCTCACCTGCCCCACAGCGTGAGTGGATTCCCTCACGGGTACTCACCATCATCCCACAGCAACACCTTCACTCACAGGTACCTGTGCGAGGCACAGGCTGCACGGTGAGACCCGTCAGGTCTGGAGCCGCCCCAAGCTGGTCCCAGCAGGCTCCCGCCGGCCCCAAGGGCACCTCAGCAGGGAGAACCACCACACACCAGAGCCCGACTACTGTGCCAAAATGACGTGTTTTGGTCCCTCAGCCAGAGAAGTTCCTCAATACAGAGGTGTTAGAGAAATGAAACAGCAGCTACTGAGGGATGGAGACGCCCTGTCAGGTCTCCCGTGGCAAAGGGGGCAAGGACAGGCCCGGGGATGGAAGGGACAGTCCCAAAGGACTGCGTCAGTGCTGCTGTGGTTCTCCCACCTGCAGCAAGCAGAGCCTACAAGGGAAAAGGCTGAATAAGTATTTATGGAAGTGACTTCACAATTACAATGGTCTTGTTCCTCAGTATCTGAATCAGTAATCAGAAGGTTTTAAATCAATTGCGAAGGAAATAATCTGAGTCGAGCTTGTTTTGCCAGCACAGAAGTAGCAAGAGTGCTGCCAGCTGCCAGGGCACATCTCTGAGTAGGGCTGAAGGAAGCACAAAATGCAAACTCTGGGGCTCTCTGTGACTGATGAAGTTCAGACTTTAAAAACCAGCAGCCCTCTTCCATTCAAATGCGTTTGCTCCACTGAGGAACATTGACATTTTCACAGCAAAGTAAAAAACTGCTGTACTGCAGAGGAACAGGAAAATTAGTAGGAAGAAGAAAGGGAAATGAAGAAAAATAAACAAAACTTCTTTCACCACTCCCCTGTTCATGAGAAAGATGCACCCAGACATGCATAGACACAGAAACCAGCATCTTTTCCTAAAATAACATGCATAATACATCCTCAGATATTTGCTTGCCACTTACTGATATTAATTCAGTCAGCAGTAAATGCCTCCAGCTGGTTTCAAGTTACTGCCAGAGGAAGTAGTACCATAAAATTTCTCACAACCACCCAAACTATTACTCTTCTGTTTTCTTCCATGTGGGGTCATCACACGCCCTCTGGAAAGCTTAGAGGTATGATACCACTGCAGGCATCTTCAGAGAGACACTAACAATAGTGTATTATGAGGCTCGTTGTAACATCCTTTCAAAATTCTTCAGGTCCAGTGATTTAGAGAAGAGGGTCTTTGTGTCTCCTGTCAGTTCCAGGAAGCTCCTGTCACTGGCATGGCGACTGCATATGGAAAAGAGCTGCTAAATAGACCAGTTGAAAGAATATAAGCCCAGTTTCGCTCCCACATTTCTGAAAACCCTGAATGCTGCAACTCTGTTGCGGTCAGAGGAATTGCACTGCTCTGATACTGGGGGTGAGATACCCATCCACCAGCTGCTACATTTCAAAGCCAAGGCTCCCTCTGAGATGGTCTCACCAGCTCTGCCTGAGATACACCCCCTGAGGTCACCACAGCCAGAATGTCAGCACTTAAACAGCAGAAGCATGTGTATAGGCAGATCCCACCAATCTAACCCGCAACAGCACTGAAGTCAACTTGTGCTGTGTAAAACAGAAAAGGTTTTTCAGCTCCAAAACAAGTCTGGACTTGAACTAGCAATGCAGAGACCTTGTACCACTTTCAACATGAAGCACTGACGTAATGCCTTCCTCTTCTGCCAAAGGAAAAAGAAACTTATGATCATAAAAGACCTAAGGTAAATAACCTAAGGAAAGCAGGCCATTTTTGACAAATTTATCTTTACTGTCTATTTTAAGCATGGTCTGCTTATGGCTTCAGTTTTGTAATTTTTCCTTTGATCAATCAACAGTGTAAAACCATTCAGACAGTGGTTCCCTGACCTAGGCTCTGTGAGTGCTTCTTACAGAATGTGCCCTCACGCTTTCTTCTCCCAGTCACTGTTAATCCTGGCTCAGGAGAGATGGTCAGCAACTGATTTTAATTTTATTTTTATCTTTCAAAAACAACACTGATTCCAAATACATGACAAGCTATGTGAATGAAAAAGCTTTTATATCAATATTTAAGAGTGCTTGTATGATTGTAAGGAATTAATGGAATCATATCTTTATTCTATTAAAGAAATAGGAAACTTTAAGAGTTAACACTACAGAAAACCTCACTACACAACTAAGTACAATTTTAAATTGTGTATTAAGGTCAGGCATCATTATTATTTGCACTGCATGTTTACATAGTAAATTAAATTGTGACTGTCACATAGTATGCTTGTTTGTCTGTCAGGTATTATTCACCAGTTTATTGCACTTCAGAAAACAATCACACAGAAGCCAGATGCAACAACATCCTGATCAGACCTAGAGAGCTGATAGCTGTAGTTCCTTTGACTCGTGCTGCCTGCAAAACACAACTCATAAAGGCCTTAGAAGCAAACAGAAAACTTTACATGATTCCAGGCAGATAAGAACAGCTAACTCACAAAACAGGGATCCTTTCATTACTTGGAATATCTCAGAGAACATCTATGCCAGTCCAAGTACCACTGTCTCTCTCCAACCACTCAAGTCCCAGTCCTTTTTGTAAGGACATTTGCAACTCAGTTCTTGGTCTCTCCATTATCCACTCATTCCTTAATATTTGTCTTAGGTTAACAATCAAGATAGTGATTTTTGCTACTTAGTTGCACATCTCACTGAAAGCTGGATTACACTGGTTTGGATGGTATATAAAAAGTCTTAGGATGAAACTACAGGCTCAGCTGTGAGATCATGCAACAACACAGGCTTGCGCAAGAGTGGCCGGAATGCTGTCCAGCAGAAAAGGACCTGGGGGTTCTGATTGATAGGCAGCTGAACATGAGCCAGCAGTGTGCCCAGGTGGCCAGGAAGGCCAATGGTATCCTGGCCTGTATTAGAAACAGTGTGGCAAGCAGAACCAGGGAGGCCATCATCCCTCTGTACTCATCACTGGTGAGGCCACACCTCTAATACTGTGTCCTGTTTTGGGCACCTCAATACAAGAAAGACATTGAGGTGCTGGAGCCTGCCCAAAGAAAAGCAGTGAGCTTGGTAAAGGGCCTTGAGAATAAGACTGATAAGGAGCTGCTGAGAGAACTGGGGCTGTTTAGTCTGAAGAAATAAAAGGGTGAAAGGAGACCCCCTACAACTACCTGAAAGGACATTGTAAAAAGGCAGGTGCTGGTCTCTTCTCACAAGCAACTGGTGATGGAACAAGAGGAAATGGCCTCAAGCTGTGCCAGGGGATGTTTAGACATTAGGAAGAACTTTTACACTGAAAGGGTTCTCAGACACTGGAACATGCTGCCTATGGAGGTGGCTGAGTGACCAACCCTGGATGTGTTTAAAAGTTAGCTGTATTCCCAAGCACCACATTCAGATTAGTGCTGGACTTGGTAGAGCAGGGCTAATGGTTGGACTCAATGTTTTTAAAGGTCTTTTCAAACCTAAGTGATTCTGTGACTACATTCCAGTCACACACACACACTTCCAGTATAGTTGTGGGCACATCTTTCTCTTCAGATATCCTCTTGCTGCTCCACAAATATCCCAGATCACAAGACAGCTGAAAAATAACAGAAGCAGTAAAAAGACAACTCAGGGCAGTGGTCTTGACCTGCTGTGCAACAATTAGAAATAAACTAGAGAGAGTGTGTAAAACACCACACACCATCACTCGCTTACCCAGCCAGGAGGCCTGCAGCTTCAGACTACCTGGGGACTTCCAGCAATTTAACACATTCCACAAGAAGAAACAACAAGCTTTGCACATGACAGAAAACTAGAGCATCTCTGCTTTCTCCCACAGGTTTTATCTTCTAATTTCAAACTGAGTGTATTGTTTCAATGATCTGTTTCTCATTGAAGAAAATACCTGAAAATGTCCCTCAGTGACAATTCAGTATCCCGTGGCATAACAGCTGCCTCACAAGCCCTAAAAATGCCTTTAGCACCAAAAACCCTGTGCATACAGAACACCACTTCAGTCTGAATAGTTCATATGCCAGCATCTGGCTTTTTTTTGGGGGGGAAGTGAGTAAATTTAATCCAATTACAGCAGAGGTGATGAGGTCAAGCAGACTCTTACTAAGGAATCACCAGCAAGTCCATCCTCAAAACATCAGACATTGCAGCTTGCTGGACTTACTTAGAGAGCTGACACACTGTAGCAAAGTTTAGAATCTCTCGGGCTCCTTATAACATAGGTAAGTGCCAAGAAACTGCTTTGTGCCAACAGCAGAAGAGGAAAGGGATTCGGCAAGAGCGCACTTTGTAAAACACACTGTAATCCTAAGCACTTAATTGCCTCTGGCAAGCCCTGCTTCCCTGTTGCTCTCTCAGAAGTTGTTTTATCTGCAATTTGATGCTCACAGCTACAGCAGTGAATGGAGTGGGGGAGGAGAAACTAGTGGATACCAGTGAGAGAACTACAGTTACCAGTCTTTGCGGAACTACCAAAGCAAAACATAAAATACTGGTATGCACAAGGCCTGATCTGCACATCCAATGACTCTGGAGATCTCCCATGGAAGCAAGTGAAGACTGGCTCTAGGCTCTCTAATCACCTACAGAGACAGTGAAATTTGCTGTAGAGTTGCACACCTGTATTTATACTTTAATTTTTATGTAGGAGTGGCTGCACTTGCAGATCTTCTGAGTGAACCCATGTAGGCCAGTGCGTATTTGAAGGTATAGATAGAGTTTGTGTTTCTTTTCCCTGTCTCTGCTTATAATGAAGCATTCAGAAATATTTTACAATGTTAACCCCAACCATTGTTCCCACATAAATAGAAGACTTAAAGGTAAATAATGCACCAAGACTCTTTAATTAAATAGGGAGGTTCAGGGAGGAGTTTCTGTAGACCCTTTTAAATCTTAAAGCCTGCCAACTGGATGAACAAAAGGTAGATTAGGCTCACATGATAAATCCCAGTAAACCTGAAAAGCCTTTGTTAATAAGTCACGAAGGGAACATTTTTCCCCCTAGAATTTCTGCTTGCCAGAAGCAAGAGTTAAGATTATTTGACCAGGTTTGGTTTCCAGCAGCATGAAATGGGTATATACCTCATGGAGGTCTAATCTTCTTACTTTTATAGAACTCAGTTCTCCTTTCATTCCTACCAGAGGAATACCAGTTATTTCTAGCTTTTCTATAGGTAGCATCAGCTGAAATTTCAGACGCTAAAGAAGTGTATTAAAATAGCCAAGATTCCCAGGAAAATTAAACTACAGTTCTATAGCACCTTTCATAACAAAAACAGAGATACAAATGTTTTTTTTTCATTTCATTTTGGTAGTTCTTTCATGCAGCAGGTTGCAAATGATCCTTTCAGGTTTCCATTCATAAGCTGATGTTCAGTAGCTTGTTCACAGAACCAAGTGATATGTTAGTCTGGCAATTAGTACACTCCTCTCTTGGCTTAATGAAGACATTAACAGAGACAGTCCTTGCTGTAGCACATTCAACAGACCCTTTACAAGTACTCGAGACAAACCTAGATTTTAGCAAGACCCATACTGTAATCACAGGCACAGATGACATTTAAAGCTGTGATAAATAAAAAAAAAAATAAAAATATATGTCTGGAGTCTGTCCTACCTGGATCCATCTGGCTTCACTAACAAATCCTTTTCAGCACTGAAGATTAATCATATCTTCTCTGCATGCGGTGCTGAAATCCAGACAGCATATGTAATCCTAATGTACATCCTGGAAGCATTCTGATCAGTGAAGAGGATGAAGGCAGCTGTGCAAGACTTGCTAAGATCCTGCATGAAACAGTGGATGCCACTGTCACCACTCAGGATCAGTTGTTGTTGTGTTTTTTTTTTCAAGTCTGTTGCAACAGGTGTAGCAACATGTTTCTAGAGCAATGAGAGAAATTACATTCTACCTTCTAATGGGAGGTTAAAAGAAGAAAGAGCATCAGAGAGAGAAGAGAGTATTAACCAGCCATGGGGAAAAAATTACCTTTGTTACCTTGTAACTCATACCTGTGGAGTAAAGCTTGGAAAAGGTATGGAGTACATCTCTAAACACAGCAAAAGCAAACAACTACATCATGTTCTAGTATGAACTTGACAAGTTTATGAAGGAGAAGAGATTAGTCTTCCTGCAAAACCAGGATGAAACACTCCAGGATCATTTCCAGCCCATGCTCAGGCCAGAACCCAAAATACCAAAAAGTCTGACAACCACAGACTGTGGCTCCCAGTTCTCCAGAGTCTAACCAAAAACTTCAGCCACCTCCCTACATGGCTCTCAAACAGAGCTTCTGAGCACACTTTCCAGATTTAGACATGCACAACAGCATTTGGAGCAGTTCTGAATGCTATTTACATCTGCATTTTGTTTTAGGAAGGCTCTGAAAGTAATTTGTAGTGGTCGGTCTAGGTTTTCTGATGCAGTGTATTTGGTCTGTGTAAGGATATGGGTATGGATTTTGATTGACCGTAAAAATAGGATCATCACCCAGAGGAAGTCCTAATGATCTTAAAACAAAAACTGTTGAAAAATCATTAACTTAAGCCAGTGACAATACGTAATGACTTCTTATTTCAGACTTCATAAATCCCCTTTCAGCACTATACAAGCAAACCAAGAGAATGTTATTTATTTCCTCCTCTGCACCACATAACAAGACAAATCAAGTTATGGATAGATGCTCACAACAACAAAAATTCAGATTCCTAACTTTCTTTGCAGCAGAATTTTTAAGATTTCCCCACAAGACCTATAAAATTTGGGTCAGTGATATTAACTAGCAAGAGCCTCCCACATTTTATATTAAACCAGGCATTTTCCTTCTGGTCGTGTATCTCTACAGAGGTGAAATGCCATTAATACCTCACACACCAGCACAGGACATGCTGCCTGTCCTTCTAGTGGCTGGTCCTCTGGTGGCAAACATTCTCCTATTACAACCAACAAAGTCACTTCAGTTATTGCTGAACTTAAATACAGTTAGTATTGTCCTGGAATGCAAAATGCTGAGGACAAACACATCAGTGTATTACAGAAATGTGTTAGAAAGCACAAAACTACAGTGCACATAACAACTAGCTACTGAAGGATCCTATCATTTGAGGAACCCAAAAATGCTGTGGATATGGGTCAGATAACTATCCAGGTAATCTGGCAGTTATTAGTAAATATAATTTTAATTTAAAAACAAGAGGCTCCTGAAATGCACTCTTAGATCCTAGTTCCAGGGACATCTCAGCAAACACAAGCTTGCACAGGAAGACACATTCTGTATTTAGCAAGTCATTAGGAGACAAAAAAAATAAAGACGTTTGCAGGAAGCAGAGGGAGGGAGGGAGATAGTCACTCAGTTTGGGATTTAAAACGTGGAAGGAATTACTCCTTCCTTTACAACTTAGCTGACAGAAATGCTATTTTCAGCACTCCACTAAGTGGCAGCATAATTTTGGAGAGTTGCAGCAGGGAACACACCTGCATGCCATGTAACTCCATGCTCACCCTCCACAGGGTTCAACGCTTGAAAACCCTTAGAAGCAGGGTGTGTAGAACCAGGTATTTCCATTTATCCTCTCAACCATTCCCTTTGTAGAAAACATAACACAGGCTTCAATACACTTTTTATTCCAATTCCTGACTCTGGGCCAAATATTCCTACGGATTTAGTCTGCAAAAGGGAGAACTGTAGCTAAAATATATGTTTAAACTGCAAGAGAAGAGCAGGATTTTCTGTTTGCCCCGGTCTCCAGCCCCCTTTAGTCTGCTGTGCCACTCCCTTCCAGTCTGGGTGTAAGGAGGGGTGACCAGCCAGAGTCCAGATGTGCACATACAGTAAAGAGGATTAAGTGGCATAGAATCCCAAAAACCATATTGCTCCATAGCACGAAGGCAGCATGCAGATAAGTGATTTCACCTCCTCTCCCCCCCTACGAAGTTAATGATTTTAAGCATTCATCTCCTTCCCCCATCCTCATCCAGTACATTTGAGCAGCCTCACCAGCATTTACCCTTCACAGAGACACACAGCGTGTTGTGCAACGTGGTACAAATTACTTTGAGGTTAAAAAACCGCACACATTTCATCTGAAACACGAAAGATGTAAACGCGGGATGAAGTCCTACATGTGACTTCACGTATGCACCCTTCTGCTTGAAAGACTCAGGAGTCCAAGGGAGAGCACAAGAGATGATCGCTACAGCCTAATCTACAAACGCTTGTTCTTAACAAGCCTTTGCTACCTGCCAACACGGAAAAACAAAACTGCACAGACTATATATAGAGTGCAACACGTACTTACTACTCGGTTTGCTCGCTCTCGGATGAATGCCCTCCGGGACAGGAGCCGTAGGTGAGCACTTCTCCCTGCAGGAGCCCGGCTGACT
>NW_009952974.1:1369001-1370454 GCF_000747805.2 Chaetura pelagica | reverse complement strand
AGCCCCCAGCCCGGCACCTGTGTGGGGCGGCTCGCACAGGTGGGGTGGGTGTGCGCGGGGGAGTGTGCACAGCTGGGGGCGGGGATGGAGGAGGGTATGTGTATTGAATGATGTGTACTGAATTAGCGTATAGGGGTGCTGTGCCTGTGTAAGGTGCACGCGGGGTGTGTGAACAGTGTGTGTATGGGGGTTCTGTGGGGTGTGCGCACGGAAAAGCACCGAGAAGGGTGTTGATGGGCTCGTGTGGGATGTGCATGAAATACACATGGGAGGTAGATAGACATACATCTACATCTTCGGGGATGAGTTTTGCATAGGGGAAGTGCACAGGGGATGTATGTGAAGGTCTGTACGGGACCAGGATAGGATGCCTAAGGTGTGTGTTTATTAGGGGTGTGCATATGAGTGTGTATGGACAGTGTGAGGATCTGTATGGAGCTACAGCCCTGACACCCACTACCCCTACGGCAGCGATGGGGCACCCCCTGAGGCACACAGGGGCTCACGACAGCCCTCTGCCCCACTCACCCCCAGAGCCTGGCTAGGGCTCGTGCACCAGCACATCTGCCAGTGATGTCCAAATCTGGGGCAGGGGATTTAGCTTAATAAAGCATTTGCAGCTAATTGCATGAAGTGCTAAAGCAGTGTAGAAGGCAGAGCAAATGAGAGATGGGGACAAACTGAATCCTCTTCTATACTGGAACCTTAAAGCTGCAGTTTCTTAATGTGAGCCCTCTGACAGGGAGGGGCAGAGAAATCCAGGCACATTGCAAACTTAAAACCTTTTTAATCCAGTACTTCTACAAGTTTTTATTTACACTTCTTAAAAACAACAACAGACTTTTCCTCTGAAATGGATTTGTAGCCAAATCTTAAACTTGAAGGGGATAGACAGGCCAAAACCCCAGGATCTGTGCCTTTCCATTTTGTCATCTTGTATTCTTCTGCACTGTGCTGAGTTTGCTGCTAGGTATCTTAGAACATGCTTCTGAACTGCTACAGAAAAGGGAAAGCACAAGCTGCAGAGAACTTGCCACCTCACCAGGCTCTGAAATACCTCTAGGGGTGATGGAGCAAATCACAGCCCAGACTCTAATTCTTTCTCTCCCCTCACTCTCTTTCCACTCAACAACAGTCAACTCTGCAAAAAATGTGGCCAAGATAAGCAAGTCACAGCAAAGCTTTACTTTGCTGCTGCAATGTCAGGTGTTTTATATTTGCAATACCTCAATGTTTTACATTTTGATCCTGTGGTGAATTTTTCAGCCATTGATAGAGGATGTTCTACAACCTCAGCAGGCTGTAGAAGGAGGCAGTGCAAGATGCTGCCTTTTCCTGGCACATCATTTGTCTCACTAAGCACAAGCTTCTGCAAATTATGAGAGCAGGTACCAGTATGAGTCTATGAAAAGCAGTATCTGTTCCTTTTGAATCTTATTTTTCCAGGTGCAGT
>NW_009952974.1:1338295-1368952 GCF_000747805.2 Chaetura pelagica | reverse complement strand
CTTCAGAGTTTCTTTTCTGTGAAGTCACAACATAGTTTCAGGGACATTTTAAGAAATTTCTGCAAAAGAAACAAAGCCTAAGGTTGGTCCAAATATTAAAGACAGCCATTAAGCAGTTTATTTCACAGGTAATCTGGTGGCAGGTAACACCAGTCATAGCATTAGCATTCAACTGTGCATGCATACTATACTAATTGCATGCAGCCAGGCTGTTACTCCTGGGTTGTTTCCTCTTCAGTGCACCATAGTGACACATCCTGGATTGTACAGACATGTTTCCCTTTTAGTCCAAAACAAATGCATATACATCCCTGATCTCTGCTGAAGTGCATGACTGTCTATAGTTGATTTCAAATTGCAGTGCTTGTGCACAAAATCCAACAGCTACATACCCACTGGCACATGAGCTGTTGAAGGAAAGGTGATTATTGTATGAACATCTTATTTTAGCAGATAAATGTTTGTTTGGTATTAAAATATATAATGAGCATGAAACCTTAATATACCCACATAGAACCTGGCACGAGCTTGCTTTGACCACTTCTGTGTCACAGCTGACCAAAGTCTGTCCTGGAAACACTTTCTGGTAAAGAGTTTTCTTCTAAACATTTTTAAGCACTCAGTCCAAGAAGATGCTGCTCTGTGTCATGCTCATGTTTTTCTTTCCTGATTTCTAGCCTAGACTTCATTAAACTCTTTTCTTGTAAATGTTCTCATGTCTTACCAGTTGGGAATTGCTTCTCTAGACAATCTTGTAATAGCATCACTGCCTCTGCTTTCAATTTAAAATGATTGCTCAGGCCTTAAACACTCACAAAGAACAAGGCCCAGTTTGCCAGTGAACCCACATCTGCCTTCAGCTGAGAGGGAGGAGTAGGAGACACTTGAATCAGGATGAAAGCTGCTGAGCTCCATTAGGAGAGCAGACGGTGCCCCTGCTGGGTTTCAAGGGATTGACTCATTCTCAGCAGAGTTCACATACTTCTCTCTTTTTTTCCTTTCCTTTCCTTTTTTTTTTTTTTTTTTTAATTTATTTTATTTTAGTTAGTTTGTTTTGTTTTTTTTGATTGCACAAGCCAGATCAAGAAATTAAAAAACAAAAAAGTGAGGGATCTCCCATCGTAGCAGAAGCCAGTGTGATGTAACGCTACATGTCCTGTCACAAGTTTCTTTCCAGAGTCCTTGCTAGGACTGCTTATTTTCTAAGTTGGGCCTTTGTCCTAAGAGCCCTGGAGGACACTGGAAGTCAATAGTGGCTCTTCTTTAGATGCTGCTCCTAAATCAGATCAAGCTCAAGATAATGAATGTTCAGCTATGACGTTTAAAGAATGCTGCTGGATAGAAGAATCCTATGCGTTCTTAACTGGCTGCTTGAGGGTTTGGGGTTTTTTGTTTCTTTTTAATTGTAAACATCCTTCATGCAGCTGCTCCAGGGAAGTGTTTAGGAAACAGCGGCTGGCTGTGTTTTAAAACATTTCAACTCATCTTGACCTACATTTAGATTCTTGTAGCTTACAAGCCACGGACTGTAACCAGCAAAACCTTCAGAGAGCTTATATAGCTTCTGTAGGGCAAGGCACAGGAAACAAGTGAAGGATGAAGTTACCCAGCTGAAGTGTTTGGAAAAGTGAGTTACTGAAGCTGAACTATAAGGTTCAGATGATTATCAGGTGATTAGGGGTACAAGGAGCAGAGCTGCAAAAGGAGTAAAGATGACCTCTCCTTTTGCCTTGCGCTTTCTTCCTGATTCACTCTCTCACTTGCAAACTTTCTGTCAAATCTTTTAGGCTCCTTTCAGGGTAAAGTTCAGAAGGTGTCTTTTTATATGTGCTTCTTTCTGACTTAAACTTCTGTACCATAAATTCCTTAAGTATTGGGTTTGTTCTCTATATGACCCCCTACTAAGCAAAGCAGCTTATAGAATCAGATGCTTAGGAAGTAACTTTGTTGGGAAGGAACACGTTAGTCCATTTCCCAGAGGCAATTCTTTCTTTTCTCTTTCTGGCATGTGACTGCCTGTTTTTGCAGAATGTGAGCACTCATTTTATAAAAAGCAATGCAGCTTCTAGCCTCTTGAGATTAGAAGATAATCTTCTAAAAGTGAGGCACAATAATATCTCCTCAAATCTGCAGGCAGATTATCATCCCCCATCCTGCTTCTGTCTTTACTAACCAGGAATACAGGAAGCACTGAGAAGCCTGTGAGCTTCACGCTGCAAATACAGAGACTAAGTACCTAAGGAGGGAGGAAGCCAAGAGGTCAGACATAATATAGTACTAACATTGACATCTAGCATTTAGGCTGACATTAGTTCACTCAGCTCAGGAGCAAGAAAAATAAACTAGGTCTCTCAGCAAAAGACCACGTAGGCAGTTTATGCCTCTCTGGTAACATACGCTTGTATCTGAGTCTACACATTTAGGTTTGGTGGGAGAAGGAAACAGGATGGTAAGCATTTGGCTCTTGGGGAAATTACAGATTTGAAAACTCAGCAGCTGTTTTATCCTCTTGTATTTAGAGGTTGGAATAATGTAGGATGTAGTGGCAACAACAAGGAAAAGCTAGAAATGTCACTGTAATAGCCACTAAAACTAACAACTTGTGTTTCAAACTAACAAATTATTGAAACTAGCAGACCAAATATTTGGTTGGACTGCAAAAATTCTGCACCATCATTTTTCTAAAGCCACTGGTGGTGGCAGAGAACTTTCACTTTCGTACATAAAGGCACTAAAGACAATAAATACTTCAGACAGTTCCTGCAGTAATGCCATCAGCAGAGTACTATTGCTTTTTGTGCAAGTCAAGTGATGGATGAAGGAAGTGACTACTGTGTCTTATGCAAAAAGGCATTGAGAAACAGGTACTGACTAGATTGCTCCTACAAATTAGTTGCCCAATAGAAAGGCAATCAACAGAAAGACAATATTGCCACTCTGCATCGTGCTGTTAGCTCTGCACCTTTCCTCATGAAATGGAGACAGGTGGTATCTCTACATCTGTGGAAGACACAACTCTTTTCCCCTGAAGTTCTCACTTCAGCAGAACGAAATTCAAATTAACAGAGAGTTTCTGAGATTAAAGTCTGGAGAAGTTCAGAAAATATGCTTATTAACAATTTCTACCAGATCATGCTTATGTTCTGCTTGAGTAATAGCCCAGAACTAGAGCTTCCATTACATATGAGGTTAGTGCCATTCCCACTCCATATGGAGACCAGCCCAGCTAGCCACAGAGTATAATTTACTTTTATTACAACCTTCAGTCTCTAATCTCAATTTCTAGCCTAAAGAAAGAACCACTGGTAATGGCTACATGGCTGCAGCTTGATTACAGAGATGCATATGATTTTTTTTGTGGTTTTTTTGTTTGTTTTTGGTGTTTTTTTTTTTCCGATTTCCTTTTAAATAAAAATCTTCAGAGCACCATGCAAGTAGTCTAACACTTGGGAGTAAAAGGTAGCATGATAGAAACAATTGCTGGTAATCTCATGAAACACAAATTTTGTTACACTGAAGAAGTAAACATGAAAAATTGAGGGACGTATATTTGAAGGTTGCCTAATTCATGGCAATAAAGTTGTAATTTGACCAAGCTCAGATTAGGTAACTTCCACAGCTCTGGAAAAGTAATGTAGCATTTGTAATTAAAAGTTTTTACTGGGAAATTTTGTTGTCAGTTGTCAACAACACAAACAATGGAAATGCAAGAGGATATTAGAGTTATCTGGAAATGCAACACATGCCTGAGTGCACATTTGGGATTGCCAACCACCCACGGCAGGAGTGCCACATAAATAGTTCATCATCTGTTTTTTGGAAGCCAGCTCTGGGTACCCTGTAGATTTACCTAGGCTTCTGGATTTATAGCTAGAGCTCTGTTGTTGAGCAGGTAAAAACTTGTAACTTGTGGAGGATAATGATTCACACAGGATTTCCCAGGCACTTTGAAAACAACTGTATTTGCACATCATTCAAATATGCCACACGCACCCCAAGATACCATACAGATGTAGCTGATGCACATGCAGGTATAGGGAGAAAGAAAATGAATGTTTTCTTTACTTCTCCCCTTTCTTTCTTTTTCCCTGAAAGAGAGAAAAATTTATTCTTACCAAACATGCTGAGAGAAACCAATTCTGCTCTATCAGTGCCCTAGATGAGACAATTGTCAACAAATTCCATCTAGACTGAAAACTCTGAGTCCCTATGATGTGTCAAATTTCTGAGACTTTAAGCTAAAAATTAGTTTAAACAGATAAACTAGTTGGGACTTGAAGATAAAGCTGGCTTCTCTGAAATAAATGTGTTTTACACAGTGTTAAGTGTGCTTGGTTCCTCTTTTACTCAAAGGAAGTAAAGGAGTTTTGTGAAAAGAATCTTCAATAGGGACTTTTCCTTTTAAAACTGTGGAAGAGTTCCAGGCAGTCTGTAGCATTGGCTTAAACTTTGTTTTTCTCCAAAGCAAGAACCCTTTAGTTTTCAGTGGCTTCCACATTTTTTCTTCCTCCTTTTGTAAAATGTGCCAGTGAAGTCAAGTGGGTTGTATTAACTTAACAATTTTCCAAACATTCACACTTAGGACCAAAAAAGGGAATACTTAATAAAAATAACCAGGAATATGTTGGAATGCTGATCTTTCGATGATGGTAAGAATTTTCAGTCATAAGATCCAATTAAATATCCCAAGTTGGAAAGGCTTCCAGTGACTGTTACGTCTCTGTCTTATCTAGTCAAATATTTTAAGTCAGCCCAAGTGGCTTCTGTCTCAAAGTGAGATTTTTAATGTGAATAACACACATGCACGAGAGACTGCATTAAAAATCACCTAGACTAGACAGGTTTTGGCATCTCAAGCTTAATCTGAAAGTGTCTGCCTATCTTTATGTAAAGGGGCTAACTGGCAATGAAATAGCTTTGCAGGGGTAATCAGGGGTGTTTGTTTATAACAACATTTTTCAGTCTAAGAAAAAAAATTGTCTGCATGGTCTAGTGTGGGAATTTGAACTACCATTGCTGACATTCTTGAATTTTGATAGAATAGGATTATAGAAAAATAAACACATCACATAAGACATTTTTCCAAAAGTACTATGCAATGCTGTCCAAGAATAAAGCATTTTTACCAAGATTAGATAACAAAAGCAAAAATGAAACCCAGAGATAACCAATTACTAATTAAGCACTTCTTCTGATGAGGAGCAATAGAATTCCAGTAGCACACTGACAATCAGAGCTGCTTTGTATTAACTGATAAACAAAAAACATTTTAAGAGACAGTCAGTGCCCTAAGGAGCATCTCCTCTAAGTAGACAAGTCAGACAAAGAAATATCATTGTTTTAGAATGAGGGAACTGAGGCACAGAATAATTGTCTTGTCTGCAGCCAGTCTGTGGTAGGACTGTAATTGAATGCAGATCTCCTTACCACATGCACATTCTCCATCCATATTCCAACTGGTCAGCTGAAACAGCCTTTCATTACTGCTCTGTCAACACACCAAGAATTACACAAGACAGTGAACATTTCAAATGTTTGATTCAAATCTCCTTCTCCTCCCACCACAATATTTAAAAACATGTAGCCAGTGAGCAAATACTTACCATAGACAAAATAAGCTCTCAAACCCAGACCTCAGGTTGGAAGTTCACAGTCCATCTGGAGATGGCTAAACCTGCAGAATTCCCACTGAGTTTGTGTTTTGGACTCTAGTTTCCTTATGCAGGATCAAGATTTTCATTAAAAGATCTTTAAAAAACATTTTCTGTTTTTCTTCCTACAGCTAGAAAATTAAATTGTTTACTTTAAGCCAAGATCTGCCTTCTTATGGTACCTTTCCTCGAGCAGTGAACAGCACTCACCTGTCCAAACACAGCGAACTGTATTGTGCACAGAAAGAGTAAGACCATCATAGCACCTCTAAAGGCAGTATATTCAATTCTCGGCTGTACTAGCAACCAGCAGATGCCAGGATTTAATCCTCTTTCTTAGTGTCAATGTAGTCTTCAGAGAAATTAAACAAGGGAGTAACAACAGGAACATTCTGGGGCAAAAAAAAAAGTTCCATCCTGGCCACTTGTCTGAGTTCATTGACTCCAGATAAAAGAGGCAATTCACAGTTGAGCTCTACTTCTAGTCTGTAACACAATGAGGACACAAGGTGTTCCCCAGCTCCATCTAAAGCAAAGGGTTTTTTTTTTATAGACCTATGAAAATATCTCTCCCAGTGGGGCTTCGCTGGCCTCCTACAGTACAAATAACCAGTTGCCCAAGGGCAGGCCATTTGCTTTACTAAACACAACCTTCTCCAAAGCATTTTTATGTTACACATTTGTGCATTTTATTCATACACATCTTAACCTACTGGGAAGGAGGGAGAAAAAAGCACTTGGAGAAGCCCCCCCATTTGTTCACAGGGAAAACAAGTAACTGTTGAAGAACTTCAGCACATGGGCAGTGATGTAACAGCAGTTCAGATGCTTAAAATGACATGATCTTACTTTGCATGACAAGTTTAGTCAGCACAAAGGAAATTTCACCAAGCAGGAAACAACTCTATGATTCCTTAGAAACCTGGGGCTGCCAAATCAGTATTTGTTACCCTCCTGGCCTTTGGGGTGATGTTCCAGGCTCAAGCTTTAAGACAGGGATACTGTAGGTTTGTTTGTGTAGCACTATGAGGAGAGAGCTGGGCAGAGAGACTGCCAGCATAGCCGGGTGCTGAGGGTCGTGGAGCCCCCCAGCACAGCCCCGTGCCACCCACCTGCTGCTCCCCAGAGCAGCACAACCACCACACAGTAGGCAGTGCAGAAAAACAAGCCCCTCCATGGCTGCTCTAAAGAGATTACTTAAGCTTCAAAGTAGAATCACCACTCACCCTTTTAAAATTAACGGTGTTAATTGTGAAGACCTGGTGTTGCTGGTCCACAGGCATGAAAGAAGTCAGATTCTTCCAAGTCATGCTTGTTTTCTGGTCCCAGTGTGTCCTGTGGCAGAGAGTTCCATTGCTAGCTTTGCACTGAGAAAATATATTTTAAACAAATGTTGACTACTGCCTGTCTGGTCCAACATAAAAGAAAAGGAAGGAGAAGAGTTTTTTTGTGACATCTGAAATTTTGTTTCTTACAAAAAACACTCCACCTCGTTCTCCAAAGGGAGTTAAGGGACCCCTCTAACCTGGATGCAGGGCTTAAAACTACACCAGAAATCTTGTTCCTCTTTGCCACTGCAAAGGAATGAGTAAATTGCAGTAAATACACAATTAATATATTCTTCAGCTATCAGCATCTTACACCACCAGAGGAGGAAGGTCTAGAGTATAACTTTAAAAAGTATAGTTGTTTTCCAAGGCATGAAGATGCTAAAAACTCTTCAATGTTCCTCACGTGGAGCAGAGATGGTGTTTAACACTGCCCTCGCGTGGCTGCCGGAATAAAACACCCTGGTTACAAACCAGAAGGTCCCCCAGGTGCGCTGTGTTAAACCGGGCAGGTGCTTTGAAGCAGACGCAGGGCAGCAAGCAGCTGAGCCTGGTTTTCATTACGGATAGAAAATCAATTACCTATAGCGTAAATAAAGTAATTCCCCATCTAGACCACTTCCAAAGCAGCAACTGGCTGACCGAGAGGATCAATGAGCTCTATCTGGCACAAAATAACCATCAGAGCTTGCTCCATGACAATTATTATTGTACTTTTAGCAGTTACAGAGGACAGAGTAGCATTTTTAATGTGACACCCAGGAAACATCTTTTTTGGGGGACTAATGAGCTACTTTTCATGCCTGCAAGCCTGGCACAAGGAGAGTAGATGGAAAGCAGTTGACTACCACGTGCCCACCTTTAAGCTAAGTACAGAATAACTTCAGAGGGTCTCTGAACTTTTGAGCTGAAAATGGGGAGAGCCTGAGCACAGAATTTATTAATGGTCCAGTACCAAGGAAGAAATGCACCTACTCTTCTCAGATTTTTCTGTTTGCCTTTCTGGTCCCACCCCACACGCTTTGTGTAAAATACACCATATCTGCTTGCACTCCCTTACACCACTGCTCTTCTAGTACAGTGTCACTATGAATTACAGTTCCAGGGGCAGTTTCTTCATACCAGTTATGCTCTTTCTTTCATCCATACTAGGAAAAGGAGCTTTTAAGAATAGCTTAATTGTTTTCCTTGCAACAGAGCATTTGCAGACATCAAAAGTTGGCATCTCTTTTCTCTGCAGAGAAACATTAGGTATTCAAATCATGTCTGATCAAAAGTACTACTTTTGTCACGAGCTGTTTTATGCCCTTGTCGTTCCTAAGTGTTTGGCAGTCAAATCCAAGTCAACAAACTTATAATAAACACTCTGTTTTCACACTGCATTTATGCAGCTTGGTGTCTGTTCCAAGCTGTGCCAGCTCTGCAGGCTGCCCCACCCCAGCCCAGCTTCAGGACAATCTGATCCCAGTCCCTCTGTAGTGTTTTTTAGCAGATAAACAAATTCCCTGAAAAAGCTGAAAAAGCTTGATTTACTGATTATTTTTATCTCTTGACCAATTGCAATTTTGGATTCTACGTTTGTTTTTTTACTGCAGAGGGGAAATTTCATAGAATCATAGAATCTTAGGGGCTGGAAGGGACCTCGAGAGATCATCTAGTCCAACCCCCCTGCCAGAGCAGGGTCACCTAGAGTACATCACACAGGAACTCATCCAGGTGGGTTTTGAATGTCTCCAGTGAGGGAGACTCCACAACCTCCCTGGGCAGTCTGTTCCAGTGCTCTGTCACTCTCACAGTAAAAAAATTTTTTCGGATATTCACCTTGAACTTCCTATGCTCCAATTTACACCCATTACCCCTTGTCCTATCACTGGTCATCACCGAGAAAAGCCTAACTCCGTCCCCCTGACACTCACCCCTTACATATTTGTAAACATTGATGAGGTCACCCCTCAGTCTCCTTTTCTCCAAGCTAAAGAGACCCAGCTCCCTCAGCCTTTCCTCATAAGGGAGACCTGCAACAAGCTTTCAGGGCATTTATAGCTCTCCTTTCTATCCAATTTCTAATTGTAGTAGCTTAATTATCTTGTTGTACTCCCACTTCTTTCACATTAGCTTGAAATCAGAAAATGAGTTCCAAAGTCATTAAGGGGACACAGACAGATACCAGGACCATATAAGCCTTATTTCCCTAATAAACTGAATTAACAGTTCAGATGTTGTCTGGTTGTCATTGCTCACAGTCTAGACAAAACAGGCAGAGGCAGGCAGAGTATTAGAGCTCAACTTTATTTTTATCTTTATTTTCACAGACAATTCTTTATAACTTCACAACAAAAATAATGTTAAGTGGGTTTGGGGACAGCTCAAGAGAATGGTTACAGAAGTAGCAGCTTTTAATTTCTAGGTTTCCAAATTTAGTCCAGCATAGGACAATAGTAAGCACAAGTCAAGATTGTCTAAATTCAGTTCTCCTGAGATGGATACCCACTGCACTGATTGTCAAAGCCCCAGTTTAATTTTTAGAAACAATGTCTAAAATGTCCTTTAGGGCTAACCAATGTTCCCAAAGGTTCCAGATGATGAGGAAGAAACCAATAGTTGACATTAAAAAGTCAATGTATAAAAGTTGCAAAGAGATCAGTAAGTGTTTGTGTGGTGGCAGGACATGAGCAGTAACCTGCAAACTGATGGTGAGTTTGGAATGGAAAAAAAAAAAAAAAAAAGAAGAGGGAGGGAAGCAGACAAAGGAGCAGCTTTGAAGTACACTCCAATGTCACAGCTGAAGGACTCCATCATCAGAAATAAAAAAGGAACATAGATGGGTATTGCTTTTTAAGTGCTCATAAAAACTGAATGTGCAGTGAGACAGCTATAATAAGCTGAATCCTGTGAGTTAATCCACACTTCTTTCACAAAAGCACTGAAGCTAATACATCCTGGCATTAACCTTGGTAATTACTCTATGCAGGTGCATACATTTGTTATGCCTGTAGTCAGCTTTGATGCTGCTCCAGCACAAGCTGTTAGCTGGGAAAGGAAGGCAGCTGTGGGTAGGTATTTTGTACCTGGCATTCATTAAGGCATCCAGTGTATATCCCTGCTGGCAGAGCTGGAATTTGACTGAGGTAAAAGTGTGTACTTTGTGGATTTTTTTTCTGGAAGTGTTTCTAATACAGAAAACTGTGACTAATGCTCTGTTATTCCACCATAAGGATTAACACAATATTAGAGTCTCTTAAAAAGAATGTTGTGGCCTCAGGATTATTCTGCCTCTAGATGCACACATATATAAATACACATATGTGTGTGTATGACTGTCTTTAGCACTAAGGAAATATTTAGTCATTAAACAGAGAACTGGGATCTTTCCAAACCTTAATCTGGAAAAATGGCTGCTAGTTTACCTCTCTGACCTCCAAAACAGACTAAGATGTCATTGCAATGCAGATGTCAACTCTGCCTGCAACAAGCTTTCAGGGCATTTATAGCTCTCCTTTCTATCCAATTTCTAATTGTAGTAGCTTAATTATCTTGTTGTACTCCCACTTCTTTCACATTAGCTTGAAATCAGAAAATGAGTTCCAAAGTCATTAAGGGGACACAGACAGATACCAGGACCATATAAGCCTTATTTCCCTAATAAACTGAATTAACAGTTCAGATGTTGTCTGGTTGTCATTGCTCACAGTCTAGACAAAACAGGCAGAGGCAGGCAGAGTATTAGAGCTCAACTTTATTTTTATCTTTATTTTCACAGACAATTCTTTATAACTTCACAACAAAAATAATGTTAAGTGGGTTTGGGGACAGCTCAAGAGAATGGTTACAGAAGTAGCAGCTTTTAATTTCTAGGTTTCCAAATTTAGTCCAGCATAGGACAATAGTAAGCACAAGTCAAGATTGTCTAAATTCAGTTCTCCTGAGATGGATACCCACTGCACTGATTGTCAAAGCCCCAGTTTAATTTTTAGAAACAATGTCTAAAATGTCCTTTAGGGCTAACCAATGTTCCCAAAGGTTCCAGATGATGAGGAAGAAACCAATAGTTGACATTAAAAAGTCAATGTATAAAAGTTGCAAAGAGATCAGTAAGTGTTTGTGTGGTGGCAGGACATGAGCAGTAACCTGCAAACTGATGGTGAGTTTGGAATGGAAAAAAAAAAAAAAAAAAGAAGAGGGAGGGAAGCAGACAAAGGAGCAGCTTTGAAGTACACTCCAATGTCACAGCTGAAGGACTCCATCATCAGAAATAAAAAAGGAACATAGATGGGTATTGCTTTTTAAGTGCTCATAAAAACTGAATGTGCAGTGAGACAGCTATAATAAGCTGAATCCTGTGAGTTAATCCACACTTCTTTCACAAAAGCACTGAAGCTAATACATCCTGGCATTAACCTTGGTAATTACTCTATGCAGGTGCATACATTTGTTATGCCTGTAGTCAGCTTTGATGCTGCTCCAGCACAAGCTGTTAGCTGGGAAAGGAAGGCAGCTGTGGGTAGGTATTTTGTACCTGGCATTCATTAAGGCATCCAGTGTATATCCCTGCTGGCAGAGCTGGAATTTGACTGAGGTAAAAGTGTGTACTTTGTGGATTTTTTTTCTGGAAGTGTTTCTAATACAGAAAACTGTGACTAATGCTCTGTTATTCCACCATAAGGATTAACACAATATTAGAGTCTCTTAAAAAGAATGTTGTGGCCTCAGGATTATTCTGCCTCTAGATGCACACATATATAAATACACATATGTGTGTGTATGACTGTCTTTAGCACTAAGGAAATATTTAGTCATTAAACAGAGAACTGGGATCTTTCCAAACCTTAATCTGGAAAAATGGCTGCTAGTTTACCTCTCTGACCTCCAAAACAGACTAAGATGTCATTGCAATGCAGATGTCAACTCTGATTATTATTTTTTTTTAAAAGCCAATTGTTTTGAATGAGCTTGAAGTATTTGAAGACTGATGACTGTGACAGCTCAATGGGCTGAATATGTTTTTGGTGAACCACAGAAATAAAGGAGAGGAGTAGAGGAGAGCAGAAATATCAAAACCAGCATATTCTTCCAATGAACACTATTTTCAAGCTTTTCCCAAAGTTTGTGTGTACTAACCACAGCTTGCTTACATCCCCAGGCCTCCAATGTCATTCCATCAGGATGGATGTTTCTACTGGAGTGTTGCAAAATGTCTACCAGAAAGATAAAGAAATAAAATCAGGGCCCAATTAAGACAATGTTTAAAGTGCTACATCCAGATGAATTATGGTAATATCTTGCTGTCTATCAGTATACTTGCTGGAACAAATGAGATGCAATAAAGCTGAATAACAAAGTTTAGCATTTTTATGGAAGCAACATCATCTACTTTTAATGTGGCTGTGCATATGTGCAGTTTAGGCAGAAGGTAATTAAGAAGGGACAGTAAGGATTCTGGAATTAAGTGTGCTACCAAAGAAAGCATGTCAGGCTGTCCCATTATTTTGTCTGCCAGTACAAGACTATGGAATATCAGTAGAATCTTCAAGGCAACATATTTACAACTGAATGAAATACCAGTTACCAGAGAATATCATTAGCTTCCAAGGCACTCTATCAGCTATTATTTAAGCCAAAAGGCTAACATGATTCAAAAAGCAATTAGTTACCTGTTTTGGGTGTTAAGAATTTCTCCAGTTTCATTATGGATTGTATGAGAGCATACCAGATACAAATTCATGGTTCAGGATTTACCACTACTTGCCAAGGAGCACTATAGTCAGAGAGAAAGTTCTCTAAAAGACAGGAACCAAGGTGTGGTGAAGAGCCAAATGTAACTTTTCAAAAATATTTAAAGGGAGACAGAAGAAGAAAAACAGTTAAATAAAACCCACATTAAAAGAAGGGAAACCTGGTTTTTAAATATATAAATTAATACATCTAGGGCAAAATATTCTTGTCAAGAAGAAGAAGCTTGGAATCCCTCACTAAAAAATAAATAAATTAATGCTGAAGAGTTTTGCTGAAGAATGCAATGAGCAGCAACGTGGCACAGCAACAGAAAAGTGCAAAAGAGAAGTGGCAGTCTGGAGAAGTACCTGCTGTGCAGGTGGGGTGTCCCTGCCAGGGAGGGCCTAGTGCCCTGTGTCCCTGTGGGGTGGCTGTCCCCAGAGCACTGTGTTCAGCCCTCAGCACTTCCTTCACTGCTGAGGGACTGACTTCCTGAAAGTGTATCTGAGGAAACAGTGCAGGGACTGGACCCAGATTCACCAGAAAAGGGAGTAAGTTACTCAGCGCTTTGATGCCTACTGGAGAAGTCACACAGCCTCTAATAATTAATATTTAAATAGTGTTAGCTGATGGCAGTCCAGGGCTTCCTGATGTCAGTGGTTATCTCTCCACTTTCTGTCCCTTGCCTGAGGGCATTAACAACATCTGTCTTCTCTGTGTCTTGCCGTTAGTCCCCAAAATGACCTTTACAGATTGATGAGAAATCATCCCATCTCCCAGCAGCCCAAATATGCCTTGGGTTACAGGCACCCAAGGGCATTATATCTGCATTGCCATTTTAATTAGATCTGATGTTTCCAAAGAAACAGCACACCTCATGCCTGCTAGACTTAACTGAAATCTTTCCTAGGACCAGGCACATTCAAGCAGAAAACAGAGGCATTCTAGCAACAATTAATTGAAAATAAAATTACAGAGGAGAAGCTAAAAGTAATAGAACACAAATTGTGACGACTCCTGACTATGTAGTTGTGCCTTAGGTGTTTTAGTGACTCAGTCATTCTGGAAATGGAAAGACAGACGATCTAACCAGCCAGCTGAGTGCTGCTGTCAGTTGTGCAGAATGGTTTGTCCTCCTATAGCTACAAAAGAAATATTCTCCCTACCTCAGCTGATACTCTATCTCTTATCTGCTTTTAGTCCCAGCCTGGCTCTCGCTGCCATTCACTGTCACCGTAAGAAGCCAGGCCCAAGCCCTTTCCTTGAGCAATGAGGGAAGAGACAGTATTTCTAGACACATATATCTAGTAAGATAGGCAGAACAATCCTACTTTGCAATCTTCAGAGCATTCATGCATGCTTAATTGAGTTTTCAGATGATCAGAATGATGATGAGAGAGCCACAAAGCTTCAAAAGTCATATAAAATAGCAAGTTTTAAATGTATATATATCTTACAAAACTTAGTGTCTTCATTTTGCTTTGAGCTCTCGAGGAGAACTGCATCTGAAATCTAATGATGCAGGTAGCAGGTCCAGCACCAGAGCTCAGCAGTGCAGGAGAAAGACCTGTCCCAAGGCAGCTCCAGCTCTACATGGGAATTTCCCAGGACCACCACAGTCACCAGCTTGCACCTTGTCCAGATGTCTAGGGCATGTTTTAAGAAGCTTGTCTTTCTCCAAAACATACAAATAATGGATCAGGAGAGGTCATCCTGGTACTGATCCCTCGGGGGAGGTGATGGTAAAAGAATAACACAGCACTTCTGAACTAACCAACAGAGCCCACACATATGAGTTGCATAGATTTCACTGTGGTGATTATCACTAGTTGTGCTTCATCTGTAGAAAAAAAAACATTTGCTGCCCTCACCAAAGGAAGCTGAAGAGTAAGGAGTTAAATCTTTCTCTTTAACTATTCTGGGACTACACTTTCCTGCCTCTGGAAAACATAACTTTTCATTAAAATCTAGGTACTCTTCCAGAAGTAGTCCTAATATTGTCTTGATCAATGGAAGCCTTCAGTAAATACACTGGGACTGAATTGTGAGAATATTGCTATTTATTATTGATTATGCAAGGAGCAGGAAGTAAATAATAACTGCAAGCTTGGTTAAAGCATCCCTTCAGCTATTGATTTCTCTGTTAAATAGTGTAAGCACTGAATAATGTAACAAATACAGGTCCTGATCCTAAAACTGAGATGCAGAGTGCCTTCACAGGCTTGGAGCCCAAACACTTAAACTGATCTCAAGTACAAAAACTTTTATGAGTGTTCTTTGGAGAACTTGGCTTGGAAATGGAGTGTCACTGGGAGTTGGAGCCATGATTTATAATGAACTACCCACATACATTCAGATGCCATTATGGTAAGAAATTGTTTCCTCCAGTGGGTAACCAAGGAAGACTCTTATTCCAGTGAGGGTTGCATTGGAAGGAAAACAGGAGCATAACCATGCACAATATGATATTTGCAAGGAGAGAAGTAATAGCAGGAAGCAGAGGGAGAGGCTTTAATATATAAGCATAAAGCCACAAAGATTAGACCAAGAAATGCACAACTGCTCCAGAAAAAAAATAATTTGCTGTCTTCTCAATGGTAATGGAATGATGTTTCCCCATTTGATCAACCATAAGTGCAAGAATACACAACAGGAATGCATTAATTGTGACCCTCATTGAATTGTCAATATTTGCAAGAAGTGGATGGAAACAAGACTAGTTAATGTCCCCTTAAGCTGTCAGAATAACTCCTTTAGAAACTAAAATCCTGCAAACCCACAAACATGAAATCTTTAATCACTAGGCATACTACACAGCCAGACTGTCTAGAGCATAGGCTGAGAATGATCAGCTTCAGGCCTTATGACCCAAGTAATGAATCTTCTTTCAAGCCTATAATTTTCTAAAGGAGAAGTTATTCTGGCTAATTTTTTGAGTCCTGGCTGATTTTTCAACAAAGCCCAGGCACTGTAAAATGACTTGCATTTGCAGTCCTCCTAGATTTCTGGAAAAGGAAAACTAGTCTTTCAGTACATTTAGGCTAGATACGGTCCTGTTTAGAAGGTGAAGAATCTGCTGCTCAGTTACTTCAACAGAAGGGATCCAGCTGAAGAAGCCAACTGGGGGCAAAATTTCTTGACTTTTAGAAGTGGTCTCTGGATTTAAGAAATAAAATGTTTCTCATTGTGGCTTCTTTTGTGGGGTGAAATCACTGACAAAACAGTGTATTCGGAAGATGTGGCCAAATCCCAAGTAACTGCTTTCTGCAGTTGGGTTGGAAGACTACAGCTTTTGTTGTAGCTGTGCAAAACAGTGATTTAGCAATGCCCAGAGATGTTCACAAAGGAAGAAAATTAAAACATCACCACATAGCTTTTAGAAACGGTCCCTCTTGTACTCTCATGGGCATGACATGTAGAAGTCACCTAAAATGATACCTGAAGACCCTTAAGCAAGACGGGGCTAGTGATGCAAACACAGAACTATGTCCTATCATGTTTGAACCTTTGGTGGAAGTTTCTAAGAAGACTGACAGTGTAGATTTAAAAAAAAATCTCAGTAATTTAAAATATTAATGGTTAACATGTGTTGTAACTGCAGTTAATTAAGCTTTGATAAAAGAATCTGAGTGTAAACAATTACACACTCCCTAGAACATTTCCTGAGTGGCACTAACAATAGCAGCTCTTCCGTACATGGCCTGGGACCATCTGCATGAACAGTGTCTGAGGCTCCTCAGAGGGTTTGTGGTGATGGTTCCTGCTCTTGCTCCCGAGAGCTGCCAGCTGCTAGGAGAGAGGCTCTGCTGTAGTGAACGTGCTCTGAGCCTGCCTCTCCAAGCTGTGCTTTCTTAGGGGACCATCTTATCCCTTTTGTAAGGATTAGGGCGAGGCTATGAGGTGGCAGAGATGAAAGTGGAGTAAAGACAGCGATTGCAAGTGAGGGAGTGTTCAGGGTGTGTTCATGGAACACAGTGAATGAAGGGCTGGGCTGTGACTCCTTGGTCCATGTTCCTGCTGGCTGTGGCCTCTGACACATTGCTGCTTACACTTGCAGAGGGCAGGCAGGTGTTTGTGCCTCCTTGAGGGGAGGCATCTCAGAGGCTTCTTAGCAGTATAGCAGTAGTCGCAGGACACTCTTCAGGAACACTCTTGAGAAGATTTCAACTAGGAAGCTTGAACAGAGAAATGCCTGTTTTTGTTAAGCGTGTGATACACTGAGCAAATGAGATTGAGTGCCAGTGGATAGTCTTTGTTAAATAAAAACAGTGCTTTTGAAAGGCCTGACTTCAAAATCTGATCTGAGCTGGTCCTTCCTCAGTCAATGGCTGCTATGAAAGCAATCCCTTAAACTCCAGTTTCACTACTTACAGGGAGGCTCCACCTGGAATAGGTGGCAACATTCCTGTGTGCTTAGTGTTAGAGAGAAGGTGAAAATCAGTAGCCATTAAGTTTCAAGCTCTGGCCTAAGGGTCATTGTGAGACATAAAAATGCCATGGTGAAAAATTATCTTAATAGAAATGTGTGCCTTGGTTGGAGACAATACGAAGGCTGCAGAGAGCCCAGTATCTTGGAGAACTGCTGCACCTCTGGAGATTGGGAGGGAAGGGAGATCAAGGTTGAGGGAATGTATGTGAATGTCTGCACCAAGCAATGATTCTGTCTTGTCTGTCTGAAGTCTTCGGGGGACAGAGCAGAGTTCTTGGCACTGCTTCAATTATGTTTCTTAGAATAGGGGTGCTGGGGCAATGGTGATGTTGGGATGATCTTAGTTCTGAGACTTAACTATGAAAGAGAACTGGGCATTCCCTATGGGAATAAAGAGAACCTGAATCTGATGTTTAAGCTATTTATGTTCTAGATTATGCCAATAAAAATATTTTACACTTAGCTTAATATCCTAATTGCAAGTCCAAAACCACCACTGCTAGCTTCTAAATACAGAATAGAATCTGGGAGGAGGCAGTAAGAAAATATATGCTTTGGCTGTATGATTGCAGCAGAGAAGCAGCCAGAATTTATCATGGGCTTGGACAAAACCAGGAGTCTTAAAAGAAATAATACTTATAAGTAGTCTTTAGACATGTGAATGTTTAAAAGGCCTATAAACCACATAACATTAACTCTAGCACAGATGGCCACTACACTTTAGCTAGATGAGGCTGCTTATTTGATGGTTGGTAAAATATAATTTTTACACTGTCTTTGAAGCACAGTGTGAAAACTTCAGTGATAGATGTTCACATGTGTGCAAAAAGGAGATTCTCAGCATGTTACAGTGCTGGTGAACCTGCAATACTACTGGTATCACTTCATGACTGGGGGTTGTTGTGTGGCTGTGTGCTGTGGCTGAAGTCCTGTGTGAGGACAAACAGTTAAGAGTACAGCTGGAGAAACTAGGGAATAATATTGTCTCCACTCTGTGTCCTGTTAAGGAGAATATATCTGCAAAAGCACCTGTTTTTCTGTCCAACTTGGTGTTTGATCTTCAAACATATGAAATCATTCACTGAAGGTGCATTTAAATACAACCACAACAGCTGTATAGATCTGAAGTTCACAGTTGACACTGTCTTCTTTACTTATGATTTAATTCCTGATAAAGACCACGTAGCTGTGTCAGTTCTCTTAAAGGCTGGAAGGGAAAGCAGTGCCTGACCTTGTGGATTGACTAACCCACATCTGTGCAAAGATAATCTGATGAATACAGCTCTCCTCATAGCTGCACCATAGCTTACTGGGAAGCCTTTGAGGACTCCTGACAAGTGTAACAGAGAAGTGCCAATAACTGGAGGTGCAGACTTCAGAAACAGTCCATTTTCACAGATTAAAAGAAATCTGGAAATTAAAAACTGAGAAAAATATTTTCTCCTCTACCAAAAATATTTATCAGCTTATGTACTATGTGCATGTACCATATCTGTAAAAGTGTGCACATTTTTTAATAAATAAGCATAATTATTCTTATTCTGAAGACAGATATGAACAAACATAATGCTCACTGAAGGCTAGGGAAAAGGACAAGTTGTTCTCTTTGGTCTCTTGCCTGGTTACAGCTCAAATCATAAGAACAGTCATGGAAGTTACTGTCACTATTTATTTCACCTTAAAAACAGAGAAACTAAAGGAAGATCAGCAATAAGACCTCACCTGCTATTTGTTTGACTCCCCTGTACCTGAGGCTTGGCAGGCTTGACTCACTCATATAAGTAAAGATTACTGAATATCCCGGAATCTGGCTGAAGGAATATTGACACTAGGACTTAGCTGTGCAAATAAATTACTGAAGGAAATCCCTCAGCTCTGGTGAAGATGCATTAATTTTGACCAAGAACCACCTGACATGCCCTGAATTTAGTCAGAAACAGGTCATTAATGTGGGCAGTCTGACCTACCTTACGATGGTTTAGAGCTAAATCTGTGTTTGGACTGAACTGTCTGTCATACCACTTTAATATTCCAGAGATGATGTAACATTCTCAACTCTTCCTGTAGGTTCTGGTTCTGATGTGGTGTTAGGTGTGCAGGTTGCCCTGGCTGGCCTGTTCAAACTTTAATATTCCTTGGCCTTATTTGGGGAAATCACTGAAGTGACTAAACCTACAATTTTTTAAATTTTTTTTTTCCTTAATCTGTTTCTCTGATCTAACCAGTCAGATTTGAACCAGGGAAATATTTCTTTCCCTTCTAAGGAAAAAAAAATCACCCTTGTGAACGATGCCCGGATAAGTCAACAACTTAAGAAAGGTACTTGGACCAGCAGCAATCACTGCTATTTTGTGAAATGCTCCATGAGCTGTAAGCCCAGCCTTGCAAAGAGAGCTGAGTGCTGCTGCCACTTGACCCCAGTTAGTGTCCCAGGCAGTTTATTCACACACACAGGTGCAGCATCGGCTCCACTTCAGCAAGTAAGACACCTTTGTTCCTTATGAAGTCTTTGATCAACTTGGACACTGTAGCAAGGCAGCAATCCTGTGTCTGCAGGGAGCTTGCACCATCCCCAGGTCTTTGAATAAAGCACTGGATTATAGACACTCATTACCTAAGAATTCAGAGCAGGGAATGGTATATGGCTTAAACTCAACTCTCCTGGACTTCTGGAGTGTTCCATAAAGGGAAAATGACCTTTTAATAGCCTGATGGAATGTATTGCTAGAGTTCCTATTCTTCCCACATCACTGGAAGGTCCAGATGTGAACTTCACAGAATGTGCTTTGTAAAAATGAACTCCTGCATCTTACCTCCTGTGTACCTATGAGACAAATCTAGAGGAGGCTACACGATCCAGTACTGACACTGCAGCTGCTGAGCTGCTCCTTTTAAGTTCCTTGGAGCAGCAGAGATGTTTCACAGAAGCCATTAATGAACATTTCATGTTGAAGATAATTTTTCATGTATTCCCTGTATTTGGAAGCTGATACAGTAACAGACATAACCTGAAACCAGCTTTGCTGCCCACACTGGATACTTTTTTTCAACACTTGTTCAGCTGCATGATCAGCTAGCTACCAGTGATAAAAACTCCCCAGCCTAAACAGTTGTGCTTTTCTCAACTTATCATGATAAGAGCAAACTGTACATCTTTGGAAATACTGAAAATATACTATAAAATAATTTATTTTAAAAATGCTGACAATACAGTGGAAGAAAGTCTTGAGCTGTTTTTTTTCATGACCACAGTAAAACATTAGATGTGGAAGAACAAGCCTTCAGACATGGAGGAGATGGTTCCTTTTTGAACTGTTATCTCATAGTGGTCTATACTGTTGCTTCCCTCACTCCTCCAAACATCACCATCTGGCTACAGAAACTGAGGCACCACATTTTGTTGCCCTTTGTCTGATTCTTTAGTATAGTGAGGTCCAGGCTCTTCTGAGACAATGTACTGACCTGAAATTAAAATGATTTGCACTGTTGACACTGTGGTCCAACGCATTACTATATTCTCTCACCTCTTCCAACCTATCCCAAAATATCTTTAGCAAACTTGTAACAGAAATGGAGCTTGAATTCTGTTGCAAATATACTTTGATCCCTCTACCTGTCATGACTGTCCCTCATTGTCGGGATGCATCCAAAACCAGAAGCCAATTGAAGATAGCATTGCTCTTACTGGAGTGGTTGGCACAAGTGCTGGATTTACAGGTAAAAATTCTGTCCTGCTTCCAAACAGAAAATTACTGTTTTCAGCAAATGTAACTAGAACTGGTTGGGAAACAAAGTTTGGTGTTGGAATCTAGCCAGGTGGCTCAGTGGGTTACACGAGACTCTGTTCTTAAGAAGTAGGCAAAGAGAATGATGTCTAAGTCCATGAAAGATACAGGTCTGAGGTCTACTTGCTTGCAACAAGGATGATTCCTAGTAGCTCCTAATTTGTGCAGCAGCAAGCACTTGTCATATCCTGGATGGAGAAAATCAGCCATATGGGCTGCAGTATGAGCTACTTTAGTGTTCCAAGCATTGGTGTTGACCAAGGTGATGCCACTGCCCGTAGGGATTTCTACCTTGTTACCACAGGAATGAGAAAAAAAAAAAATAAATAAAAAAATCACTTTTAAGCTCTTTTGGGCACTAAAGAGAAATATTTTTCTACTCAGTCACCTAGGGTATTTCCTGCTCTGGCATGGGGGTTGGACTAGATGATCTTCCGAGGTCCCTTCCAACCCCTAGGATTCTATGATTCTATGATTTTCTACAGCCTTCTGAGAAGATGCCATTTTGAGTGGTCAAAATGTGCAGACTCGAGCATTTCCTTTATTTTCTGTAGCTATTATTTATAACATGCACCACATTAAAAGAATGAGATTGTAAGAGATTATATAATCATTGTTTTCCTGTTGAGCCTTACGGAACTCTAGAGCTATGTTAATTTCCACAGTTTCAATATCCTTATCTTCAGCTGAATCCTGGAAGCCCTTTCACACCATTTCAAGACTGACATATTTGATCTTGCTGGCTTTTGCTTCCCCAACAGTGTATATTAATCATTCCCACATATGGGAAATTTTATATTTAAATTAAAGTTGCTATAGTTCAAATTGACATATCTGAGGAAAAAAAATAAGGAGCTATATTAAAGAACAGTCTTTCTTCCTATTTTTGCTTTGTAGCTTCTCCTTCTAAGAGGATATACTTCACTAACCTGCTCACATCTCACTATCCTGAAAAAGGTTTCCAGTAGTCACTTCATATTTTGGTAGAACTAATTTTGTAAAAATGGACTAGACACACGTAAGATGGTATAACATCTTCCCTGGTGAGACAGAAGTGAACATAAATGCTCTCAATGTGAGAAGAACAAGCTTGGGCATCTTGACATCACAGATGCTTTATTCAGATTGCAACTAGCTTTGGCCAGGACAAATATCAAATTGAGTAACAGTCCTAGCTACAAAAAAAAATACTGGATTAGTTTGTCTTCTACTAATGAATATTCTTCCAACATTTTCTCAGCCTTCTGTGAGTTTTAAAGACTAGAATTTATTGTAGCTTGTCTTTAATCCACACCATAATCATAGTTTAAATCTTGCTTTGCTTCGACACTGAAACTGCTTGTAAATATTTCATGATAATGTGTTAATTTTCACACCATCAACCTTATTTTGAATCTGAGAACAGATAGTGTGGAGAGTAACAAGAAATCCAGGCCAAGCCTTAAAAGCATTCTAAATCACTGAAGTCACTATTTAGTCTAATTTTCCTTTTTCGAAGCAGGACTTGCCAGTTGGCATCTTCTGTAGTATGTGTTGTCTTCATACCTTTTCATTGCTCAGTTACTAGTAACTAAAATAATCACAGAACTGCTCCACAGCACAAGGTATGGATATTGCCCAAACTATGAAATTAATCCAGTCAAGCAACCATCCATGGAAAGAAACAAAATTCTTCGAAGTGGTAAAACTTGAGGTTTCTGTCCTATGTGGAAACATGAAAGAAAAGTCCAGCACCAGGAAGCACAGAAATATTGTCTAGGAAAAAAACCCAAACATAAGCCAGACTGTACAAGAAGCAGTCTTAAAGTCAGGTCCTTACACTGCTGTTCCCTTTCCAAATATATTTTCCCTGAAAAACCATGAGTCACGAAAAACAGCATTCAAGCACTTCTAAGAGGAAGGCAAAGGTAGCAATAACACCACCTTCCTGTACCTGTAACTTAACCACTTGCATGATGCATATTCTTGACACTGAGATCTGGAAAATACTGTTAAGGAGAATGACAAGCTGCTATTATTTCCCCCTCTGTTCCCTTTCCTGGGGGAGCCAATGTGGGTGATGCAGTCCAGACTCTCTGTATTAATGCCCAATAGATGTTGGACACCTCAACAATTGTGGCATTTCCATTACTTCCTCACACTGCATATTTTGGTGCTTTGCTATAGGTACTTGTTTGTGAGCTTTCACTAATGCCTAATTTGTCTCCTTTGTGTCAACTTAAGCCTGTTACTGCTTCTGCTTGTCAAAATCAAGCTGTTCTGTGTTTATCCACTGATACTATAGTCTCTTTAGATACTTTAGATAAAGTCAACCATCTGTCAAAAATATTAAAAGAGAACTACAGAAGTTCCCACTCAAGTCAATGCTTTCTTCAAGTACAATGATCAAAACTGACATTGAGTTTTACTAGGTGTGAGTGAAAAAGGATCACCTTCATGCTTTTTATAGGATCTACCATATACTGCAAATTCCATATGATGGCTGCTTTTATTTTTTTTAACAGCATGACCCTGACTTACTGATTGTAAGTCAATGTTCCTACAGATCTGCTCTGCAGGCAGCTCTTCCCTGGCCTCTACCTGTGGAACCTCTTGCCCGTCTGTGTATGGTGCCTGCAACTGCTCTTTAGGGAGGCAAAAAAATATTAGTAAACAAGGACATCTAATTTAGCCTCCTGCACCTAAATTCTGCCTAGTCAAGACAGAACACTTTTTAAGTTCAAGGCAGCTCCACTTTGATAAGTTAAACTCCCACTTCTTGATTAAACACCACTCAGATGAAGTAGCAACACAGCTGAATAAAAAGCCCTGCCCCCTGTTTCTTTAATATTGACACTACTGTTTGCACACCTCTCTGGTGAACCACAACAAGGAGCTAATTTCTTAAAATATATCTCAATCAAGGAAAATAACTACGCATCCAATTTTATATGTCGAATTAAAGTGAAATAAAAATTTCTCTTTATCACATCTGTAACTGATTTCAAATGCATCTCTCTCCATGATGTTACTATTACTTTGAAAAAACACACAAAAAACCCCATGTAAGTGCATTTTATAATTTAATAGAAAAACTGTATTATTAACAGCACACTGGTTTCTTAAGCAGTTACCAAGTGCTGTTGTAAGAATTAATCTTGCAGTTAAAGAGTATAAACCTAAGTCATGATTTTAAAAAGGCATTTATACCAGTTATTTCAAATTGCACACACCAAGGAAAGCAGCACCATAGCTTAAAGAGGAACAAATCCCATCCATAATTTAAACAGCTAGTAGCAAGTCGTTTCATACCAAAAATACAAATATGTATTTTTGAATATCAGTACCATACTTTATTAATATACTTCAGAAAAACCTAAATAATCCAATTTGTTTCTTCATAGTCATCGTTTCGTAGTGGTATTTTGTAGAGTTCTTTGTAACCTAGCTATGTTGGCATCCAAGGCTGCTAAGCCACTCTTGAAGTCCTCTTCATCTCGAGAAGTAAATGTTGAGAAAGAGGATACACTCCACTCAGACTTCCCTGATATATCATCAAATGAAATGGAACTAAAATCAGTTATTCCACTGCCTTTCTTCTGAGAAATCTCTTCTGGAAATAGCATTGGTATGCGATGGTAAGTACCAGGCTGGGGTTGGTCTGCTTTGTCTGTGAAGTCTTTCACAGTTCCACTTGGAGTGTCATTTGGCCTCATTTGGACTTTGTCTCCTTCTGGCTTCACTTTATCCCCTGTAACTTCAAGTGTGCTTTCCATGGTCTTTTTCACGCTACACCCTGCACTAGATTTATCCAGAATAGTTGGATCCTTTGCAATCTCACATCTGTTCTGCTGCACAGAGTTTGAGAGCTCACAGTGGTAGTCCAACATCTTAGAATTCCCTTTACTTTGGGGTAGCACACCAGTTCTTTCAGAGACTGGCAACTGTTTCTCAGAGGCACTGCTAGTCAATGGAATATAAACAGTCTGATCCAACTTGTTTTGGTCATCTAGTAAAGTCCCAGAATCACTAAGTGTTTCTTCATCTTGCTTCAGAGACACTGGTAGTGCTCTGGGAGTTGATGTTACCCCTTTGGAGAATGCACTGTTTATTTTGCCTCCTTCAGCAGCAAACTTTTCATGGGCTAGATTTTGCACTTCTAATTCTCCACTTGTAATTGAGAACTGAAGTTCTGTATCCGTCAAAAGATGATCCATTTCTAATTTTTTAAGGTAAGTTATTACTGAAGTACTCCCAGGAAACTGATCAGGTTGCATCTGCTTTTCATGGTCTTCCAAAAGAGACTTGGAAAGACTTTTTTCAGGTTTGTGTCTACTCTTGTCTGTTGTGAGGTCAGACAGGAGCTTGGCCATACTGCCCTGCAAGGTTCTGTTAAGGTAAGATCAATAAATCAGATTAACTACTTTTTAGCACCAATGTTAGAAAAAACTTTTATATAAAAGCAATGCATTAGGTTTATCAGACTGCAGCAAAGTTACAATTCTCCATCTACATCTTGACATAAAATGCAAACCAAAAGTGAATCAATTCCAAGTTTCCTGAGTTTCTTTCTTCAGCTCTGAGAAGTGTGCCTATAAAACAACTAAAATAGCAAAATCCATTGCAGTTCAAGATCATTCCCAATTTAACTGTTTTGATCACTACAAAAGAAAACTATGTCAAGAAACTGTTTGGAAGCATACAGAAAGTTATCCAAGATAATTTTTTTCTGAATTCTTTTACCCACTGCATATAAATAAAAATAAGTTTAGTAAAAGAAATAATTACTCTCGTTTTCTGCTTCCTATGTGTCAAAAGAAATTAATGTTTAAATGTTTACATATATAGCATATACATACATGTAATAAGACATGATACTACCATCTGGTGGTGAGTATAATAGTCGAAGTGTAAAACATGTCTGAACTTCTACTAAACAATCTGAAGCACTGTTTACAAATACTCTGCTATTCCAATCAATATCAGCTAAAAAAAGACAGACAATAGTTTAACTTCCTGTGCATATTATGTCCAAACAAATTTTATGTACATAGCACTTTGCATGTGCAAAGAGCTATTTAAGTCTGCCAGCTTGCCACAATATTAATCATAAAAGACAATGATGAAATAAATTGGCAGTAATAGGTCTAAAACAGTTTTAGTAATACCACCTTCATTCAAGAGTCCAAGAACTCCCACCTCTACCCATAACTAGTATCTGTAAATAATCTACTTCAAATGTGTGTACAATTAAAGAAAGGACTGCTCATTTCCACAGGAAGAGCTTGCTGTGGATCCTTGAAGACAGATGTTCCTGTAAGTTCTTCTAAAATAGACCCATTTCTGAACCAGTGTAAAGAAAGAAAGAGAGAAAAAATAATCCCTCCTTAACTCAGATTACGAGTTAGTTTCCAAATTCTACATCTTCAGTACATTTTTAGGTCCATGCACTTCCCATGGAGCTCCTTGTCTGCTATTGACAGCTAAACTGTGCACATATTACAGCAGATCACATTTTGCAACAGGATTACAACAGGAGCAGGACAACTCCACTATAACAAAATTGCAGCACCACCACAGCAAAAATAACTACAAATAAAGTTTTTAGCCTACATGACCTCCTACCACCAAGGTACTAAGATTACAATAACCAAAAATATGGGGGGTGAGAAAGAGAAGCATGATGTCAAAAGGCAAAAACTAGTTTAGTCAATGGTACCTGGTTAATTCACGCAGCCTGTTAACTTCTGCATCCCGCTGACGTAACGTTATGCCCAAAATCTTATTTTCTTTCTCTGAAGCTTCCAACTTAAACTGAAGGCTCTTCACATTTGATAATGCCTCTTCCACTTCTAAAATGCCAAGAAGAATTTACCTAAGTATTTATCCTAAGTTTTGAAACACTAAATGTAGAACAAACAAATTCAAAACACGTACCAATCTTGAGCTTGGTGGAACAAATGTCATAATGCTGTTTGTTTCCAAGCAATTCTTCTTCTTTATCTTGAATATCTTTTGCAAGATGTTTATTTTCTTCTTTCTGGCTTTTGATTACTTTAAGTAGTTCTTCATTTTTAGCTTGTAGTGACTCAAGGCCTTTCTGTGATTCTTGCAGTTGACTCTGAAGCATCATATTCAAGGATTGCAAAGAAACTACTATGAAAAGTAAAACATACAAAAATGTGTCTGGTGTGGCATGGTTTGAATTTCTAAGTTAAACTTTATTAATAATCTTGGCAATATTAATTTTGCTTAGAGATAGAAGGGTTTTTTTGAGGAAGCAAGATTAAACGCATGCTTTTTTCTTAATGATTTAATATATAATCCTCATTTTAAGAAACACATGAGAAAAAATAACCTGCTCAGCAGCTGAAGAGCAGTCTCACCATGTGGAGTCTAAACAGGCACAACAATCCATGCAAATGCAAGTGCACAATTTAGACCCACAATACTTAGTTCAGTTGTCACCAAAGGCCACAATATGTACTGTTTATTTTTAGTTTATATATCTATGGGTTTATATGTATCTATTTAAACAAAGCTGTTTCAAAAATGCCCCTAAAAAGCATCATTCTCTGTTAATACTTTACATTCATAGTTGCAGCTCTGTCCAGATGTCTTCTCATTTCTTTCTTGCTCCCCAAGCTGCTGGTTTAATATTCTTAGTCTCCTAAACATGAATTGTGAAAGTACAAATTCAGAAAGCTCAAACCCACTGCATTTTAAATTAGTTTAGCAAGAAGTTTCTACTGATAATTAAATGTTTCCGAATGCTTCAGGAAGTTTTAATAATGAACTTTTCTAACATTCCTATATTTCTTCAACACAAAAGACTCTTTGCAAGCTCTAGTAAATGTATCTTGCTCCGAAGTAAAGTGCTACCTAGTTACGTGTTTGAGAGCCCTAAAAGCCACTTTTGCATTTGAGAATACACTACAAAAAGAATATGAGCAAGCTAACTCTCTTGATACTATAGTTTTCAGAGAGAATGATGCACTGATCCCACCTAGACAAAAGCCCAATCATGATGTAACTGATGCTACTACAACATCAGTACCAACTGAAGTCTTGCTACGTGTTATCGATTTATTTTTAAACCGCATAACCTTACCAACACACTTTCTAATACATACATACCGCATGGACAAGAATGAACGGGCCCTAACACTTACACCATAGCAAATGCTAAAATATGCAATTTAGAACAGACCAGTTAAAAGATGCTTTAGGCACATTTGCAGTAAAAACAGAATCACTGATGAGTTACTAACCCACGCAGCTGGGCATTTTCCCTTCGGAGAGGCTGCAAAGCCAGTGCTATTTCAGCTTGTACATTCATACTTCCCACTACTGCTGGGAGCAGTGATATGGAGTCCTCTATTTCACTCACCAACCTCAACATTTCTGAATCATCTGCAAGAGGTGAGAGGGGAAAAAAAAAAGACCTCATAAGCATATAAACCAGCAATATGTCAATAATATTTTATATGCAATTAAGCAATCTACAAAGTGATACAACAATATGTACTTCTTTTAAAAAAAAACAAACAACCCTCTCTTTATTTTAACTTTATATTTTAAAATTTTTAAGCTTGACAATGAAAACTATGCTCTAGGTTCTTGATGAATCACAACACACCACCTTTCCAACCAACCTTGATGGGATTGCTGTTGCAATCTCTCCACACTGTTACCTTCCTCAGGGGAAAACACTGGATGTGAAATGAGAATGATCTTTTTCTGTTACAATGACATTAAAACACTCAAAAAAAAAAAGTAACATTTATCCAAAGTGGAACATGAAGCTGTTAAAGTTTTGAACACCACTCTAAGATGTCATGCATCACCTGAAGCATACTACTTCCAGAAACTGAAGTGCTCACTCACTGAACGCAACTCTTGTGTGATCTGTATGTAACCACTCTACTGCACATGGAAAATGTCCTCACCTTGATCTGTTACCAGTGCTCTGAGCTCTCCCAGGAGATATTTTAAAGTCTTAACCTTATGGGCTGTTTCTTCTGGACTCTCCTTCCTAGATTTTACAACATTCTTCACAAAACCTGTCTTACAAATTGTATCTCTCTCTGGGGCAATGTCAAGTACACTCGAGTCATCTTCCTCACTGACCATGTCCTCACTGTCTTCTTCAAAAGTGTTCTTCTTTTTGTTACTTGAAGTATTATGTTTTGCTGCACAACGATGATAGTGCTTCTGTTCAGTCCTGGTGTTCACCATTTCATGTGACTGTAAGAGGGCCAGGTGAGCTTGTAGGCATCTTATCAAATCCTGTTGCTCATGGTTTGGGGTCATGCCTCTGCCAGAAGATGATGGGATGAATGCAGGCACTGCAGAGTTATTTGATGCACCTGATGCTATACAAGGGATCACACTAGGAAGAGCAGTGGCAGACTGTATCTGTGCAGCAGCAGCAGGAGCAGCACAAACTACTGGGCAAGCCACAGGTCCTCCCATCTCTGGCACACATTCATTGCCACTGTCCACAGGAACATCCTGCATAAACAATATTCACATTGAACAAAAAATTAACACAATTTATTTTTTTTAAATCGTTAAAAAAAAAAATCAAAACAGATCTTGTCTGACTCAATAGTCTTGATTATTCTTTGCAAACTGCAAAAGCAACTACAACTCACTGATTGCATAATTTTCCAGTATATTAAGGAGTAATTAAAATGTAAAATTGCTTTAATTACCTTTATACTAAATGTTATTGGTAACAGAGCACAGATCTTTTAGAGTTTTTCTGTAAAGAAAAAACTTTAGAAGTGCTTTGTCTGTTTTGCTGGGGTGTTTTTTGGTTTTGCTTGGTTTGGTTTTTGGGGTTTGTTTTGTTGTTCAAGGAACACACATTCCTTGTTTTAGACCAGAACAGGGAAGAAAAAAAAAAAAGACAACACTGTTACCTGTCAATATTTAAAGCAGATGAATTCCTTAAAGTCAAGTACAGCACTAACTACACATGGACTGCCTGCAGATGGAAGGTAAGTCTATAGTCTTACAGTTTCAAGGTGCAAGCCCTTTAGGACATTTACCAAGGTGGCAGTTGGTACACTCTATACCCTGAAATACATAAGTATTTTAAAATGTGGCTCTAATACACAGCATCTGAAGACATCATCAACTCAATCATTGGCAGGGTAAAGCTATATATGATATATTTTATCAGGAGCTGGTTAATGATCCTAATGTGCATTACTGAGATCGTAATTAGTAACAGTAATGAATAATTTCCTGCACCTTCCATGTTTGCTGTCCATTACAGAATTCACCATACAAAATAAAGCAGTCACTTGAAATACTTCTGGTTTCATTTTTTGGTGTCTCTATAAAATGTAGCTTGAATAGCAGTATTTTCTTTCAGTATTTATTCTGTTCATCTCTGTAAGTTGAAATATGCTGGTTTTTTTCTTTAATTAAAATTATTACATAAACCCAAGAAAATCCACACACTTAAATAAATATGTAAGTAAATAGGCAGTGCTAATTTAAAATGCTTATTAACCAGAATAAAACTTTTACTTACTAATTGAGTAGATAAAGGCTTAGCTGAATGCAGCAGAGACAGAGCTGATGTGGAGGTACGTAATGGATAATTACAAGCTGTAACATTTTGACATCCTAAAAGAAAACAGCACTCATCAGGACACCTTTGGGAAAAACTCATGTATTAAAATACATAGTAAAATAGCAGGCTTGACATTAATAGTTACACTAACCATGATTTGAGGTAGGAAAATGAGTTACAGCAG
>NW_009952974.1:1333904-1336811 GCF_000747805.2 Chaetura pelagica | reverse complement strand
AGGGAAAGAAAGAAAGAGAAAAAGAAAGAACAAAAAGGCCAGCTGAAGTTGTCTGTCTTCTTGGAGCTAAACAAACTCACTGTATTGTCAGGTAGACTTTGGGCAGGTTCCTTTGAAAAAGAAAACCAAAAGATCCTATGGCTTAGAGATTCCAGTCAGATTTTTATACACCAGGAAATTAATCTATCATTTCTTCCTTCCAGATCAACCTAACCCAGATGGACAGATGGCTGTCCTTTAACAAAGAACAGAGATTTAATCCTACAGAAGAGCAGTTCTAAAATGCATTTCTTAAAATCTCTGCTTAGCTGCTTCCTAAGCTTTTAGACTGTTCATTCTAAAAAGCACTCTGCAAGCCTAACTTCCTCATGTTTGTTATAATGAAAGCTTTGTATTTTTACAGGCTGGGAAGGCATCAGCTATGTGCTCACCTTCTATGATTCACAAACCAGGCATTATGCTACACATCTAGTCTATAGGCCCCAGGTCCACTGGATTAGAAATGAAACATAAGAAACAAAGTGGAGAGAGGGAGAAACACTAATGAAAAGTGAGATATTTCAACAGAGGGAAACTCAGCCTAGAGCACTCCATCTGCCTTTCCATTCAAGTGCTTTGGCCACTGACCTATTTAAGTTGTTCTTATTTATTGCAACGCTTTTCTGTTTCCAGAAACTTATCTTTGAGAAAAGCCTGGCTGGACACCTAACTACAGGACAGTTAACAACTGCCCATCCTGAACACAGACCAAGTACTGTAATGCTTCCCTGTCCAAGAGAAATGGGGCACAGGTATTATCATTCTCCATCACACTTGCTACCAGCTGAGCCTGATGTTTGCATTTGAAAAAGCACTCAAAGTTCTTCCTTGTACATGAAGCTCAAACATTTGTGAATTTTTAGTAACTGCTTGGTAAACATTTAAGGTTTCTAAAAGGTCCTAAGTAATGTCTATACCATTTTGTGGACCCAGCCCTGGATCAAACTCTACCAAACAACAACAATTATCTGAAGCTTTAGCATATTTCAGTAAGTTGAGAAGTCTCTCAATGTTGTCTGAGGAAAAAAAGCAAGCCCAAGAAAGCCCACTTACCAATTTCTTTTCGAATGTGGGCAGGAGTAACGTTTTTTTTCAACCCATTCTTCTTGGAAGCACTTCCTTTGGTTAGCAAAGGTTTGGAAGTAATTTTAACAGAAGATATTTTCCCGGGGTGTTTATGGATAGTCTCCCTTCCTAGTATTAGTCAAAAGAAAAAGCAGTCAACAAAAAAATGATCTAAACAGCCTTACAAAAAACAAAACTGTAAGTTAAAGTTTCAGTAGGTACAACCTGTAGCCTCATTTTGTAAGATTTTCTTCAGTAAAGCTGCACAACGGTCAAGTCCATTAGGAGTAGTATCAACCTGCACAAAGAACACTGCAGTCAGAAAATGAGTATCACCTTTTTCTTTCAGTAAACCAAGATCCTGTTTTAGGGGTGTTTCCCATTCTGTCACCTGAGAAACAACAATAGCAAAACCATGTCGTTTTCCATGTACAGCTTTGCAACCACCTGGAAGTTTGCAAAGACATATTTTGCAGAAAACCCTAAATTGTGTTCTTGCATGTGTCCATTTGGTGGATTGTATGTTCTGCTCATGGCATGCATGTGGTTCTCATTCTTACTTCCATGCGCACTTAAGCTGTTATCTACAGCTTATTTCTATTTTGGAGATCACTGACTGAGCACTAGACAGAAAACAGTGTTGCAGAACTGACTCCATACAACTCACTCTTTTCGGCACAGAACATATCAAATCTGGCTATACTTCTGCCAGAGGCAGCTCTAGTCCATGAACAGCATAGTTGTGTTTTGCAAAATATATCCTGTGCCTTGATGAGCCTTGTCAGAGCCCAACTCAGTGCACACAGAGCCGTTCTGAATGTATCTGGATGATGTAGTATATAGACACTCTTGCTAGCTTTGCAGAAGCTATTTCTAGTCCTGACACTGTATTGCCTAATGAACCCGCTCTTCTATTATTCAAGGTATTTAAACTCCCTTTCTCTTTAGATAACAGAGATAACTGGATTTAGAAGTTATTTCATTACCTGATCATCAGACTCGGTGGAATTGAGAGAATATCCAGACTCCAGAGCAGAATGACATCCTTTTCTTAAGGCAAATCTGAAAAAGTTGAATTCACTGTTTAAACTACCTCTTTAATATGCCAAGTAAAAAGTTTACTTTTACTTTATGACAGCAAACTAAAGTAAATTCATTTTATCGAGAAACAAAATACATTTTTCTCTTTCTGAAAATTTTGTATTGCTGCAACAAACAAGTTTAGGAGCTATTAACAGCTTATGTCAAAGGAGAATTCAGTCTTTACTCAAGTTTTACATATGGCTCGTAATGATACAAAATTCAGCCTTTATAATTAAAAATGCAGTCAATTCTGTATTTCTACAGCCAAAATTTCTACTCCATTTGTGTCTGTCTATTCTTGGCCTGCTTAGAGCCTAGAAGTGCAAGACTTCACAGCTAAAAATGTTTCCTGCTTGGTATGACAAGATCCCAAAACGCTCACACCTACACCTAATCTTAGACAGCATTAGCGAGGAAGGTCTTACTGTTTTCTTCCATTTGTAAGTTTCGCTGCTCCCGTCAGCCTTCCAGAAGACAGCACCTGTTGATGACAAAAGCACACCTTGATTTTCATGAAGCACATGCGCCGAGTCCAGGTGTGTACTGATCGAGCCGGGGTTACACCCAGGTGGAAGAACCCCTGAAGAGCAAGTCCGCTGGGGTATCCCTCTCCGACATGCCCCGGGGAGGGGCTGCTGGGCCAGGCGGGGAGCGAAGGAAGCCGCTCGGTGCCGGAAGGCCCAACTCCCCGCAGGTGTCGTTACACCGCCCGCCCAGCCC
>NW_009952974.1:1300801-1333565 GCF_000747805.2 Chaetura pelagica | reverse complement strand
CTCCCGCCGAGTGCTGAGGGGTCCTCTGGCGGCAGGAGGCCCTGTGGGGCTCGTAAAATATGTGGGAAAATGTGCTTGGATGGGTGAGCGCCCTGACAGGGAACTGCGCCATCAGCGTGAGGGGCCGCTGGTCAGAGTGTCTCCCGGGCTCTGCAGGCCGGTGCGAGGCCTGAGGGCACTGGAGGTTAAAGCAGGCTGGGAGCGCTTCCCAGGGAGCTGCCTTGTGCACAGGCTAAACCCACCGGTTCGCTGTTCCCCAGCCCGGGTTCCAGCAGGTGTTAAATCCCTGGCGATCCCCGAGCAGCGCCCGTGCGCGGGGGTCACGGGGGCTCGGCTTCCTCACACAGGCACGGGCATGTCGGCGTTCTGCAAAGCTTCACCTTCGTTAGCTGAGTAAATACGCCTTGTATTGCTTTAAACAGGATTGAAAGCAATTACATTTACTCAGGCTGACAATGTAGTTACGTTGCTGTGTTATTAAGAGCACTACAAGTGCATATAAATATTCAACACCTGTGCTCTTCCCAGTGTGTAAACTGCATTATTAGGTACTTCTGTGTCTACATTGGCACTGAAACTAAGCTGGACCTTGAAGTAAAACTATTTTGTGAAGGTATTTATCATCTTGTCAAAAAAAACAACCCAAGGTTTTTCTGGTAGGAAAGTGGAGACTTCTGTTTTCCTCTTTGAAAAATTTGAAATAAAGTTCTCTGTGATAGAACACCTGAAGGAAAGAATATAAACTAGAAAATGGAAGAAGATTAGAAAAGCTCAAAAAAGATACATGGTGACTACTGACCCAACGGCAGAACCATTGCAATACTTTTAAGGGGGTTTATTGAAGTTTATGGTTAAATTCTCATTGAACAGATAAATGTGAGAACAGCGATTTAAATAGTTAAGGAAGAATTATCCCAAGTTGTTTATCATCAATTAACAGATTAAAAAAAACCCAAACAATTCCATCCTTTCATTTTACGTATTATCTGAAGACACGTAGAACAACACTTCATTTTTTCATCAAAAAGAAAATTAATACAGGAGACAAGTTCCATTCATGTCAACTGAACCATTCTGAAATGACAGATTAAATAGCACCCTTGTCTTGTAAATAGTTTTAAAGAATGCAACTGTAAAGATGAAAAATGAATAGTTAAAAGGGACTTCTCGGACTTCCCTGATTTATCTCAAATTTGAGGTTGTGCAATTCTGAAGAATTAGTCTATGTAAAGAAATAAGAGTGTATTGTTAATGAGGAAGAATAATAAATTATTTTTGCAACTGCTGGACAATGATGTCCAAGTAGTGAAACAGGACAAAGTATTAAGTAGGATATAATAGCTCAACACAGGTGTTTGTGGCTTGGACTAAAAAACATCACGAGTTAACTGAATATTAACTCTATTGGTGCAGAAGAACATGCTCTCCCTACCAGAAAGTGGCTGACAAATTTGACATAATTTAAAGAATACTGGCAGAACCAATGTTATACAGGACAAATTAAATGTAATTTGTAAGACTCAATTAACTCAGGAAAAGCTCCCTGAATTATAAATAATTAAAACATACATGTGGTTGTATTTGCAATTCTAGTGCTTGAGGTGCTGTCCATGTTGCATGAAACGTCATTGAAAATAGCAAAAGGCTTATTCTTACCCTAAATATTTACAGTTTAACCTGAAATACTTCAACTGCCCCAAATGTATACAAGAGTGAGATGTTTAGTAATGACAAAGAAAAATATATTTAGAACGCAGCATGCAGGGCCAAATATTTTTGAGGGAATGATTCTCAGATAAACTAAAACAAAGCTCTTTCATTTCAGGAAGGAGAGAAAGCAAATAAAATCAAGCTAATAAAGGCAAGAGAAGATACTTGTCAAAAAAAATCCAGTTTCATCAGAAAATTAGGATGTTTCAGTAGCTACCTAGGAAAACCAAGTCATGCTCAATATAAGTTCTGAAAGTCTCCTGCTACACATGCTAACAAAGTCTAGTGAACTAATTAAGTACTAAGATAATAATGATCAAGCACTAGCACAAACTAATAATAAGCTTTCCTCTGAACAGGTTACAATCAAAAATATGTGTTTTCCTACCAAAAGAGTGCTTTTTATGAGACAAGTAGGCCAAGAATATAAATAGTAACTGGCTGTTGTTTAAGATTATTTTGTCAGGTGCCCAAAGCCCCATAAAGCTACAATTAAGAAATGAAGCTACAACTTTGCAAAGGGAAAGAGAATAAACAGGTTGGTTTTTTTTAGTTTATCCACCTATCTTTCAGTCTATGAATAAAAAGCAGAAAAGGGGAGATGAATAGTAATAAATACGTAGTTGAGAATACAACCTACAGAAAATAGGTATTCAATTTGTCAAAGACAGACTTAAGGGATGTCTTGGTCACAGTAAAAATGCTATCAGAGGAAGCAGAAATTTAGTAGAGAATTTCTCAATTTGACAGATAAAGACATAATAAGGAGACCTGGATATCAAGGACCCTGGTATAATTTTAATATAGCTTTGGAAAAAATCTACTGAGTGTTCTACCAGATTTTCAGTGTCCCAGTTCAAGCATATGTATTGAAAGCTGCAGCAGGATTCCCTGCATGGAAGAGTCATGATCTGTGTGGTGCAGAAGGCCTGTCACCAAGTTTTGATTTTTGGTGTATTTGTAATGAATGGGTGCATAACCCATGAATTTATTCCCCCTAATATATAAATATAGTGGAAAAAAAATAAAAATAGCTTTGGCCTTTCTGCCATATTTAAGTGAAGTGTCTTGTGTAAAGCACATGAAATGCTTTTCACCTCGAGAGTTCTCACAAGGACAAGATCACAACAGTATTGAGCTATAACTTGTAGGAATCATCATTAAGATTCAAGCTGCTTTGACTTTTTTGTGCGTTTCCAGAAAGTACTTGTAGCTGAGTTTTAACTCCCACAAGATGGCGCCACGTGAGCATAAAATAGTGAGAACTGGTTCCAAATCAAAGTGACTCGTCTTTTTTATTTGTGGTGGGGTTTTTGTTGTGGGTTTTGTTTTTTGTTTTTTAAATCGGTGCACGTTTTTGTTTAAGTAACAGTATGACAATTCCAGTGGTATTTCATAGAATCTTGGTCAAAACTTGTCTGCTCAGGTAATCCTACTGGCAGGAATAATGTTTTATTCATGACAATGTATGTATGAAAATAGTGATTTTTCGCTAAAACTTCATGGCACTGTTTATTGCTCTACTAAATATAACATCTACCGTGACATCAAAATGATCTTTAAAAGCACATAGGCCATGTTCATTGTATGTAAGTTTAATAGCAGATCTAGAACCTGATGGGTTCTAGAAGCATGGGAAAGAACAAACTCTAACAACAGATTATATTCTCAAAACATTTATCATTTTTGTTGTAAGTTAGAAAAAGAAATGAAGCAAGAGAAGAACAATAGATGAATTTAAAGAGAATTTACTCTAATTGGAGTGTTTGTCCAAATTTCCCATGAGGCAGGTTTTGGAATTAGTACTAGAAGTGAGACTATTGAAAGCAAGGGTCAATGAAGTTTGTGCCACCAAGGTTAAGTCTCGTAACTCTTATTTGGGGAGCAGATTCATATATAGATAAATTATAATATCTGGGAGACCTATAAAATAATAATTGCAAACAGACAATAGGGCTTTACCTGCAAATTTCTGCTGGAAGCTTTAACTGCTATTTGAGCTGTACCAGATAATTCAAATGCTCTTGGGAGGTCCCTTCCAAGCGAAATGATTCTGTGATTCGGATTCAGGACTTTTTTCTTCTACTTCTTTTTCTTCAAGTCCATTCTTGATTACCTCAGTGTAATCTATTGTCTTGCTCACATCCATGGCCTAATCTCATGTGAATTAAAGCTTTCAGCTAGAAAATCAAGTCAGTTATACCAATATAATAACAGCACTGTAGCCAGTGCTTTTCTAATCCTCTGAATAGCCCCACATATTAATTATGAAATTAGCCAGTCTTCACTGTGTAAATGTTTGCTCAACAGTGGTATTTGAGTTGTTTCCTAAGATCTGCAGGTGAATCAATCACACTGATACATCCATCTAGTCATCTCAGCTCAGTAACCTGTCTGTATTCCACTGCTAATAGAAAATCACAAATCCGTTTTCCTTTCTCTATTACATGGATAAGAGAATCGAAGAATCAACACGTTTAAGTGCTGTGAAAGGTATCTAGGTACTTTTCATAATCCATAGTGAAATCTGTGACTGCATTTGCTGAGTTGTCAGCATTAACTGATAGGCTTTTACATTCCACTGTCTCGAGGTTATGCAAGAAAACTGCAATCTGTTTCCCATACAAATTGACTATCTATGCCACTAAATCCAAAACCACTACCTGCCCTTTGGTTTTCTTAGTAACTGAAAACACATGTTACAGTACTAAGTTTTCCTCATATTCTTGAGCTTCTTTGACAGAGATTGTCTGAATATTAGGTAGTGGTGAAAGGATGCTGATCCATTACCTTTGACACAGTAAGTCTGCCTCAGTCATCTCCAGTCACTACACAAAATCAGAGTGAGTGAAGAACAGCAAAATAGAGCCAGCATATTTTTCATCAGTCATATGTGATGAGTGACATGGAAAATAAAGGCACTCTGTTGGGCTTACTCTTACAGCTACAGCACAGCACTGCAGCACAGCACTGCTTTCGCAAATTGTTAGATGAAGCTTACAACCTTTGTCCCTGTCTCTCCAGCTGTCTCTCCTGTGTTCAATCTGTTGCAAATTGTCTGGAAAGGGAAAAGCTGGAAAAGAGCCTACTACAAATATTGTAGTTCCATCAATCTCTGGAAGAATACACTTAAAGTAATTTCCTTATGCCTAAAAAAGATTTCTTCCTGACTAAAAACTGTAGTTGGGTTAGTGATTAGCTGGTTAAAACATTTGATTACTCAGTCTCCTGTTTCAACTTAAACATTAACTGAAAATCACAGTTCATCCCAGACAACATGAAAGTATGAATAAACTTACAACTCAAATCAGTTTACACACCAGGGCTAAAAACTTAAGCCACTTAATTTCTTCAGTAAAGTATCCAATATTCGTTACACCTGCAAATGAGTCTTGTGGGAGATTCAGTGCCCCCCACCTGTGAGCCAGTCCACCTATATACATTATAGCTCTCCCACCTGAAGGTAAGCATGAATAAAATTACATCACAGGAAAAATGCCTGCTATTTTGCCTCCACTTAGAGGAAGACAAAGTTTTCTGTACTCCAGTCTCACACCAAAAATACTTGAATTGGTCTTGACCTAGGCTTTTATTTTCGAAGTGTACTGTGATGATTAGGGGCTAGATATATATAGAGCAGCACTGATATCAGAGACTAACTGGATGCCTGAAGCACAGGTTTGGTGGTTACAGCTAAGAAAGTTGATAGCAGAACCACTCCATAAGTAAAATGGATGAAATTGAAGCACATAATAATTAAAAGTTGTAAAAATACAGCTAAAATTAACAGTGTCTGTACAGGAAGCAATTACTTCTGTAAAATCTGGAAGGATATTAATTTTATAGAAGCCTGGCCTGAGTCTAATTGTAAATGTTTTAGTGGACATTTGTTCATGCATATTCTTTCTTTGGCAAATGTGGTATGAGTGGATGACCAAGTGATCTGAGTATAAAAATCTTCAGGGCCAGTAGAAGCACAGCTGAAGAAATAATCTACTTTCCACTATATAGAAACAGCTAATACATACCATCCATTGTATTTATATTAACCATATAGAGTATTTTTGGACATAGAGGTGAAAGCAGAGCAGATTATCCAAAATAAATATATAGTCAGTATAACAGTATTACTGGAATAATAAATATTTTTAAAAGCTTATGAATGTATATTATCCATGTCCTATATATGTGCCCCAGAGGTGGGGAAGATATTACTTGCTCTGTGATCCAGGAGACCTTTAATAGCTCTGGTGTGATGTCTTTCCATTTTGTCCAAGGCATTCTTCCTGTTGTCTGGGGGAACATCATCATAGGACACAGTTGTACACTTTTTCTCATCTATCTCCAAAACAGTCTTTCCAAGTAAAGTCTACTTTTGATCTTCCATTTCATTTTAATATTTCTCAGCTAAAGTTCTCAAGCAATCTTTTTACTTCCACTTATGGAATTGCCATTTAAGTCCTTCGGTGATATCCTCCAGGTCATATTTCCTTACACTTTTGGGCAAATACTTCAAAAACCTATCTCAGGATCTATGTCATATCTCCTTTATGGGGGGAAGAGGGGGGAAGTATAAGTAAATTAGCTAAAAATCACTGCCTTCCATGTTGTCCAGCTTTGTCCAGAAAGTGACTGGATATCTTTTTCTATCTGGTAAGACCAGTTTCATATCTGTTTACCCTAAAATGATATATTATCTTAGTCCCAAACCCACAATCAAGGATGCTACAAGTAGCTCCCAATGATTGCTTATCACCTTTGTAAATTGTTTGGATGCTTCAGTCAAAAACTTCAAATATAGACACCTTAAAGGATGAAGAGTTAAAAGTCAAGGAGTACAGTACAAACCTTCTCAATTATGTGTTGTCAGTATATAACACAATATATATTAATATATTGATGTAGTTATAAAATAGGTATCTAGCAAAGAGACCTGTAAATAATAACGTACTAAGTTGAAAAGGGGATCATTCAGTAATTAGATGAGAACAACTATAAAAAATGGTACTTTTTGGTAATTTTTACAGTAGAAAAATGCAAAAGCTTTTATATCGGAATATTATGATTCCTGCAACCTTCCTTCAAGTTTCTGGGAGGCTGGTGTCTTTGTTTCAGGTGACAGGAACTGTGCTGTATGTAAACTGCAGAGAGATTGTTCCAGAGGTAAATCCTAAGTGACTTCCAGGAACTGCTGGCAATACTTCTTTATATGGCTTTACTCTACAAATGAAACAGAAATTGTTATTTTATTTCTATAGACAAAGCTTTTCTCCCTGATGCTTCTGTCTAAAATTGCATCTTAGTATATCTTGGAAGGTCAGGGAGTGCAGGGGAGGTAGCCTGCTGCTTTTGGAAGTGAGACAACAACTCTTTTCCAGCAGTTCTTTTTTTCCACAGATATAAGGAGCTAAATAATGTTGGTGAATTGTCATTCACCATAATGGTTACTTGGGTTTAGTTTGCTGAAGTCTGTGCTGAACTGGTTGCTGGCTTCCTGAGAACTCTTGATGGAGTTCGCATGCTCAGTGTTATGTTCCCCTGTGTAACTGTTTCAAGTTCTGAATAAGCTTTATATGTCGTAGAGAGATTCGTTGCTAACCAATTAGCACTAATAATATTACTTTCTCTTCCCTGTTGATGTTAGAGTAGGCTTTTGTACTTGAATGTGGTGGGAAAAGGATGGACATCTTAATTATTGAGGACTGGATCATGCTGTCTCATATGAAGTTCTGTGGGAGGAATTAAAAAAGAGCAAGATTTCTCCATCAGAAAAGAAGGCCAACTTCTCCTTACCCCCACTAACACTTGTGAACAAACTGCAAGACACATTGTCCTCAGCAGCAGTTTGTTCTTTTCAGGTTCAAGAATCACTGCTTAAATAAAAGGCCATAGCAGTTCAGTATTAATTGAAACCAGAAGATCTGTTTTATCTTATTTGTAGGCTCTCCACAGCCCTTGGGAAATTAACAGCTCTCTCTGAGTTTCCTCACTTTCAGGATTCTCAGAAACCATTTGAGAGCCATCTGAAATATTCACCCTGACTGCATATACATAGTTATTTTTATCTAGATATACATATTTTGTTTTAAACTTACTGCTATCTAAGCTGGCTTTAATAGGCAGGTAATTTTAAATAATGTTTTGTGTGCTGTAATAAGGCAGAATATAATAACAAAAACATAATGTTTCATTCTGTTTTCCCTTTAGGACATTTTGTGATATAGCAGTGCCTCAGGGTTAAAAAAAACCAACACAGCAATAATCTCTAAGTATTGGACAAACTGTCAAGGGAGCTTAATAGCATTTATATCACTGCTGAGAGGGTACAAATGCAATAGAACATGGGCACAGTAACTTTTTTGTCTATGGAGTGCTAAGAGCAGAAACAAAGCTTATGGGGAATGAATTAAATCAGTCTGAGAAACTGGAAATATAGACACTTATTCCTTGAGAAAATGAAATTAAACAAAATTTATTGGTATTTGATTAAATAGCCCATGATATTTATTATGGTTCTTATTTAGATTTTATTATTCTTTGCCATAATTTCTTAGAATGCAGAATAGTTCATAGACCTTGTTTAATAGGAATGTATCTAATTAATCTACAGAGAAACATGAATTCTTGATGTAGCATAGCAGAATGATTTTATTATTTAAAAAAAGGTTAAGAATGATGAGCAAGGTGTGCAAAAGAAATGTCTCTAGAAAGCTGCTGTATGGTAACAGCATTGCTGCTCATGGAAGCAAGTTGGCAGGAGGTTGCTGTGGACAGGCACACTGCTCACACTAGGAAAACTCTGCTTATGCTCCTTTCTCCCCCAATTTTCTCCTGGTGGTTCCCCCTTCTTTAAACCATGTTTTGATAAGAAGGGGAGCAGAGAAGAGGGGCTAAACACTCCTTCATGGCTTGGAGCACTGAGATCATCTGACAGAAAGAAAAATACAAGCAAAGTGCCCAGGCAGTGGCAACGTGCTGTGTTTGCATTCTGTCTTTCTAATAGTCCGTGGAGATTTGGGAGGAAGTCAAAGCAGGGGAACTTGCTCTTTTTGTATCACCATATCCTTAAATAGAGAGAGGAGGCTTGAATGCTTATAATTTCCCTATTTGTAGCCATAGCCAAGGGAAACAATAGCCTTGCATGTACAGCCTTGTATATATTGTCTGCTCTTGGACTTCAACAGAATGTATTCAGTATTCAGGGTGAATGCTGAGTACATCTTTGAAACTCAGATTTTCCCATCTGCCTCCCAAGGATGCATTTTTCCACAAGCCTGGGAGGTCTAAGTCAATTATTTACTGTAAGTTTCCTGCTTGATCTTTGTTTTTTTGCCAGCCAACCTGACAATCCAATGGCAGCAAAACTGATTAGGGCATTTCCATCAGGCTGCAGTTTTTTCATTGCCTAATTCTCTGGTGCAGGTGACACAGGGATGGCATGTGTCCAAAGCTGAAGCAAGGTGTGCTCTCACCCATCTTAAATGACCCCAGAGCCTTTCTAGCCACCTGCTGCAACACTGGCTGCTCTGACACTTGGCAGGAACAGAAAGAACTGACAGTTATGGCCTAGTTGCTGGATTTTCTTATTTCATGGCCCCTAGGCTTACCTGAGTGGCAGAAGGGAGCCTACTTATCACAGTTCATTTGGATCCCATCAGTTATCCCTCCCCTCCAGTTCTCCTGAAAACTCCATACTTCAAAGAGAAACATAATAAAGCAGTCAGAGTGAGTAGTTTGCTCTCTTGCCTCTCCATGACCCAGCCAGCATCCAGCAGAGAAGTTGCTATGCCCCTGCAGCAGGGAAAGGACACTGGCTCAGACATCCCTGGGTGTACCCTGCAGCTACTTCCCAGCTAGCTGAGGAGGAGGCAGAAGAGGTGTTGTGTCAGCTACAACCACTGACCCTCTGAAATGCTTCCATGTTTTCAACTCATGATCAAGAATACATTTTTCTTAAGTCAGATTGGCACCACAGGGACTACAAGTCAGCAACAGGGTGAAGGCACAGGACCTCTGACATGCTGGTATGCAAACAAGTTTGCTCTTTGGCCTTGGCTTCAGAAGCTGGGGAGCAAAGAATGGAGGTCAACACAAGATGGAGAAATGAAATTCAGTGGATAAACTGTAGATAAAAGATGACATTCTGGATCTTCACAAGAGTTCTGCGCACCCACCTTACACTCACAGCTGCTCCCTGTCTTTTAGTCTCTCCCTTCTGTCCTCAGTGGAGTCCTCCCTCCCCTTATCCATATCCCTCTCTGTCAGGGAGGAGACTGCAGTGTCCTACTGCACCTGCCCAGGTGTTCCCAGGCACAGAAAAAAAGCAAAACATATCATTGCAACATTTTTCCATAGAAGAGTCAATGTGTGTTATATGGCAGCTTGGGAGGAAATTTACTTTGAGGACATCTGTGAACCATATATCACCTCCTCCAAGAATCCACAGAGACTTAGCCACCAAAGTCTCTGCTGTAATTTCTTTCTGAGCAACTTGGAACATGATTGGCAGGTGCAAGAGCTCAAACCATGGGTGCAATAAAGCCTCCACAACCGTTGACACAACTGGTAGGAGCACTGCCATGCACTGAGCCACAGCAGGTGAAAACATGCTGGTCTTCAGAAATAATCTGTGTGTCCATGTGGTATCAGTCCAAAAGTATTTAATCTGGTTGCCCTTCCAGTCCTCTTCCCCCACCACAGCTCACGTTAAGAGACTATTTACTGACAGCACTACAGTACAGCCAAGGCGTTGTTGATCTTCTGATGTCAGAAGTTCAGTAAGTACAACAGAGGAGGCCTGACCATTGTAAGAACTCAGACATCCATCTGAGTTTTCTCTTTCATAGAGGTTTAAGCTAGCATTATTCCTCTCATGATGCCAACAGTTTTAAGTGCAAACATGAAATACTCTGTTGGTTGGTGCAGCTTATTAAATCATGGGAATTAAGTAATGAATGAGGTAGATGGTGATGTACATCCAGTTGGTCTTGACACTAGGTTTTACAGCAATCAGTCAGGTCCATGATGAGTAATTTAATAACAAAAAGTAATTCCACTCTGTTAAAAAAAAGAAAAAAGAAAAAAAAAAGGCTGTTTTAAATGTTGCTGAGGACACAGTATTTCTGAGACCAGTATCTTCACGCTAGACACACAGTATGAGACAGAAAGCCTCTGAAGGGGGTGCTCAGTGACTGGTTCAGACAGTAAGCAATGTGGAGCATGTGAATTTGCCCAGGCTGTGCTGTGATACAGATCAGCAACTGAGAGCTTCAGTGAAATTTCTCCAAGGATTCCCATCAGCTTGGAGGTACTGCTGCAGTTACCTTAGAGGGTTCACTGCTAGATGGAAACCTAAAAACATTCCTCACATACATCTGAACCTTTGTGTAATCTTCAAAAGGCCCAAGCATACAACCAGGGCTCTGAGAAAGGGTTGGATTTTGGTTTGTGATGAGGTCTGCCTGAGCACTGCCTTGTGCAGAGACCTCACTACAAAGTGCACCTTGAATGGGCTGAGCCAGGAATCTCACACAGGCAGATCTCTTCATGCAGCTCTGGTGATCTAAAGGAGTTAAACAGGTGTAAAACCAAGGCAAGAGAGGATGGGAACACAGCTACATTTTCTTTGCTAAAAGTTTTACAGGTTTTTACCTCCCCTTACTGTGTCTTTGGTAAAACTAATTTACCTGTCTAGCCGTGATTTCTTGTGTTTTAATTGGGAACTTGCTGGTTGGGAAAATCTTTAGGAAGAACAGGATAGTTTTTTAAGTCCTTTGTTAGGAGTAGATGTGGGGGAACCCAAGTCTAGGGAATTAAGTCTGGGGAACTCAGTTGGCTTTTCTTCTGGGTGACAAAGAACATTGACAAAGGTTACAGTCATGACTCTTATTCTCCCATTGTGGAGCTTGGTCACTCCTTTGCCCAGCAATTGCTAGTTTGGATAACCATCCCCTTGGTTAGTCGGCTTTATTTTTTGGTTTAGTATCACTAATACAAAGAGACCAGAGAGTCACAAGAACAATAATGAAAGATGCAGATGCTGTGGGTACATCCATACATAATTTTAGTTAATATCTAAATTAGAAAAATATCTAAAGGGTCTAAATTTTGCTTTGGCCTTTAACTCCTTTCAATTCCTTCAGTCCTTTACCATGTAACTGGAACTCTGATACTCTACAGTGGAAGATGCCAATTCTGCTTTAACAGAATTCAAACTGAAAATCATAAAATCAGATTACAGATGACAATTTTGACTTCTGGGCTTTATCAAGCTCTAGAAAAATTTTACATTTTCAGCTGAAGAGAAAAGAGACTGGGGAGCAGGGCACAAAGATGAAGAAAGATGAAAGCAGTTGAAAAAGAAGAGGAAGAGGTGAATGAAGGAAAAAGGGGTGGAGGAAGTATGAAAGAGTCAGGTGGCTTACTAGGAAGGCAGAAGAAGGGTGAAAGGGTAGGAAGCCAAGTACTAGATGAAAGAATTATAATTTTCAGCAGCTGGGGAGAAGACTAGAGGAGTCTTAATGGTGCACAGTTAGAAAGGGAAGCTGAAAGGTACTAAATCAAAAATTGATAATAAAACAGAACTTGTGAGGGAGACAGAAGAGAAGAGCAAAGAAAAGTGTCTGCTAAATGGAGAAGCATGCTGTCATTTCTATCAAGGGATGGTAGCATAAAAACAGTAATAGCTTTGGCTTCAGCTGTTCTGTGAGGTGTTGTAAATCCTTTTGCAGTCGTGCAAAGAGAAATAAAATTTCAAGATTATGTTCAGCTGAGGCTCTTCAGCAAACCAAAGCAAGCAATTAGCACAGCTGATCAGTTTAGCATTCTTTGAATGCTGGTCTGCTAGATCTCTTTTTGCCTACCATATGATACTCACAAACATTTCTTCAAACCATTAAGTTACAAACCAAGAAATTAATGAGAAACTCCTGGTGAATATAATCCTGCTTTTAAGGACTCAAGCTTGGTGGCAGGAGCTGAATGATGATCTTTAGGAGGGAATGGGTTGACCTTCAGGAAGGTCATTGAGTGAGAATGGAAGAGAACCAGAGTGACTTCTCATTTTCTGACTGTTTTTTTCTGTATCAACTTTTGTTGCAGTCTTTTTCTGTAGGTAATAGAGAGATCCCACAAGTATAATCTATAATTTCCTTAGATTCCTTGCATATGTATGTGCTGAAAATGATAATCACAAACACTTTCTATGCAAAAGTTTTATTTTGTTTGTGACTATTTTTCCCCCCCACTACCTTTTGCAGAGTTATTAATTCTCTATTAAGTGACATTTTTTAATGAGGGTTTTAACTCCATATTGTCTCAACAAATTGTCAAGATTTTTAGCACCTGGTCTAGATTTGATTTGAACCAAGAACACAGCTGAACAAAATAGGTTTGTCCTCCCTCTAACTTCTGTGATGAAAGTAAGAAAAAAAATCCAGAAAACTTAGGCATAGGCACAGTATTTTCTCTGGAGAAAAGAAAGAGGGTGCCAAGGGAGAAAATGTATTGGTTTAAAATAGGCTCTATTCATTAAATCATAATTTCATTATCATAATTACTGATGAGGTTCCAGCCTGTTTTGAATTAACTGAATAATAACATTAGTATTTGTAGTTTTAGTGCCATTAATGTAAATGGCAGAACTCCAGCTCACCCTCCATCCCCACAGTGTCGTGTCCACTAAAAAGGAAAATGTGTAAGAGATCAAACATCCACAGAGAAATACTGAAATAAGCCTCAGTCACAAAATACTGAAAATATGGTGGGATAAATTACCTGGCATGCACGCTGCAGAAAGGACTTAGAAGTAATAAAAAAACCCACCAAAACCAGTTGTATTATTAAATTTTGAACCATATTCTTTAGCATCTCCACAGGACTTTCTTCTAAGGGTGTGACTCAGTTTTGAACATAACCCAATGTAATGAAATGTCAGCAGAATGTGTTCCATGGGAAAACCTAGCTGTTCAAGATACTGAAAGGAAAATTATTAAAGTGGGGAAAAAAAACTGGTGAAGAATCATGCATCTTGAAAGAGAGATGGAAATAATAGTTTGACTTCTTCTGAAAACTCTTATACTATTCTGATGGTAAATACAGGCAGTAAAGTGGAAGGATGTTATGTGCATGTGCAGGAGCTGTTATTCCCCTCAGGTGATGACTCTAATGATTTTTGCCTGGTGGGCATCTCAGCAGAGTAATTTGTAAAAGACTTGTACATGTGTGTGTGCATGTAGCAAAATGAAAGTTGAAGAGAACCATAAAAGAAGAAGACTGGTTGTTCACTGTCATGTGACAGAATAAGCAGACAAATTATTTAATGGATATACATTGGCAGGCTGGGGGGGGGGGGGGGAAAAAAAAAGAGCTCTGCCCTTAGAATTTGTATGCAATTTGGAATATCCGAGTTATTGTTGTGTCATTGCTGTACCAACAGAATGACTTGAAGCACAATTATTCTACGAACTAGATCAAAATGTTTTGTAGATTTCTAAAATTCAAGAAATTACATAAAGTAGATTTCATATGCAGGATGTAAATTGGTTGGAGAATACTGGTATAAAAAATAGTTGCTCAGGAATTCTTCATTGTTTCTAAGTGTATCTGAAGGAAAATGCTTTATTTTTTAAGTTCTTAATATTGAAGATGCTGGCTTTGATAAAATGTTAGCTATTTCAGTCAGAAGATCAATATTGTTATGAAGTCTGTAGCTTTCTGATGGAATTTTCAATCTTTTGTCATTGTAAAATCTCTTTGCAATCGTGTTTGCATTTCAATTTAATAAAAGTTCTTGTGTGAAATTCACAAATTCTACCTTTTTTTCATTAAATCTAACGATGTCATATAAAATGTGGGGGGGGGGGGGGGGGGGAAAGAAAAAAGGTCATTGCCTTGAGAAGAACCTGTTAATTTTTTCCTTCTCAGCCCCTTTTGTGCTCACCTCCCATTGTCATGTGACTACCTCAAATCATGAGGTCTCCTCTGCAGATGCATCAATGTACAACAACTCTAAAATGGGTACTGTTTAAACAGTGTTAAGAAAAAAAAATATATATATGGAAACTTGTCAAATGTTCCAGTGAGCTATTGCATGCTGTAGCAAGTTTCTGTGATATCTTGATATGGGTATGTGGCAACTGAGGCTGAGCATGAAAAAGCTAAGGCTTCTGGACACCTTCTACACAGGAGGTGGAAGCTGGAGCGTTTTGTCAAGGATTTCCCCAATGGAAGTGGCAACCAAATGGAGGTGCTCTGTAAGAATGATCTGGTGGTCACTCCTGCTGCTTATAGGCATCAATGACCCCTTTGGTGCTGTTATCTTCTTGTGATCAGGGCTTAAGCCTGGGGCCTTATCCATGGGTTTTGTATACTGTGCGTGACAGGCCGTAAGTAAGATGTTTTCTACTCCATGCTCTACAATATGTTTTTTCAGAAGTTCAGGTTTCCCTACTGGCTCACGCTTTCCCCTGTGTGAGTGTTTCTTGCCTAGTTTCAAAACCTCTGGAATTCTCAGCCAAGACAGGAGTTTCTTGCACTGCCATGCTAGGGGAAGAAAGATGTTCTAGGACAATGGAGATGACTGGGGTTGAAGTGACAGTTTGCTTATTTCCCAAATTAGTCACAGGGATCATTCAGTAAGTGGCATTGTAACTGATCAATTTAGAATTACTTCATTGTCACCATGTTATTTTGACGTCATTGAGGTTCAGAAAGAGTTTCTTGTCGATAAGCAAGAAGAAATGCCACATGACTGCAAGCTTAGTAATGAAAATAAAATAAAGCCATGCCTTTTTGTGACCTTGAAGAGTACTGTAATGAAATTCTTTACCGACTTAGGTACTTAGCATAATAAATCCTTTAAGACCAGAAAGTCTGTCTCCTACCTTTGCCTAAATGAGAAGAAATCAAATAAAGTTCTCTTTAAAGGTTTGTAATAAACCTAAATTACAGTTTCCAGGAAGAGAGATTAGGGCTTGAAATGGGGTGCAGAGGAAGAGGTAGACCAGGGTGTACTTGGGGTGCATCAGGTTGCTGAGGGAATGGTGGGAGGTGGGGCAGCACTGGAAGAGGAGCCCCGGGGTGCTCTGGTGTGGTGAGGGAGAGAAAGACTGCTCCAGTGGGGCAAGTCCTTTGGAAGATGAAGTGGTCAAAGGGGCACAAGCCGGGATCCTGCCTCAGGTGATCCCTGCCAGTAGGGAAGCATCACCAAAAACCCCTTCTGCTTCAAAGCAAGGATCCAGAAATTCTAGCAACTGCTTTCAATTGCTAACAAGTGAAAAGGATACGGTGTAATACTGATACTTAAATAACAGAGAAATCTTGCTATATAGCAGTTGTTTGCTAGTCAGGAAGGCTACTAAGTCACAGATTTAATTTAGAAAAAGAGCTCATGTATTTGAACATACAGTGAAACTAGATAGTCATGTAATCATGTTGTTACAGAGCTCAGCCCTTCTTCTGTTGGCCCTGTGCTATTTGTCATTTTTCTGTATCATTTGAAAACGAGAGCCTGATTTCTCTTCTGACACTGGAAAGGCAACTGAACATGACTGTACCAAGTCCTTTCATGTGAGTCTGTTCTCACAGGTCTGAGACATGGTCCTCCCATTGCCTATGGACACCGGTGAAAGGAGCAGTGTCTTCTACTTCCATAAACCTGCTATTGCTGTACAAATAACAACATCATGACCATGGGTGGAAATGAGTTGGCAGTGAAAATTGGAAGGAAACTACTGTTAATTGAACTGAAAAAACAAACACCACTGCTGTTTGGAGTATTTAACCTAACTGCAGCTGGATTCTGCTTTTTCCCACCTTTTACTTTGCAAAAAGTAGCTGGATTTCTTATGGAAAATAGAGGCACTTGTTGTCAGTAGCATAGCTCTGCCCACACTGTGCAAACACCATATATCATGTGTCTGGGGCAAAGCTAGGAATATATAAGGAATCTGCATATCTACACTTTAGGTACTGTGGGTTCAGTCTACATCAAGCTTTTAAAAGAGCATCTTCTCAGGGAAAAGCAAGTGAAGCAAGCTGTATGATTCCAATGAGAGATAAATTCTTTGTTGACTGAATCAGATTAGTTAATTTAGTTGTACCCGAAGTCCATGAAAAGACAGTGAAAAAGCAAGCTTTGAATCAGGTTAAGAGGAGCATGAAGCCATGAAAAGGTGTAGCTTTGATAAGGCATATATCACAGCTATGAATTAAAACAGCAGTCCTGATGACTGAATAGGGATCCTGAGCCTTGGACATATCTGACATAGAGGTTTCTTCTCTTATCTGTCTTCTTTGTGTCTGGAAATCTTTAAAGATTATTACGTGAGAAGTATTTCCAGTGATGAAAGGATGCTGGCTCCTGCCCAGCCTGCTGCTATGCTAACAACAAATGTAGAATTCAGTCTTGACAGAGCCTTACAGTGTTGTAGCTCTGGCAATCCAACCTAAAGGTATAAGTAAGCCAAATGGTGTAGCAAAATGTTATACATTTCATTAGATCAGATGGTACTACAGGGAAAAACATGTATTTTGGAAAATGTAAACCTCTTTATAGGGAAATGTATTGCAAAGGCCTGAAGGGATGACTTATGCACCCAAAAGCATAGCTGGTGTTTCCTTATTATATCTATTATACCTATTATGTCAGTTGACTTAATAAATTACGGTGGGAGAGAGAGGCTTTACTAGGAGCTTACTTTTTTCTAGCTGTTGTGTCTCTTGTGACACAACACAGAGCAAGGACTGGAATAGCTGTGATATTTTGGTCAAAGCCTGAAGCAGGAGGAATGTTAAGGTAGTGAAAAGTCACCTTGGCATTATGTCTCACTTTCATTTTTTCTTGTCTTAGATAAGGAATAAACAAAATGGAAAGGAGTAAGTTTCTATGTAAAGAAGGAATTTTATCTTGCCTCCTTGTATTTTAATTTCTTTACTTGAAAGAAATGGCTTTTGTTAATTCAGTCAGTGGTTAAACATCTAGAACTTCCAAGGCTAACTTAAGACAATAATCCTTGTGTCTAAAGACAAGCACACCTGAATTGCAAATCTTTCTGACCATGTCATGGAGACAGCTTAGAAGTAAAAGTTCTGGAAAGATTTCCAAACTTTGTCAAGTCTTTCTTTCACACCAAAAAGCCCTTTATTCTCTCCAGATGCTTTTAACTTTAGTGTGGTCTGAAAAACACAACTTTTCCTTTTATTTTATTTTTTAACGTCTTCCTCAATGGCTTATTTCCTTCCTCCTCTAAAATGAAAAACCTGGGTGGAGGAAAAAAATGTGTAATTGTATGTGCTCATTAATCCCTGTGATTCTAATTATGTGCAGGACAGGATAATTGTCGCTTGAACTCAAGGCTGGCTGTACAGGTCTCATTGAATTTTAAAAAATGTTGCTGACAAATGGTTTTAATTAGATTCAAGCAATGGTGCTGCTATTTTGGGTATGTAATCCTCGCAAGCTATTTATCCATGAAGAATAAAAAGAAAAAAAATACATATTTTTGAACTTTAAAAGAAGTTTTTAGCCCTAGGAAAAGCTGTCCTAAGAGTGGCCAGTGACACACTTTAAATATGCAGCTATGGTTTTTCTTATTATCCATTACGATAATGTCAAGTTCAGAAATGCTTAGAAGTTATATTGAACTTGTGTTCTTTTTTACTAGCTCTGAAATCTTAGGCTAATGATTCACATTCATATATTTTAAACTAATGCAGATTTATAGGATTTCAAACACAAAGAGCCATATGCTTCCTCAAGGACCAGAGCACAGAGTGAATAAGATACTTGAAACACTCCCCAAAGTGCCTGACTCATGCTTTCTTGCACAAAAGATATCAGTATGTTAAAATACCATCATGATTTCAGATTCTTAAGGGCTGTAGAGTGCAAAGATCTGGTCCACAGCCCAGTGAAACCAGTGAGGATTTTTCTGTTGATTTCAGTAGGTGGCAAGACGAGGAGTGTAGTCCAAGCTGAAGAGTGGAAAGTGTGTTAAAACAAATCAGCTGAGGAGCTTTATCCTGTGTAAGTAAAATTAGTAGAAAATGAAAGTTGTCTTATTCCTTCCTGGGAATAAATATTTTAGAGAAAGGATAAAAGAGCAATTAACTTTCAAATTCCTCTCTGAATAGCTGGGAAATTTGGAGGTGAATGAGTCTTCTCTGTTCTGTGGATCTTGGGGTTGTTTGTCAAAAATTATGCTGCCTGTACTTCTTTGTCAAAAATGATGCTACCTGTGGAAATGACAGGCAGGTCCAGGGATGCTCCAATGTATGCCTGCCCCTGGCCCCTCCTTTGCTGAACCCTCCTTTCTGCTGATTGCTTTGAGCCGTAGAAGGGACCAAGACAGAGGGAAGGCAATTTAAAATTGCCTCCCAACAGGAATTTTGTACTAAAAATCTATCAGCTACATTCTATTTCTCCATTACTACAATACTGCAGAAAAAATGGAAGAAGCTTTTTTCTTAAATTACAAATCTCTAGTAGCAAAGGAATAAAGCCTCTGAAAAGAGCTATTTAGTGCTGAGGCAACTTCTTTCTGTCCTCTGTTCAGTAGCAATCTAATTTTAGATGGTATGGATAAAATTGTGTTCAGCCTCTTTGGTCTTTGACAGAGGATCAGAGTTTGTTTGAAGACTTTCTGTGTAAGCCTGGCACCTCAGCAAGGAGGGTGTTTAGTTCCTGAGCTGAGAAACAAGGCAGTTCTGGTAATGGGAGGCTGTGTGTTATTCAGTAATCTGCTTTCCCATGCCCGTAGAGTTCAGCCTGGTAAATCTCCTCATGAATCACTGTCTTCTTTATTTTCCACTCTGCCTGATTAATTCCCTGAATTCCACAGTGCCCGTGTTTGTAATGGGAGGCTGTTCCGAAAGTAGAAATACGTCTCACAGGACACTTATTATTTCTGTTTTCCCTCTGCCACACGAAGTGTGATCAGTGGCAGAAAGGTTTGCTCATATGTTTATTTTTTAAAAGTAATGGATGCAACCATCCATTTAATACTTAACTACCACTGTAGCTAGAATTAAAAACTACAGATAACTCGGTGGGTTTTGTATGTTAGAAAATAAAAGCACCTTATTTCAGTGGAAATTCTTTCCACTCCATTGTTAGGGAACATAATAATCTGGTTATGCCATTCTAAAACCGCAATTTTTGTTGTTGTTTTTTTGATAAGTTGAATTCATTTTAACTACTTGGGTTGTATCACCTGTAATAAGAAATAATGAATATTGACAGTAGAGGGAGCAACAGCACCATTGCTGATCTGTTGCTCTTTGACTGTCACTTGTGTAAAAGCTTTATATAGCAGATACAGGAGAAGAAAAATGTAGCTGAAATGATGTGGTCTTTTCTGTAGTAAAGTCTCCCTCGTGATTTAAACTACCTATCAAAAAATACTTTATTTTATAAGAAGTAGAAAATTTTGCTTAGGGAATTGTCTTACAAGGCAGCTGGATGAGCTGAGCAGCAATACTATTTCTGAAAGAGATTTCCTTTTTCAATCGCTACGTTAACATTATGCTTTTATCAGGAATTTTAAATTATAATCAGTGCATCTGGTGCCCTCCTTTTGAGGCTTGCAGAATGGTTAAAAACCTTTGTGAGTGTTTGTTCTACCTGTGGTTAACAAGACCCTTCTGGTGTTGCTATGGAAATGGTGAGGTTACAGAATGCACACACTAGATCCTCTGCAAGCTTAGAGGGGAGTGGGAGAGGTGACAGTGGTTCAGCATCTCTTTGTTCGACTACCCTTGAGCCAAAGGCAGTCAGAAAAATTAGGGTATTATTTGGGAAAAGGCATCTTAATATAGTATGTGTCTTAAGATTTCTATTCAGTGCAGCATCCTCACAGGCTATTTGTAATAGATACATCAGCCTTCTCAGATTTAACTCAGGAATTTAACTGCAGGTCAAATAAAAATCAATGCCATTACTGGGTAACCCATTTTCACTAATCCTTTGGGTGGTCACTTGAGAAAGATTTCTGTAGAGTACAATATATTTTCCTACATGTAAGAGCCTCTTGAAAAGGAGGAGGAGGATGTCTTTGGCACTGATGTGTCAGTTTTTGTGGGAGGCTGCAGTGGCTGTGCACCAACGTAGGATTTGAGCTGGTGTCTCTCCAGATGCATGGATCTGCACAAACCAGCTGAGAACAGAAGTGTGCCTAGATGTTGGTCTGAATTTACATCTTCAGTGCAAATACAGGAAGGATGTTTCTCCTGTATGGGTTGGCATTTCTGAACAGATTGGCTCCTGCAACATGTGGTGGCTTATTTAGGGCAGAGATGTGGCACATCATGGGAAGTAGTTCAGGCTGGAGGATTCATCTTAGTTGAAAATGGAGGGGTATGGGATTTGGCCTGAAAGAAAGAAAAAACAAACAAACAAACAAACAAATTCAGATTTTTCCATCATAAAATGGAATAAAAAAAGAAAGTAGGTAAATCTGGAATTTTCCTATGGGGAAATTTTTAATTTTGGAAGACGATTTTTCCTTAAAATTTAATTCTTAGACTGAAACTTCCCAGCGAGTTCTGCTGTTCAGGGTGCAAACTCTTCCAAACCAGGGTCTGTCTGCACATACAATCTAGATGGTACGTGGCAAGATAAGGCTCTAATTACACTTCAGTCTATAGATATTACAGTAAAAATGAGACATTATAGGCAAAAAAAGTAGGAATATAGCTTTTCTCAGGTGGTCACTGACAATGACTAAATATTGATCTCCTGAGCGCTGTCTTTATGAAACTACTCTCCTTACCAGAAATGCTCTTTAAAATCTCTTTGGAAGGTGATTAAAGGAGGGGGGAAAAAAGCTTATGTCTCAGATGATCCTTTTGCCATTCAAGATGAACTGTCAAAACATTGTCATTTATTGCAACTGACTCATTTAAAAAGCTGAATCACAATGTGTAAGTGGGTCTCGTTCATACATGATTGAAATGGAATGTCTTGGATTTTGTGTTATTCAAGTCGGACATTATGCCATCTTTGCAGAATCCTGTTGGCATCACTGTGAAGGACCAGGTATTTCCTTACACGAACATGAAATGTCCTTTGAGTCAGCCGACAAAACTGACTTAACACGGCATCTCCACACAGCGCTGAACCCCCTCTGTGTGTATGGGGGGGGGAGCAGCTGCTGCAGGGGAGGAGCCGTGGCCGGAAGCAGGGGCAGGACTAGGTCCCGTCTGATTGGCTGAAAAGCCCGGAAATGCAAAACTGGCGCCGAAGAACCCCATGAGAGAGGCAGCGCAACACGCCCCTCCCTCTCTCTCTCTCGCTCTCTCCTCGTGTGTGCGAGGCGGTCGTCTACACCCGCAGCCTGCCGCCGCCATTGTTCCTGCGCGCGCTGCCGCGACTGCCGCCGCTTTGTGGTGGGGGGGGCGACCTGCGCTTGGAGTGCCTGCAGCCTCTTTGCTACCAGCTCATCGAACCTGCACTGCCGTGGTGAGACAATTCCGGCTACCCCAGCTTATAGGGGAAAATATAGTCCAGCCATTCGGGCAAATCCCTCCCCTCTGCTTCCCTCACGTGGATAAGATGTGTAACTAAGGTGTACCCATATATGTTTAATGTGTTGTAATCACTCCTTTTGAACCTCCTGCCCCAAATTGCTTTGTTTTCCCCACAATAAACCTTGCTGTTGTTAGAAATTTAGTAAGCACTGAGCGAGTTATTCACTCAAAAAAGTCAGGACATAAGTTCCTGTATCCTCTGTGTGAGGCGATACCCACGTGTGGATCTCTCAGCAAATCCTGATAAGTTAATACACTCCAATAAGGAGATATAATAGGTCACGGATCGTGACAATCACTTTCATTTATTTTTTAAATGTTGTTCATCAACAATGAGCATAATCCTTTCATTTCACTTTGACAATCCAGCATTGCCTCCATATATGCACATTGACATTGCATTCTGGTATCATAATGTCATCTTGATAGAAACATGGAAACATTGTTTTGTCTCCCTAACGGTGTTATAATTACATCATAATGTCTTGAAGCAATTAGTATTACAGTAATAAATTACAAAAAGTATATGTGATATGTGCACAGCAGTCTGTGCTGCAGCATTTATTAGCATTGTGCTGAAGTTTGTTTGCAGGTCTCCAAAGAGCAGTAGTTTGTAATAAATGTTTACATACTAATTAGTCTTTGGGTACATTTCAGCAAAAACACCCCAAGACTTTCCTACCTTGTCATAAGTAATTGCCTTTTTCTGCATTAACTCAAAAAGGAATTGACTTATTAAAGCTATTTTTAACCTAGAAGGATGACTGCAAGGTTGACAATTTATGAACCAATTATCTCTCCACTTTTCTTTAGCAGTCCTTGAGCATCTCAGAACGCTATAAACTGGAACGAGGGCTCCTTGCCATTCCTGTGAGGCAAATAAGTATCACTATAACTATTTTACAGAAGTATAAAAGAGAGGCACAGAACTGTGAATTGCTTGAGGTCATTTTGCAAATCCATAGTAGAATTGTTACAAGATCCAGAGATTCCTGTGTGTGTATGAGAATGTGTGTGCACGCACGCACACACAGTCACTCACATACGTGCAAGTCACCCAGAGGCTTTATGTATGAAAATATGGTAGCATTTAAAATCTTATAAATGGCAAAATAACTTTAAGGCATAAAACCCCCCATATCTATGTGTTCGTATTTAGTGCATTCCTCCAGACTAGAGCTACCCTGTTTTTCCATTTTGGACAGTGTAACTGGAAGGCAGAGAAGGGAACAGAACCAGCTGGAACTTCTGGGTCATCAAGCCCTTCTACCTACTGCTGACAGCTCTGTCACACAGTTGTTGAGTTTTACTGATCAGCTCACAACTTCATCTTTTGTTTAGGTACTTTGTCTTTCATTAAGATAATAGAGAAGAAGATATGAAAATGAGATTTGTAAACAGATGGGTAGAAAACTGCCAGCTGCAGAGAAACAGAAAGCGTAGCCCTAAAGAATCAGAAAGTACAGATAAAAGTCAAACCCTGCAGTTCTTCTCTGTTTGGAATCTGGAAGAAGGCCAATGGCAATTTTGCTTTAGCTGAGAGTATTTCCAAATGAATAAGGAAGTGACAGCCCTGGAGCTTGAACTGGCTGTTGACTTCTATGAAAATTATACTGGACTCTGAAGAAGGTTGGAGGGGTTGGCAGAAAGCAACGACTGTTGGGTAGGCTCAGCTGGAGGTTTCTGAAACCTTTTTGTGGATCAATTTCTTGGAGACCGTGGAAAACTCTTTTCCTGAGGGAGACTTCAGAGTCAATTCCTGTCAGCTGAAAGTTCACAGCAGATTCTGAGTCAGTAGCTCCTCTGCCTGATGTTAGTGTCTAAAAATGTCCACCCACACTGTTACAGACAAAGCTATAGCAGCAAGGAGGCAGCTCCATGCCTTGGCAAAGTGTGGCAGATAATTTCTTTAGGGATTTTGGGAATTATTTTCAGGATTTTTGGTAGTTAACTACTACAGAACTGCAATGGGGTGGAGTGCTTAACTCTACCAGGCTCTTGGCACAATGGCAGCATTGTGATGCTTTCCTTCCCTCTTCTTTTCCCTGTTGCTTATGTCCCTGTCCCCACCTGGGATTGCAGATGATGGCAAGAGGTTTTAGAAGGAAGTGGGAACATATCAGTATAAGGTTTATGGTGCTCTTTCCTGGTGCAAGGAGGACTAAAACAAATGCAGGCACTAGTGATGCTGTGGGGATATTAATTCCCTTGAACTGGAGGGGTTGGAAGCATCTGGCTCTATTTTAATTGTGTGCTGTTTTGTTAGCATATCATGAACTACAGAAAGTGTCATTATGCCTGCAACAAAAAAACACACTGAGCCCCTGGTGAAGATGGGAAGTCCACCTAACTTTCATTTTCTTTAGGGACGTGTGTTGGAGTATTTTTGTAATGCTCTTGTGGTTGTGTTTCTTGCCCCACTGAACGTATCACAGCAAAATCCAATGCAATCCTAAGAGTAATCACTTTGTAGTATAGGCAATATACTCTTCGATACAGTTCATAATGATCTAGAAAATTAATTGAATAATGAGGTGGTGAAACCAAGCAAGAAAGTATGGAGAACTGGAAGGATGTCCAGAAGGATTTAACAAAACTGGATGATCGGGCAATATGATGGAAAAGCAAATTAGATGAAAGTAAACACACAATACTCCATTGGGGGAAATAATTTAAGCTGCTCCTGTGCACTGATGAATTTTGAATTAGCTGCAACTTCTCAAGTGTAAGAACTTGGTGTTATCAGGGATAATGCAAGGTCTAATAACTGACGCAAAAGAAGGTAGTGGGGGAGAATCTGGAACACATTAGTACATGGTGGAAGGATAATTTTCTGAATAATACTCTTTACTAAAAACATATATAATGCAACAAATGTTGATTTTAGTTCAAGTAGGAGAAATCACTCCTGACTGAACTTCCTAAGATTAGTTCCAGTTTCACAATCTAAATGGGTGGTGAGTTGTGCCAATAGTAGCATTTGAACCTGGGATTTTCAGCAATAAAAGCACCTTACACTGATCAGGCTGAAAAGCATTTCCATGAAATTGATGTCCTCCTTGATGTCGGACAGACTTTCATTTTTAATTTCACCAGGCTTGGGATTTTACTCCAGTTCTACATTTAAAGTCAATAGTAGGCTTATGATGCTCATGTAGACTTACAACTACATCTGAATGCTGTTGTACCAGTGTTGCAGATACAAGGCACAGAAAACCTCTATAGTCTAATTAATTAGAGGAGATAATAGCCATTGGTAAATAAAGTATTGAGTATAGAACTTGAATCTTCATTGTCAAAATTTTACTTGTTCCTCACACTTTAGAATATATATAAATATATATATGTAAGAAATGTGTATGAAATGCTTTCTATTGATGGGGGGAGAATCAGCCCAAATATGCATGTATATACACATGTATAAAGGAAGCAGGAAGGATGGCCTTGGCAAGAAAGTAAAATAAAGGGATTAAAATGCCATTACATATAAACAAATATGAATTCATTAATTTCAAATTGTATTTGACTACGTGAATGATAATAATGCCTGCACTGTTTACTTCTGTTGCCTAGGAAAGCTACATATGTTTATAATATTGACATTTGAATCTTAAATTCATTTGTCATGTTGTGCTGTTCCATTTTATAACTGATGAACGATTTGTTTTTGAGATAAAAGCTTCTCCTGGCAGGATGTGCAATTGGATGTTATTTAGCACTTGCAGAACATCAGACTTGGAGCAGGGGTGGCTGGTTTTTGGGTGACACTCCTGTGAGCAAATGGAGACCAATGCAGCTGTGGCCCAGACTGTGCCTGCAGTGCTGGCTGGGAGGAGTAAACAGAAGCTGGAAGGGGAATGTGTGTCTTCTGGGCACCAAAATGTCCTGCTATAGCTCCATACCACCCACTGTAATTAGGAATGTAGAATTCACCTCTGTGCAAAGAATTTGCCAAGGCTTCTCATAGGAGTAAAATTCACCCTATAGTAGTATATTGTTCAGCTGTAGATCTCAGAGTATTTCACTGAACCATAATGAATTTAGCCTTTCCCTGAAGGTAAGACTACACTCTAACCCTGTTGCAGATAGGTTAATTATTATTTAGCAGGGTACTTTTTTCCTAGAAGGTCACAGTTGACAGCACAAAGGAACCTTGGATTTGCATCTAAGAATCCTTACTCATAATACTTGTTTCTACCTAATATATATTTGTTGTTCTGATTTTGGCATTGGTGTGAAAGCATTTTTCTTTGGCTACATAGCAGACTGAACACCACTGAGCATGTACTGCAGGTTCAGAGTATTTCCAGTAGCCATAACTGCTCCAGCTGCACAGGCATCCTGTATTTGTTTCACTTTTAGGATACTTGGCTTGGCTTTAACCACCAACCATTTAAAACAAGTTTCTCAAGAAAAACAAAAACAAAGAAAAAACCAACAACAAAACACATTTTCACATAGAGAGTCAAAATGTCAAATTTCAAAAGAATAAAACATTCTGAATTCTTTCTCATTATTTCTAGCAGAATTATTTTAGTCAGTTTTACCAAAGCTGTGTGGTACAGAATATTTATTAGATGTTAAAAACTGGTATTAGCCCAACTCTGCCTTTCACTGAAACAAGAAACATTGCCTAGCCTTCTTTTTCTGGGTATTTGTTTGGTATCTTGAGCTTCCTGCTGCTGCCCCAGACAGCTCTAGCCAAGATATGAAGTCCTACTGAAGTAAGTTATGCTTTCTCTAATCACTGTCAAGATGGGGGATTAAAACCTTTGTAAGTTTCTGTCTGTGTTATACACCAGGTCTGCTGGTGAAAAACCCTGTTCTGCCAGGACCACATGTGCTTAGTCCAGAAACACTGGATCTTGGTAGCCAAATGGCATGTGGCCTACAGCTTAGACTTCTGGCAGCTCTGGAGCATGAGCTGCCTAGTGCTGTCTGTGAAATAAAGTACGCTAACATAGCATAGCATGGGTTTGGTCTCTTCCAGATGTTCACCAGAGTACAGGGAAGAGCTGACATGACATAGAGAAAGGAAGATGGTTGGTACTTGTGTAGAGCTTCTAGATTGATTATATCAGTCACAATGATGCTGTGAGCTTCCTTTTAGCAGATATCAGTGTTTCTAAACAGATCCAGATGACCACTGAAGATTTATTCTTTGAAGAAAGGGAGTGCTTCAGCTCCAGCAGCTGTAAGGAATTATGTTTTCAAAGATTCAGAATCATGTGTGGTCCTTAAGAATTTATAGCACAGCTTCCCTGGAGGGCAATTTTGATACCAGCCTCTATCAGATTGACAGAGGGGGCTGTAGAAATACCTACCTGGAAGGCAGATCCTCTACTGAAGAATGTCAACCTTATGTGCTATCATAGAAGTGACCTCCCTCTCAGAGCAAGTGTTGCAGTGGCTAGGAATAATATTGTTTCAAAAATAGTATCTTCAGATATTGTCCTGCTCCTTCTGCAGAGCAGTATCATCTGTGGCATCCCATCTGTTTCCTCATTTTATCTCCTTCTAAGCTCTCAACACACCAGATCTGCACTTCTGCCTGAATCTTGGTCCTATCAGCATGGGAACTAAAAATAGAAATATCGAAGAGGCAGTTTGCACTGAAACACCAAATTATACAGAGGCTTTTGGGCCTCTCTGTGGTATTGAGGTTCTTCCTTGAATGTTCTGCCACTGAAGCATCTCTTGTAGTGTGAAAAACAATATCTGAGGTTGTTGAAACTGGCACAAACCTCATCAGGAATCTCCAATGTACCATATGTGTATTATAATCCCTGTCTGTGTATGTAGGTCCAAGGGAATCCATCCCTTGCCTCTTAATATATGAAGAGTGTAAGATACCCTAAGCAAGATGTGGTGGCAGTAGAGACCTACTTTTAAAGTTCAGGGCTAAACTGGGCTTTGAGCTGTGTGAGATCTGAAGTAGTACTGCAAGCAGCTAAGAGCCAGGTCTGTATCCGTTGTGGAGTGGGGTGGAAGGCTGGCCCTCAGTCCAGAAGAGCTGGGAAACACAAGGATGTGGCTGGTTGGACAGATCTTCCTCCTTGATTAGTACCTAGTCTTTGGTTGCAGTCATATGTGCTTCTCTTGTACTCCCAGTGTGGCCACACCTTCTCTCCTTCACTCTTGCCTGTAACACGCAATATTGGAAGGAAGCTGGAGCTACACTCCCTCCTTGTGAGCCTCTGTTTATAAGCAGCAGAGAAAAGAGATCTGCTATTAGGTGGAAAAGAAAAAGGTAAAAGGAAAATAAATGAAGTAGAACATCTGGAAACTCTCCAGCCATAACTAGTAAGCCGGGCTGAAAAGAGATCCGGGGAAGGTGGCAAAAAAAGGAGATTTTCTCAGCAGGACTCTTAAAACTCTCTGGAGATAAGTAGATACTGGAAAGCAGGGAGACACTGAATAACCAAACCCTGCTCCTGGTGTCAGGAAGAGTTACAACTGCCCCTGAGATCTCGTGAGAAGAATGACTGTGTGTGATTGCAGGAGTATGGGTGAAAAATCGAAGTCACTGAATGACTCAAGAGCATCAGATTTGGCCTCAGTAATTTACTGAATGCTGCCTTCAGTAACACTAATTCTATTTGCAAGAAATTACAAAATCTAAATTGCCACAAAAAAACCAATGAAGGGTCATCCTGTGACACTTCCCCAGGTGAGGCTTTGCAGATAAGACTTATCCAAATTTGTTACAGGAGTGATACTGTGATATTCACTTAAAAAAACAAAACAAAATTTATGTGATTAACCTTATTCATTTAAGTAACTCAGGAAATGACATTCCAGTTACCAAGTGGAGTCTGGTGTACACATTACAATGTACATTTTCAGTATTATAAATACGGAAAAGTACTAACCAGGATAAACAGCTGCCATGTAGAGCATCTGTAAAGATTGCTGGCAGGATCTATGACTGTACAGTGTAGCTGGTAGTAAGGAGGTCTAGGGGATTTTGAAACATTGTCAAAGATAACACCACCTGATTCAATGCAAATGCATGATTCATTTGATGTCCTGAGGATATTTTTAATGTGTTAGCTGATTAATTTTAGGTTTACTGAGGCTTAGGAGAATCCAAAGCCTAACTACTTTAACAAATTAAGAGATAAAACAATTTAGTTTTCAAACTTATTATTTACATAAATAAATAAATAAATAAACTGAGCTCACAGTGGTTTTGTTTTTGCATACACCAACACTAATTTTCTTTTATCCCAGGAAGAAACCTCTTTCTCACACTAATTTATACTGGCAAAATGGAAAACAGGTTAGTATTTATGTCCAACCATGTGTGAAATTAGTATCCTACAAGTGCACTGAAATGAATGCTTGTGGTAATAAAGTAGTAGTCACTGTTTAATTTTAATGCATGCTTCACCTCAAAATTGGTTTTCTGAATAGCTACTATGTACATTCACATTCTTCCCCAAACACTTCAATATTTAATACTTCCTTTTTTCTGGTCTAGTTCTGTAACTCTTTCTGCACTGGGCAGAACTTCCCTGGCAGGTTGCATGCAGTTTAGGAGCTCCTGGTAAATAAGTACTACTCAGTATTACTAAGAATCTGGCAAAATTGCAGAAACAGGATTAAATATTTGCAGCAAACTTAGTTAGAATAAAATGTTCCAGCTTCACAGTGCTTAAGACTGATGTTCTTTATGTACATAAAAGTACAGCGTAGACTCTGCCAACACAAGCTTCTCTTTTCTCTCCTGCTGTGGCAAATGGAGCCTGGCTGAGGGATACCACCTTTGTGATTAGCCTTTTAACATTTTTTTTCATAGGTTGACAGGATCTGTAATCCATTAGCATTAGCAACTTATTTAACAAATCTATCCAAATAGTGACCAGGGAGAAAAGGATTTTCAGTCACTGTTCACTCTGTCCAGATTTATATCTGTAAATTTAAAGCAAGACGAATCTTCTTGGATGCATCAGCTATTCTGCCCATTGCTGATTCAGTTTAAGTTTCTGTGGCCAGAGTGACAAAAGCAGTTGTATATCTTTTGGAAGAAACACATTTGTCTGTCTTTTGATGCTAGCAAACCTCTGCATTGTCACAGTGATAAAGCTACCATATATGTTTTTAAATTGTCTTGTTACTTGTTATAATTTTTTTCTGGATGGGATAATGTTTCTGGAGAGGTGCAATTATTGCTCAGCTTTCTGTTCAAGTTCAGGAAAATTGGAACCACTGTTGACTCTGGAAGCAGGAGACTAGATGACAGCTGAGTAGACATTCCCACTTCAGCTTTAATCCAGATGGAGAGGATAATAATAGCAGGGATGATTCTGGGATAGGGTTTTGGCATGGAATTAGAGCTTGCTCTATGCCTGCCTGTACAATTGTTCCACATCTGAGCAAAGGGTAGAGCTAACTTACATGTGTAAACGTACATGTGGGTGCTACGAAGCCAACTGTGATGTGTATGTGCTGCCTACTGAGTGCAGAAATAATCTTTGGCATGTATGTGGGTATTTCAGTTTAAGCATATGAAACATACCTTCTGTCTCCTCTGTCCTGCCCTAGAGACTTCTCTGCACACCATGTTTCTGGAGACTTGCAGATTTTCCCTCACAGCATTCCTGATGGTCTAGAATATGGATGGAAACTTCCAGCCCTGTGCCTGGTCTCATTTAAGAGCATAGTAATTTCGACTCTTAATACAGAGACACAGGTCTGAAAAGGTCTCTGGGCATGAGAAATTCTTTTTGCATACCCCACAATGTAGCTGCAAATAACTTATTAACAAGGCAGCCTTAGGTGCTTTTAAGACTTATGTTTTCCTGCTCTGCTATTCAGATTTTCTCTTTGATCTTACCTATTAACACTCTGTATTTAGATGTTGCTGTGACACTGAGAGGGAGGGACTTTCTGCACAATTAACGGTCTCTGCAGCACCTTGCAGACTGCAGCTGCTCTGCTGAGCCTGGCAGGATGGCTTTTCTCCCTGTCCCTTTTTGAATGAGAACCCTTGGTGTGTGTGCTGTGTTTCACAGCACTTGACTTCTGATCCTTTGTGCAGGAAACCCACTCGCATGTGTTTCTTGGAGCACTGTACTGTTTCCAGCAGTGCAGATGTCCTAGAGCCTTTACATGCAATTCTCCTGTCTCTGAAAGAGGAATTTTACTGATTTCTTGTTCAAATTCTTCTCCCTCCTACCACCCTATAGTTTGCAAGCTCTTGAGATTTAGCTAAAGAAAAACAAAGTTTCATCTCAAATGCCACCTATTGCCATCCCATTGGAAAACTTACCTGTAGCAAGGGCCTTAAATCAAAAGCCTGTGTGACAGTTTCTGATCTTTGAGCACCTTTAGGGGCTGCCACAAATGAAAACATTCATACCTAGTTAAACTAAGTTGTTTGGTATGGATTGAGGTATTAGTCAAGTAGAGCCACGCAAAAGATTAAAGGAGTGTCTGTCAGTGACACTAGTGTATTTTGGTTTATGCAGTTCTACAGGTTGGTTTTTTTTCACATTTTGTTTTCCAAGGAACCTGTAGGTGCCTTCAGCATTATATCTAAAATGTTAATTATGCATTGCAGAAAGTATTTCATTCTGTGTTTAACAGCTCTTCTTTGAACAACAAAAAACATAAACTTGGTGCTGAGACTTGCACTGAAGTCATGGTGGTTCCTAGTTGTGAATGATATTTTACAGTGACAGCCCTGTTCTGCTTGCAATGTTAATAAAAATAGTAGCTCACTTGATGTCTGGGTTTGCACTAAAATTTATTGATATCTGAATATGGTACTCCCTGTCCTGCCTTGCCACAGTGTGTGGATATGAGAGGTGTGTGCAACATGGGACAGTATGGCTGTTTCCTCAATAATAATGCCATGAAAACCACTAATATGTTGTGCAGGGCTTCCCTGGCCAGTGGTCCTGCAAGAACAGAAGGACAAACTTGCTGTGCCTTGCACAGCAGAGATGGGTAACAAAAATGCATGGGTAACTCTTTATACACTTTAATGAAACCACATTTTTTAAGATTCAAACACCTTTATTCTTTAAAAAGTGGAAATTCCCATTTGTTTCACAGTTTGAGATATCTGGGATCATGCTTGTTCTAAAGAAGTTTTTCTGTGAAGAAAAAAAAATCCTTTGTTTTCAGAAGATATCGTTATTATATATGGTTAAATGTAAGTGCCTTACCTGGTTTAATCATTAACCAGGAATCAATGGCAGGTCAGCTACATAAACTGCTGTCCCTCCCTCAGCATTTTCTAACACACATTTGATTTCAGGCTATATAGACAAAGATCTTTCCTGTACCCTATGTGATTTCTACAACTGATGCCGAAGGCCACGCCTGCAGGGTTGATAATGAAAGTGGAATATAAATTTCTCTGTCATTGACAACTTGAATTGTTTCTGAATGATGCTAGAACATTCCTTGCTTATGGCTAATTCCTGTCTAGCTTCTAAGGATGCTCTTGAAGGAGGGATTCTTTGGCTCTAAAACCCACCAGATTCTACCAAATCCTGAGCAGATTCAAAGTGTTTCA